>NC_060149.1:961268982-961572013 GCF_021461385.2 Schistocerca piceifrons
GATATAGTAAACCAGCACTGGTGCATCGGAAACTAACACTGGTCTCCGAGGAGCCGCTAAAGGCACAAACTCTTAGACGATTCACCCTTCTTGTACTTATGTCGGCATTGTCCCTTTTGTATTCAATCCCGATGTAATTTCTGTGTTTCATGGTCAATGTGATGTTCCAAGTGATACAGTAAACCTGCACCGGTGCATCGGAATCTAAAACCGGTCTCCCAGGAGCCGCTCAAAGCACAAACTCTTAGAAGATACACTTTGCTTGAACTTAATTCGGCATTGCCTCTTTTGATTTCAATCCTGAGGCAATCTCTGCCTTTCATGGTCAATGTGAAGGTCGAAGGGATACAGTGAACTTGCACTGGTGCATCGGATTCTAATACTGGTCTCCCAGGAGCCGCTCAAAGCACAAACTCTTAGAAGATTCACTCATCTTGTCCTTAAGTCGGCATTGTCCCAATTGTATCGAATCCCGATGCAATTTCTGTGTTTCATGGTCAATATGGATGTCCTAGGGATACAGTAAAACTGCACAGGTGCATCGGAATCTAATACTGCTCTCCCAGGAGCCACTCAAAACACAAAATCTTAGAAGATTTTCTTTCCTTGTACTTTAGTAAGCATTGTGCCTTTTGTGTTCAATCCCAATGCAATTTCTGTGTCTCATGGTCAATGTGAAGGTCCAAGGGATACAGTAAACCTGCACACGTGCATCGGAATCAAATACTGGTCTCCCAGGAGCCGCTCAAATCACAAACTCAATGAAGATTCACACTTCTTGTACTTAAGTCGGCATTGTCCCTCTTGTATTCAATCCAGATGAAATTTCTGTGTTTCATGGTCAATGTGACGGACCAAGGGATACAGTAAACCTTCACTAGTGCATCAGAATCTAATACTGGTCTCCCACGAGCCGCTCAACGTACAAAGACTTAGAAGATTCACTCTTCTTGTACTTATGTCGGCATTGTCCTTTTTGTATAATATCCCAATGCAATGTCTGTGTTTCATGGTCAATTTGAAGGTCCAAGTGATCTAGTAATCCTGCACTGGTCCAACGGAAACTAATAATGGTCTCCCAGGAGCCGCTCAAAGCACAAATTGTTAGTAGATTCACTCTTCTTGTACTTAAGTCGGCATTGCCCGTTTTGTATTCAATCCCGATGTAAACTCTGTGTTTCAATGTCAATGTGAAGGTCAAAGGGATACATTAACGTGCACTGGTGCCTTGTAATCTAATAAAGGTCAACCAGGAGCCGCTCAAACCACAATCTCGTAGAAGATTCACTCTTCTTGTGCTTAAGATGGCATTGTCCCTTTCGTATACAATCCCGATTCAATTTCTGTGTTTCATGGTCAATGTGAAGGTCCAACGGATACAATAAATCTGCACTGGTGCATCGCAATCTAATACTTGCCTCCCAGGAGCCGCTCAAAGAACAAACTCTTAGCAGATTAACTCTTCATGTACTTGGGTCGGAATTGTGCACTTTGTATTCAATCCACATGCAATTTCTTTGATTCATGGTCAATGTGAAGGTCCAAGTGATACAGTAAACGTGCACTAGTGCATCGGAATCTAATACTGGTCTCCCAGGAGCCGCTCAAAGCACAAACTCTTAGAAGATTCACTCATCTTGTACCTATGTCGGCATTGTGGCTTTTGTATTCAATCCCGATGCAGATTCTGCGTTTCATGGTCAATGTGAACGTCCAAGGGATACAGTAAACGTGCACTGGTACATAGTAATCTAATACTGGTCTCTCAGGAGCCGCTCAAAGCACAAGATCTTAGAAAATTCACTCATCTTGTACTTAAGTCAGCATTGTCCCTTTTGTATTCAATCCCGATGCAATTTCTGTGTTTCATGGTTAATGTGACTGTCCAAGGGATACAGTATACCTGCAGAGATGCATCAGAATCTAATACTGGTCTCCCAGGAGTCGCTCAAAGCACAAACCCTTAGAAAATTCTTTCATCTTGTACTTAAGTCAGCATTTTCCCTTTTGTATTCATTCCCGATGCAAATTCTGTGTTTCATGGTCAATGCGAACGTCCAAGGGATGCAGTAAACCTGCACTGGTGCATTGGAATCTAATACTGGTTTCCCAGGAGCCGCTCAAACACAAACTCTTGAAAGATTTACTCTTCTTGTACCTAAGTCGGCATTGTCCTCTTTGTATTCAATCCCGATGCAATTTCTGTGTTTCATGGTTAATGTGACGGTCCAAAGGATACAGTAAACCTGCACAGATGCATCAGAATCTAATACTAGTCTCCCAGGAGCCGTTCAAAGTACAAACTCTTAGAAGACTCACTCTTCTTGTACTTAAGTCGGCATTGTGCCTTTTGTATTCAATCCCGATGCAATTTCTGTGTTTCATTGTCAATGTGAAGGTCCAAGGGATACAGTGAACCTGCACTGGTGCATCGGAAACTAACACTGGTCTCCGAGGAGCCGCTAAATGCAAAAACTCCTAGAAGATTCACTCTTCTCGTTCTTATGTCGGCATTGTCCCTTTTGTAATGAATCCCGATGCAATTTCTGTGTTTCATGGTCAATGTGATGTTCCAAGTGATACAATTAACCTGCACTGGTGCATCGGAATCTAAAACTGGACTCCCAGGAGCCGCTCAAAGCACAAACTCTTAGAAGATACACTCTACTTGAACTTAACTCGGCATTGCCTTTTTGATTTCAATCCTGAGGCAATCTCTGTGATTCATGGTCAATGTGAGGGTACAAGGGATACAGTGAACTTGCACTGGTGCATCGGAATCTAATACTGGTCTCCCAGGAGCCGCTCAAAGCACAAACTTTTAGAAGATTCACTCATCTTGTTCTTAAGTCGGCATTGTCCCAATTGTATTCAATCCCGATGCAATTTCTGTGTTTCATGGTCAATGTGAAGGTCCTAGGGATAGAGTAAAACTTCACAGGTGCATCGGAATCTAATACTGGTCTCCCAGGAGCCGCTGAAAGCACAAAATGTTAGAAGATTCACTTTTCTTGTACTTAAGTAGGCATTGTGCCTTTTATATTCAATCCCAATGCAATTTCTGTGTTTCATGGTCAATTTGAAGGTCCAAGTGATACAGTAATCCTGCACTGGTGCAACGGAAACTAATAATGGTCTCCCAGGAGCCGCTCATAGCACAAATTGTTAGCAGATACACTCTTCTTGTACTTAAGTTGGCATTGCCCGTTTTGTATTCAATCCCGATGTAAACTCTGTGTTTCATGGTCAATGTGAAGGTCAAAGGGATACATTAACGTGCACTGGTGCCTTGTAATCTAATAAAGGTCAAACAGGAGCCGCTCAAACCACAATCTCGTAGAAGATTCACTCTTCATGTGCTTAAGATGGCATTGTCCCTTTCGTATACAATCCCGATTCAATTTCTGTGTTTCATGGTCAATGTGAAGGTCCAACGGATACAATAAATCTGCACTGGTGCATCGCAATCTAATACTGGCCTCCCAGGAGCCGCTCAAAGCACAAACTCTTAGAAGATTAACTCTTCATGTACTTGGGTCGGAATTGTGCACTTTGTATTCAATCCACATGCAATTTCTTTGATTCATGGTCAATGTGAAGGTCCACGTGACACAGTAAACCTGCACTAGTGCATCGGAATCTAATACTGGTCTCCCAGGAGCCGCGAAAGCACAAACTCTTAGAAGATTCACTCTTCTTGTACTTAAGTCAGAATTGTGCCTTTTAATTCAATCCCGATGCAGTTTCTGCGTTTCATGGTCAAGTGAAGTTCGAAGGGATACAGAAAACGTGCACTGGTACATCGGAATCTAATACTGAACTCCCAGGAGCCGCTCAAACCACAAACTCTTAGAAAATTCACTCTTCCTGTACTTAAGGCGGCAGTGTCCCTTTTGTATTCAATCACGATATAATTTCTGTGTTTCATGGTGAATGTGAGGGGCCACGGGATACACTAAACCTGCACTGGCGCATCGGAATCTAATACTTGCCTCCCAGGAGCCGCTCAAAGCACAAACTCTTAGAAGATTCATTTTTCATGTACTAAGGTCGGCATTGTGCATTTTGTATTCAATCCCGATGCAATTTCTGTGTTTCATGGTCAATTTTAAGGTCCAAGGGTTACAGTAATCCTGCAGTAGTGCATCAGAATCTAATACTGGTCTCCCAGGAGCCGCTCAAAGCACTAACTCTTAGGAGATCCACTCTTCTTGTGCTTAAGTCGGCATTGTCCCTTTTGTATTCAATCCCGATGCAATATTTGTGTTTCACGGACAATGAGATGGTCCTAGGGATACAGTAAAACTGCACTATTGCATCGGAATCTAATACTGGTCTCCGAGGAGCCGCTCAAAGCACAAAATCTTAGAAGATTCACTCTTCATGTACATAGTTCGGCATTGGGCCTTTTGAATTTAATCCCGATGCAATTTCTGTGTTTCATGGTCAATGTGAAGGTCCAAGGGATACGGTAAACCTGCACTGGTTCCTCGGAATCTAATACTGGTCTTCTAGGAGCCGCTCAAAGCACAAACTCTTAGAAGATTCACTCTTCTTGTACTTAAGTCGGCTTTGTCGTTTTTGTATTCAATGCCGATGCAATATCTGTGCTTCATGGTCAATTTGAAATTCCAAGGGATACAGTAAACCTGCACTGGTGCATCGGAATTTAATACTGGTCTCCCAAGAAGCCGCTGAAACCACAAACTCTTAGAAGATTCACTCTTCTTGTCCTTAAGTCGGCATTGTGCCTTTTGTATTCGATCTCGATGCAATTTCTGTGTTTGATGGTCACATTGGAGGTCCAAGGGATACAGTAAATCTGCGCTAGTGCATCGGAATCTAATACTGGTCTCCCAGGAACCGCTCAAAGCACAAATTCTTAGAAGATTCACTTTTCTTGTACTTAAGTAGGCATTGTGCTTTTTGTATTCAATCCCAATGCAATATCTGTGTTTCATGGTCAGTGTGATGTTCCAAGCGATAGAATAAACCTGCACTGGTGCATCGGAATCTAATACTGGTCTCCCAGGAGCCGCCAAAGCACAAACTCTTAGAGGATTCACTCTTCTTGCACTTTAGTCGGCATTGTCCCCTTTTTATTCAATCCCGATGCAATTTTTGTGTTTCATTGTCAAAGTCAAGGTCCAAGGGATACAGTAAACCTGCACTGGTTCATCGGAATCTAATACTATTCTCCGAGGAGCCACTCAAAGCACATACTCTTAGAAGATTCACTCTTCTTGTACTTATGACGGCATTGTGATGTTTGTATTCAATCCCGATGCAATTTCTATGTTTCATTGTTAATTTGAATATCCAAGGAATACAGTAAACCTGCACTGGTGCATCGGAATCTAACACTGGTCTAGGAGGAGCCGCTAAAAGCACAAACTCTCGGAAGATTCACTCTTCTTGTACTTAAGTCGGCATTTTCCATTTTGTACTCAATCCCGATGCAATCTCTGTGATCATGGTCAATTTGAAGGTCCAGGTGATACAGTAATCCCGCACTGGTGCATCGGAATCTAATACTGGTCTCCCAGGTGCCGCTCAAAGCACAAACTTTTAGAAGTTTCACTCTTCTTGTACTTAAGTCGGCATTGAGTGTTTTGTATTCAATCCCAATGCAATTTCTGTGTTTCATGGTCAATGTGAAGGTCCAAGGGATGCAGTAAACGTGCACTTGTGCATTGGAATCTAATACTGGTCTCCCAGGAGCCGCTCAAACACAAACACTTGGAGGATTCCATCTTCTTGTACCTAAGTCGGCATTGTCCCCTTTGCATTCAATCCCAATGCAACTTCTGTGTTTCATGGTCAATGTGAAGGTCCAAGGGATACAGTAAACCTTCACTGGTGCGTCGGAATCTAATACTGGTTTCCCAGGAGCCGACCAAAGCACAAACTCTTAGAAGATTCACTCTTCTTGTACTTAAGCCGGCATTGTGATGTTTGTATTCAATCCCGATGCAATTTATATGTTTCATGTTTAATGCGAAGATCCAAGGAATACAGTAAACCTGCACTGGTGCATCGTAATCTCATACTGGTCTCCCACGAGCCGCTCAAAGCACAAACTCGTTGAGGATTCACTCATTTTGTACTTAAGGTGGCGTTGTCCCGTTTGTATTCATTCCAGATGCAATTTCTGTGTTTCATGGTCACGTTGAATGTCCAAGGGATACATTAAAACTGCACTGGTGTATCGGCATCCAATACTGGACTCCGAGGAGCCGCTCAAAGCACAAACTCTTAGAAAAATAAGTCTTCTAGTACTTAAGTCGGCATTGTGCATTTTGTACCCGATCCTGATGTAATTTCTGTGTTTCATGGTCAATGTGAAGTTCCAAGGGTTACAATAAAGCTGCAGTAGTGCATAAGAATCTAATACTGGTCTCCCAGGAGCCGCTCAAAGCACAAACTCTTAGGAGATTCACTCTTTTTGTACTTAAGGCGGCATTGTGCCTTTTGTATTCAATCCCGATGCAATTTCTATGTTTCATGGTCAATGTGAAGGTCAAAATAATACAGTGAACCTGCACTGGTGCATCGGAATCTCATAATGGTCTCCCTGGAGCCGCTCAAAGCACAAACTCGCAGAGGATTCACTCCTCCTGTACTTAAGTCGGCATTGTGCTTTTGGAATTCATTCCCGATGCATTATCTGAGTTTCATGGTCAATGTGAAGGTCCAAAGGATACGGCAAACCTGCACTGGTGCCTCCGAATCTAATACTGGTCTCCCAGGAGCCGCCCAAACCACAAACTCGTAGTAGATTTACTCTTCTTGTACTTAAGTTGGCATTGCGCCTTTTGCATTCAATCGCGATGCAATTTCAGCGTTTCTTGGTCAATGTGAAGGACCAAGGGATACAGAAAACTTGCACTGGTACATCGGAATCTAATACTGAACTCACAGGCGCCGCTCAAACCACAAACTCTTAGAAAATTCACTCTTCTTGTACTTAAATCGGCATAGTCCATTTTGCATTCATTCTCGATGCAATAACTGTGTTTCATGGACAATGAGAAGGTCCTAGGGATACAGTAAAACTGCAGTGGCACATCGAAATCTAATACTGGTCTCCCAGGAGCCGCTCAAAGCACAAAATCTTAGAAGAATTATTCTTCATGTACTTAGGTCGGCATTGTGCCTTTTTAATTCAATCCCGATGCAATTCCTGTATTTCATGGTCAGTGTGAAGGTCCAAGGGATACGGAAAACCTGCACTGGTTCCTCGGAATCTAATACTGGTCTTCTAGGAGCCGCTCAAAGCACAATTTCTTAGAAGATTCACTCTTCTTGTACTTAAGTCGGCTTTGTCGCTTTTGTATTCAATGCCGGTGCATTTTCTGTGCTCATGGTCAATGTGAAATTCCAAAGGATACAGTAAACCTGCACTGGTGCATCGGAATCTAATACTGGTCTCCCAGGAACCGCTCAAAGCACAAACTCGTAAAGAATTCACTCTTCTTTGTCCCGTTTGTATTCATTCCCGATGCAATGTCTGTGTTTCATGGTCAATGTGAAGGCCCGAAGACATACAGTAAACCTGCACTCGTGCATCGGAATCTAACACTGGTCTCCGAGGAGCCGCTTAACGCACAAACTCTTAGATGATCCACTCTTCTTGTACTTATGTCGGCATTGTCCATTTTGTAATAAATCCCGATGCAATTTCTGTGTTTCATAGTCAATTTGAATGGCCAAGTGATACAGCAATCCTGCACTGGGTCAACGGAAACTAATACTGATCTCCCATGAGCCGCACAATCCACAAATTCGTAGAATATTCACTCTACTTGTACTTAAATTGGCATTGTGCCTTTTGCATTCAATCCCGATGCAATTTCTGTGTTACATGGTCAATGTGAAGGTCCAAGGGATACAGTAACCCTGCACTGGTGCATCGGAGTCTAATACTGGTCTCCCAGGAGCCACTCAAATCACAAACTCTTAGAAGTTTCACTCTTCTTGTACTTAGGTCGGCTTTGTCTCTTTTGTCTTCAATCCCGGTGCAATTTCTGTGTCTCATGGTCAGTTTGAAGTTCCAAGTGATACAGTAAACCTGGCCTGGTGCATCGGAATTTAATACTATTCTCCCAGGAGCTGCTCAAAGCACAAACTCTTAGATGTTTCACTCTTCTTGTACTTAAGTCGGCATTGTGTGTTTTGTATTCAATCCCGATGCAATTTCTGTGTTTCATGGCCAATGTGGGGGTTCAAGGGATACAGTAAACCTGCACTGGACCATCGGATCCTAATACTGGTCTCCCAGGAGCCGCTCAATGCACAAACTCTTATAATATTCACTCTTCTTGTACTTAAGTCGACATTTTACCATTTGTATTCAATCCCGATGCAATATCTGTGTTTCATGGTCAATACGAAGGTCAATGCGATATGGTAAACCTGCACTGGTGCCTCGGTAACTCTTATTGGTCTCCTAGGAGCTGCTCAAACCACAATTTCTTAATAGATTCACTCTTCTTGTACTTATGTCGTCATTGTGAGTTTTGTATTCAATCCCGACGCAATTTCTCGTTTCATGGTCAATGTGAAGGTCCAAGGGATACAGAAAACGTGCACTGGTACATCGGAATCTAATACTGAACTCACTCTTCTTGTACTTAAGTCGGCATTGTCCCTTTTGTATTCAATCCCGATGCAATTTCTGTGTTTCATGGTTAATGTGAAGATCCAAAGGATACCCTGAACGTGCACTGGCGCATCGTAATCTAATAAAGGTCTCCCAGGAGCCGCTCAACGCACTAACTCTTAGAAGATTCAATCTTCTTGTACTTAAGGCGGCATTGTGCATATTGTATTCAATCCCGATGCACTTTCTGTGTTTCATGGTCAATGTTAAGGTCCAAGGGATACAGTAAACCTGCACTGGTGCATCGGAATCTAATACTGGCCTGCCAGGAGCTACTCCAAACTCAAACTCTTAGAAGTTTCACTCTTCTTGTACTTAAGTCGGCATTGTGCATTTTGTATACAATCCCGATAGAATTTCTGTGTTTCATGGTCAATGTGAATGTCCAAGGGATACAGTACAACTGCACTGGTGCATCGGAATCTAATTTTGGTCTCCGAGGAGCCGCTCAAAGCACACACTCGTAGAGGATTTACTCTTCTTGCACTTAAGTCGGCATTGACCCGTTTGTAATCATTCCTGATGCAATTTCTGTGTTTCATGGACAATGTGAAGGTCCAAAGGGATACAGTAAATCTGCACTGGTGCGTCGGAATCTAATACTGGTCTGAGAGGAGCCGCAAAAGGAACAAATTCTTAGAAGATTCACTCTTTTTGTACTTAAGTCGGCATTGTCCCTTTTGTATTCAATCCCGATACAATTTCTGTGTTTCATGTTCTATTTGAAGGTCCAAGTGATACAGTAAACCAGCACTGGTGCATCGGAATCTAATACTGGTCTCCGAGGAGCCGCAAAAAGAACAAACTCTTAGAAGATTCACTCTTTTTGTACTTAAGTCGGCATTGTCACTTTTGTATCCAATCCCGATACAATTTCTGTGTTTCATGGTCAATGTGAATGTCAAAGGGATTCAGTAAACCTGCAATGGTGCATCGGAATCTAATACTGATCTCCCAGGAGCCGCTCAATGCATAAACTCGTAGAGGATTCACTCTTCTTGTACTTAAGTCGGCATTGTCCCGTTTGTATTCATTCCCGATGCAATTTCTGTGTTTCATGGTCAATGTGAAGGTCCAAGGAATACAGTAAACCTGCACTGGTGCATCGGAATCTAATACTGGTCTCCCAGGAGCCGCTCTAAGCACAAACTGTATGAAATTTCACCCTTCTTGTACTTAAGTCGGCATTGTGTGTTTTGTATTCAATCCCGATGCCATTTCTGTGTTTCATGGCCACTGTAAGGGTCCAAGGGATACAGTAAACCTGCACTGGAGCATCGGAATCTAATACTGGTCTCCCAGGAGCCGCTCAAAGCACAAACTCTTAGAAGATTCACTCTTCTTGTACTTAAGTCGGCATTGTACCTTTTGTATTCAATCCCGATGCAATATCTGTATTTCATGGTCAATGCGAAAGTCCAAGCGATACGGTAAACCTGCACTGGTGCCTTGGAAACTCTTACTGGTCACCCAGGAGCTGCTAAAACCACATACTCTTGGTAGATTCACTCTTCTTGTTTAAGTCGGCATTGTACCTTTTGTATTCAATCCCGATGCAATTTCTGTGTTTCATAGTCAATGTGAAGGTCCAAGGAATACAGTAAACCTGTCTGTTGCATCGGAATCTAATACTGGTCTCTCAGGAGCCGCTCAAAGCACAAACACTTAGAAGATTCACTCTTCTTGTACTTAAGACGGCATTGTGATTTTTCTATTCAATCCCGACGCAATTTCAGTGTTTCATGGTCAATGCGAATGTCCAAGGGATACGGTAAACCTGCACTGGTGCCTCGGAATCTAATACTGGGCTCCCCGGAGCTGCCCAAACCACAAACTCTTAGTAGATTCACTCTTCTTGTACTTCAGCCAGCATTGTCACGTTTGTATTCAATCCCGATGCAGATTCTGTGTTTCATGGTCAATGTGAAGGTCAAAGGGATACAGTAAACGTGCACTGGTACCTCGTAATCTAATACAGGTCTCCCAGGAGCCGCTCAAACCACAAACTCGTAGAAGATTCACTCTTCTTCTACTTAAGTTGGCATTGTGACTTTTGCATTCAATCCTGATGCAATTTCTGTGCTTCATGGTCAATGTGAAGGTCCAAGGGATACAGTAAACCTGCTCTGGTGCATCGGAACCTAATACTGGTCTTCCAGGAGCCTCGGAAAGCACAAACTTAGAAGAATCACTCTTCTTGGACTTAAGTCAGCCTTATCCCCTTTGTATTCAATGCCGGTGCAATTTCTGTGTTTCATGGTCAACGTGAAGGTCCAAGGGATACAGTAAACCAGCACTGGTGCATCGGAATCTAATACTGGTCTCCCAGAGCCTCTCAAAACTCAAACTCGTAGATGATTCACTCTTCTCGTACTTAAGTCGGCATTGTGCATTTTGTATCTAATCCCGATACAATTTCTGTGTTTCATGGTCAATGCGAATGTCCAAGGGATACAGTAAACCTGCACTGGTGCATCGGAATCTAATACTGGTCTCCCAGGAGCCGCTCAAAGCACAAGCTCTTAGAAGATTCACTCTTCTTGTACTTGAGTCGGCATTGTCCCTTTTGTATTCAATCCCGATGCAATTTCTGTGTTTCATGGTCAATTTGAAGGTCCAAGTGATACAGTAAACCTGCACTGGTGCATCGGAATCTAGTACTGGTCTTCCAGGAACAACTCAAAATACAAATTCTTAGAAGAAGTTTCACTCTTCTTTTACTTAAGTCGGCATTGTTCATTTTGTATTCAATCCCAATGCAATTTCTGAGTTTCATGGTCACTGTGAAGGTCCAAGGGATACAGTAACCCAGCACTGGTGCATCGCAATGTAATACTGGTCTCCGAGGAGCCTCTCAAAACTCAAATTCTTAGAAGATTCACTCTTCTTGTAGTCAAGTCGGCATTGTACAATTTGTGTTTAATCCCTATACTATATCTGTGTTTCATGGTCAATGTCAATGTCCAAGGGATACAGTAAACCTGCACTGGTGCATCGGAATCTAATACTGGTCTCTCAGGAGCCACTCAATGCACAAACTCTTAGAAGATTCACTTTTCTTGTACTTGAGTCGGTATACCCCCACTTGTATTCAATCCCAAAGCAATTTCTGTGTTTCATGGTCAATGTGATGTCCCAAGCGATAAAGCAAACCTGCACTGGTGCAGCGGAAACTAATACTGGTCTCCCAGGAGCCGCTCAGAGCACAAATTCTTAGAAGATACCCTGTTCTTATACTTCACTCGGCATTGCCCCTTTTGATTTCATTCCCGGTGAATTTCTGTCTTTCATGGTCAATGTGAAGGTCCAAGGCATACGGTAAACCTGCACTATTTCATCAGAATCTAATACTGGTCTCCCAGGGGCCGCACAAAGCACAAACTCTTAGAAGATTCACTCATCTTGTTCTTAAGTCGGCATTGTCCCAATTGTATTCAATCTCGATGCAATTTCTGTGTTTCATGGTCAATGTGAAGGTCCTAGAGATACAGTAAAACTGCACTGGTATATCGGAATCTAATACTGGTCTCCCAGGAGCCGCACAAAGCACAAACACTTAGAAGATTCACTCTTCTTGTACTTAAGACGGGATTGTGATTTTTCTATTCAATCCCGATGCAATTTCTGTGTTTCATGGTCAATGTGAAGGTCGAAGGGATACGGTATACCTGCACTGGTGGATCGGAATCTAATACTGGTATCCCAGGTACTGCTGAAACCACAAACTCATAGTAGATTCACTCTTCTTGTACTTCAGCCGGGATTGTCACGTTTGTATTCAATCCCGATGCAATTTCTGTGTTTCATGGTCAATGTGAAGGTCAAAGGGATACAGTAAACGTGCACTGGTACCTCGTAATGTAATACAGGTCTCCCACGAGCCGCTCAAACGACAAACTCGTAGAAGATTCACCCTTCTTCTACTTAAGTTGGCATTGTGCCTTTTGCATTCAATCCTGATGCAATTTCTGTTCTTCATGGTCAATGTGAAGGTCCAAGGGATACAGTAAACCTGCTCTGGTGCATTGGAATCTAATACTGGACTTCCAGGAGCCGCTGAAACACAAACTCTTAGAAGAATCACTCTTCTTGGACTTACGGCAGCTTTATCCCTTTTGTATTCAATGCCGGTGCAATTTCTGTGCTTTATGGTACATGTGAAGGTCCGAGGGTACAGTAAACCTGCACTGGTGCCACGGAATGTAATACTGGTTTCCCAGAAGCGGCTCAAAGCACAAACTCCTAGAAGATTCACTCTTCTTTTACTTAAGTCGGCATTGTGCATTTTGTATTCAATCCCGATGCAATTTCTGTGTTTCATGGTCAATGTGAAGGTCCAAGGGATGCAGTAAACCTGCACTGGAGCATCGGAATCTTATATTGGTCTCCCAAAGCCTCTCAAAACTCCAAATCTTAGAAGATTCACTCTTCTTGTACTTAAGTCGGCATTGTCCTTTTGTATACAATCCCGATGCAATGTCTGTGTTTCATGGTCAATTTGAAGGTCCCAGTGATACAGTAAACCTGCCCTGGTGCATCGGAATCTAATACTGGTCTTCCAGGAGCCGCTCAAGGCACAAACGCTTAGAAGATTCACTCATCTTGTACTTAAGTCGGTTTTGTCCCTTTTGTATTCAATGCCGATGCATTTTCTGTGCTCAATGGTCAATGTGAGTGTCCAAGGGATATAGTATACCTGCACTGGTGCATCGGAATCTAATACTGGTCTCACAAGGAGTCGCTCAAACCACAAACTCTTGGAAGATTCACTCTTCTTGTGCTTAAGTGGGCATTGTGCCTTTTGTATTCGATCTCTATGCAATTTCTGTGTTTCATGGTCAATGTGAATGTCAAAGGGATTCAGTAAACCTGCAATGGTGCATCGGAATCTAATACTAATCTCCCAGGAGCCGCTCAAAGCATAAACTCGTAGAGAATTCACTCTTCTTGTACTTAAGTCGGCATTGTCCCGTTTGTATTCATTCCCGATGCAATTTCTGTGTTTCATGGTCAATATGAAGGTCCAGGGGGTACAGTTAACCTGCTTGGGTGCATCGGAATCTAATACTGGTCTCCCAGGAGCCGCTCAAACCACAAACACTTAGTAGATTCACTCTTCTTGTACTTAAGTTGGCACTGTCCATTTTGAATTCAATCCAGATGCAATTTCTGTGTTTCATGGTCAATGTGAAGGTCCAAGGGATACAGTAAACCTGCACTGGTGCATCGGAATATAATACTGGTCTCCCAGGAACCGCTCAAAGCACAAACATTTGGAAGATTCCCTCTACTTGTATTCAATCCCGATGCAATATTAATGTTTCATGGTCAATTTGAAGGTCCAAGTGATACAGTAAACCTGCACTGGTGCATCGGAATCTAATACTGGTCTCCCAGGAGCCGTTCAAAGCACAAACTCTAAGAAATTTCACCCTTCTTGTACTTAAGTAGGCATTGTGTGTTTTGTATTCAATCCCGATGCAATTTCTGTGTTTCATGGCCAATGTGAGGGTCCAAGGAATACAGTAATCCTGCACTGGCGCATCGGAATGTAATAGTGGTCTCCCAGGAGCCGCTCAAAGCACAAACTCTTAGAAGTATCACTCTTCTTGTACTTAAGTCGGCATTGTACCTTTTGTATTCAATCCCGATGCAATATCTGTGTTTCATGGTCAATGCGAAAGTCCAAGCGATACGGCAAACCTGCACTGGTGCCTTGCAAACTCTTACTGGTCTCCCAGGTGCTGCTCAAACCACAAACTCTTAGTAGATTCATTCTTCTTGTACTTAAGTCGGCATTGTACCTTTTGTATTCAATCCTGATGCAATTTCTGTGTTTCATGGTCAATGCGAAAGTCCAAGCGATACGGCAAACCTGCACTGGTGCCTTGGAAACTCTTACTGGTCTCCCAGGTGCTGCTCAAACCACAAACTCTTAGTAGATTCATTCTTCTTGTACTTAAGTCGGCATTGTACCTTTTGTATTCAATCCTGATGCAATTTCTGTGTTTCATGGTCAATGCGAAAGTCCAAGCGATACGGCAAACCTGCACTGGTGCCTTGGAAACTCTTACTCGTCTCCCAGGAGCTGCTCAAACCACAAACTCTTAGTAGATTCACTCTTCTTGTACTTCAGCCGGCATTGTCACGTTTGTATTCAATCCCGATGCAATTTCTGTGTTTCATGGTCAATGTGAAGGTCAAAGGGATACAGTAAACGTGCACTGGTACCTCGTAATCTAATACAGGTCTCCCAGGAGCCGCTCAAACCACAAACTCGTAGAACATTCACTCTTCTTATACTTAAGTTGGCATTGTGCCTTTTGCATTCAATCCTGATGCAATTTCTGTGATTCATGGTCAATGTGAAGGTCCAAGGGATACAGTAAACCTGCTCTGGTTCATCGGAATCTAATACTGGTCTTCCAGGAGCCTCTCAAAGTACAAACTCTTAGAAGAATCACTCTTCTTGGACTTAAGTCAGCTTTATCCCTTTTGTATTTATGCCGGTGCAATTTCTGTGTTGCATGGTCAACGTGAAGGTCCAAGGGATACAGTAAACCAGCACTGGTGCATCGGAATCTAATACTGGTCTCCCAGATTCTCTCAAAACTCAAACTCGTAGAAGATTCACTCTTCTTGTAATAAAGTCGGCATTGTGCATTTTGTATCCAATCCCGATACAATTTCTGTTTTTCATGGTCAATGTGAATGTCCAAGGGATATAGTAAACCTGCACTGGTGCATCGGAATCTAATACTGGTCTCCCAGGAGCCGCTCAAAGCACAAACTCTTAGAAGATTCACTCTTCTTGTACTTAAGTCGGCATTGTCCCTTTTGTATTCAATCCCGATGCAATTTCTGTGTTTCATGGTCAATTTGAAGATCCAAGTGATACAGTAAACCTGCACTGGTGCATCGGAATCTAGTACTGGTCTCCCAGCAGCCGCTCATAGCACAAACTCTAAGAAGTTTCACTCAACTTTTACTTAAGTCTGCATTGCGTGTTTTGTATTCAATCCCGATGCAATATCTGTGTTTCATGGTCAATGTGAAGGTCCAAGGGATACAGTAAAAAATGCACTGGTGCATCGGAATCTAATACTGATCTCCCAGATTCTCTCAAAACACAAACTCTTAGAAGATTCACTCATCTTGTACTTAAGTCGGTTTTGTGCCTTTTGTATTCAATGCCGATGCATTTCCTGTGCTCCATGGTCAATGTGAAGGCCCAAGGGATACAGTAAACCTGCACTGGTGCATCGGAATCTAATACTGGTCTCTCAAGGAGTCGCTCAAACCACAAACACTTAGAAGATTCACTCTTCTTGTACTTAAGTGGGCATTGTGCTTTTTGTATTCGATCTCGATGCAATTTCTGTGTTTCACGGTCAAGTTGAAAGTCCAAGGGATACAGTAAAAATGCGCTGGTACGTCGGAATCTAATACTGGTCTTCCAGGAACCACTCAAAGCACTAATTTTTAGAAGATTCACTCTTCTTGTACTTAATTTGGCATTGTTCATTTTGTATTCAATCCCAATGCAATTTCTGAGTTTCATGGTCACTGTGAAGGTCCAAGGGATACAGTAAACCCGCACTGGTGCATCGGAATCTGATACTGGTCTCCCAGAAGCCACTCAATGCACAAACTCTTAGAAGATTCACTTTTCTTGTACTTAAGTCGGTATACCCCCACTTGTATTCAATCCCAAAGCAATTTCTGTGTTTCATGGTCAATGTGATGTCCCAAGCGATAAAGCAAACCTGCACTGGTGCAGCGGAAACTAATAATGGTCTCCCAGGAGCCGCTCAGAGCACAAATTCTTAGAAGATACCCTGTTCTTGTACTTAACTCGGCATTGCCCCTTTTGATTTCATTCCCGATGAATTTCTGTCTTTCATGGGCAATGTGAAGGTCCAAGGCATACGGTAAACCTGCACTAGTTCATCGGAATCTAATACTGGTCTCCCAGGGGCCGCTCAAAGCACAAACTCTAGGAAGATTTACTCATCTTGTTCTTAAGTCGGCATTGTCCCAATTGTATTCAATCTCGATGCAATTTCTGTGTTTCATGGTCAATATGAAGGTCCTAGAGATACAGTAAAACTGCACTGGTGCATCGGAATCTAATACTGGTCTCCCAGGATCCGCACAAAGCACAAACACTTAGAAGATTCACTCTTCTTGTACTTAAGACGGCATTGTGATTTTTCTATTCAATCCCGATGCAATATCTGTGTTTCATGGTCAATGTGAAGGTCCAAGGGATACGGTAAACCTGCACTGGTGCATCGGAATCTAATACTGGTCTCCCAGGTACTGCTCAAACCACAAACTCATAGTAGATTCACTCTTCTTGTACTTCAGCCGGGATTGTCATTTTTGTATTCAATCCCGATGCAATTTCTGTGTTTCATGGTCAATGTGAAGGTCAAAGGGATACAGTAAACGTGCACTGGTACCTCGTAATCTAATACAGGTCTCCCAGGAGCCGCTCAAACCACAAACTCGTAGAAGATTCACCCTTCTTCTACTTAAGTCGGCATTGTGCATTTTGTATTCAATCCCGATGCAATTTCTGTGTTTCATGGTCAATGTGAAGGTCCAAGGGATGCAGTAAACCTGCACTGGAGCATCTGAATTTTATATTGGTCTCCCAGAGCCTCTCAAAACTCCAAATCTTAGAAGATTCACTCTTCTTGTACTTAAGTCGGCATTGTCCTGTTTGTATTCATTCCCGATGCAACTTCTGTGTTTCATGGTCAATATGAAGGTCCAGGGGGTACAGTAAACCTGCACTGGTGCATCGGAATCTAGTACTGGTCTCCCAGGAGCCGCTCATAGCACAAACTCTAAGAAGTTTCACTCAACTTTTACTTAAGTCGGCATTGCTTGTTTTGTATTCAATCCCGATGCAATATCTGTGTTTCATGGTCAATGTGAAGGTCCAAGGGATACAGTAAAAAATGCACTGGTGCATCGGAATCTAATACTGATCTCCCAGGAGCCGCTCAAAACACAAACTCTTAGAAGATTCACTCATCTTGTACTTAAGTCGGTTTTGTGCTTTTGTATTCAATGCCGATGCATTTTCTGTGCTCCATGGTCAATGTGAAGGTCCAAGGGATACAGTAAACCTGCACTGGTGCATCGGAATCTAATACTGGTCTCTCAAGGAGTCGCTCAAACCACAAACACTTAGAAGATTCACTCTTCTTGTACTTAAGTGGGCATTGTGCTTATTGTATTCGATCTCGATGCAATTTCTGTGTTTCACGGTCAAGTTGAAGGTCCAAGGGATACAGTAAAAATGCGCTGGTACGTCGGAATCTAATACTGGTCTTCCAGGAACCACTCAAAGCACTAATTTTTAGAAGATTCACTCTTCTTGTACTTAAGTCGGCATTGTTCATTTTGTATTCAATCCCAATGCAATTTCTGAGTTTCATGGTCACTGTGAAGGTCCAAGGGATACAGTAACTGAGCACTGGTGCATCGCAATCTAATACTGGGCTCCGAGGAGCCTCTCAGAACTCAAACTCTTAGAAGATTCACTCTTCTTGTAGTCAAGTCGGCATTGTACATTTTGTATCCAATCCCTATACAATATCTGTGTTTCATGGTCAATGTGAACGTCCAAGGGATACAGTAAACCTGCACTGGTGCATCGGAATCTAATACTGGTCTCCCAGGAGCCACTCAATGCACGAACTCTTAGAAGATTCACTTTTCTTGTACTTAAGTCGGTATACCCCCACTTGTATTCAATCACAAAGCAATTTCTGTGTTTCATGGTCAATGTGATGTCCCAAGCGATAAAGCAAACCTGCACTGGTGCAGCGGAAACTAATACTGGTCTCCCAGGAGCCGCTCAGAGCACAAATTCTTAGAAGATACCCTGTTCTTGTACTTAACTCGGCATTGCCCCTTTTGATTTCATTCCCGATGAATTTCTGTCTTTCATGGGCAATGTGAAGGTCCAAGGCATACGGTAAACCTGCACTAGTTCATCGGAATCTAATACTGGTCTCCCAGGGGCCGCTCAAAGCACAAACTCTAGGAAGATTCACTCATCTTGTTCTTAAGTCGGCATTGTCCCAATTGTATTCAATCTCGATGCAACTTCTGTGTTTCATGGTCAATGTGAAAGTCCTAGAGATACAGTAAAACTGCACTGGTGCATCGGAATCTAATACTGGTCTCCCAGGAGCCGCACAAAGCACAAACACTTAGAAGATTCACTCTTCTTGTACTTAAGACGGCATTGTGATTTTTCTATTCAATCCCGATGCAATTTCTGTGTTTCATGGTCAATGTGAAGGTCCAAGGGATACGGTAAACCTGCACTGGTGCATCGGAATCTAATACTGGTCTCCTAGGTACTGCTCAAACCACAAACTCATAGTAGATTCACTCTTCTTGTACTTCAGCCGGGATTGTCATTTTTGTATTCAATCCCGATGCAATTTCTGTGTTTCATGGTCAATGTGAAGGTCAAAGGGATACAGTAAACCTGCTGTGGTGCATCGGAATCTAATACTGGTCTTATAGGAGCCGCTCAAACACAAACTCTTAGAAGAATCACTCTTCTTGGACTTAGGTCAGCTTTATCCCTTTTGCATTCAATGCCGGTGCAATTTCTGTGCTTTATGGTAAATGTGAAGGTCCGAGGGATACAGTAAACCTGCACTGGTGCCACAGAATCTAATACTGGTTTCCCAGGAGCCGCTCAAAGCACAAACACCTAGAAGATTCACTCTTCTTTTACTTAAGTCGGCATTGTGCATTTTGTATTCAATCCCGATGCAATTTCTGTGTTTCATGGTCAATGTGAAGGTCCAAGGGATGCAGTAAACCTGCACTGGAGCATCTGAATCTTATATTGGTCTCCCAGAGCCTCTCGAAACTCCAAATCTTAGAAGATTCACTCTTCTTGTACTTAAGTCGGCATTTTCCCTTTTGTATTCAATCCCGATGCAATGTCTGTGTTTCAGGGTCAATTTGAAGGTCCAAGTGATACAGTAAACCTGCACTGGTGCATCGGAATCTAATTCTGGTCTCCCAGGAGCCACTCAAAGCACAAACATTTGGAAGATTCCCTCTACTTGTATTCAATCCCGATGCAATATTTGTGTTTCATGGTCAATTTGGAGGTCCAAGTGATACAGTAAACCTACACTGGTGCATCGGAATCTAATACTGGTCTCCCAGGAGCCGCTCAAAGCACAAACTCTAAGAAATTTCACCCTTCTTGTACTTAGGTAGGCATTGTGTGTTTTGTATTCAATCCCGATGTAATTTCTGTGTTTCATGGCCAATGTGAGGGTCAAAGGGATACAGTAATCCTGCACTGGCGCATCGGAATCTAGTACTGGTCTCCCAGGCGCTGCTCATAGCACAAACTCTAAGAAGTTTCACTCAACTTTTACTTAAGTCGTCATTGCGTGTTTTGTATTCAATCCCGATGCAATATCTGTGTTTCATGGTCAATGTGAAGGTCCAAGTGATACAGTAAACCTGCACTGATGCATCGGATTCTAATACTGGTCTCCCAGGAGCCGATCAAAGCACAATCTCTTAGACGATTCACTCTTCTTCTACTTAAGTCGGCATTGTGCATTTTGTATTCAATCCCGATGCAATTTCTGCGTTTCATGGTCAATGTGAAGGTCCAAGCGATACAGTAAACCTGCACTGGTGCATCGGAATCTAATACTGGTCTCCGAGGAGCCGCTCAAAGTACAAACACTTAGAAGATTCACTCTTCTTGTACTTAAGTCGGCATTGTCCCTTTTCATTCAATGCCAATGCAGTTTCTGAGGTTCATGGTCAATGTGATGGTCCAAGGGATACAGTAAACGAGCACTGGTACATCGCAATCTAATCCTGGTCTCCCAGGAGCCGCTCAAACCACAAATTCTTAGAAAATTCACTCTTTTTGTACTTAAGTCGGCATTGTCCATTTTATATTCAATCCCAATGCAATTTCAGTGTTTCATGGTCACGTTGACGCTCCAAGGGATACAGTAAACCTTGACTGGTCCATCGGAATCTATTACTGGTCTCCCAGGAGCCGCTCAAAGCACAAACTCTTAGAAAATTCACTCTTCTTAAGTCTTCACTGTCCCTTTTGTATTCAACCCCGATGCAAATTTTGTGTTTCATGGTCAATGTGAAGGTCCAACGGATACCCTAAACCAGCACTGGTGCATCGGAATCAAATACTGGTCTCCCAGGAGCCGCTCAAAGCACAAACTCTTAGAAGAATCACTCTTCTTGTACTTAAGGCGGCATTATGCATTTTGAATTCAATCCCGATGCAATTTCTTAGTATCATGGTCAATGTAAAGATCCAAGGGATACAGTAAACCTGCACTGGTGCATCGGAATCTAATACTGGTGTGCCAGGAGCCTCTCAAATCTCTACCTCTTAGAAGATTCACTGTTCTTGTACTTAAGTCGGCATTGTGCATTTTGCCTTCAATCCCGCTGGAATTTCTGTGATTCATGGTCAATGTGAAGGTCCAAGGGTTACAGTAAACCTGCACTGGTGCATCAGAATCTAATACTGGTCTCCTAGGAGCCGCTCAAAACAAAAACTCATACAAGATTCACCCGTCTTGTACTTAAGACGGCAATGTGCCTTTTGTATTCAATCCCGATGCAATTTCTATGTATCACGGTCAATGTGAAGGTCCAAGGGATACAGTAAACCTGCACTGGTGCATCGGAATCTAATACTGGTCCCCCAAGAGCCACTCAAAGCACAAACTCTTTGAAGATTCACTCTTTTTGTACTTAAGTCGGCATTGTGCATTTTGTATCCAATCCCGATCCAATTTCTATGTTTCATGGTCAATGAGAAGGTCCAAGGGATACAGTGAACTTGCACTGTTGCACCGAAATCTAATACTGGTCTCCCAGGAGCCGCTCAAAGCACAAACTCTTAGAAGAATCTCTTTTCTTGTACTTAGGTCGGCATTGTACCTTTTGTATTCATTCCCGATGCAATTTCTGTGTTTCATGGTCAATGTGAAGGTCCAAGGGATACAGTAAACTTGCACTGGTGCATCGGAATCTAATACTGGTCTCCAAGGAGCCGCTCAAAGCACAAACTCTTAGGATATTAAGTCATGTTGTCCTTAAGTCGACATTGTCCCATATGTATTCAATCCCGATGCAATTTCTGTGTTTCATGGTCAATGTGATGTCCCAAGCGATACAGTGAGCCTGCACTGGTGCAGCGGAATCTAATACTGGTCTCCCAGGGGCAGCTCAAAGCTCAAACTCTTAGAAGATTCACTCATCTTGTTCTTAAGTCGGCATTGTCCCAAAGGTATTCAATCTCGATGCAATTTCTGTGTTTCATGGTCAATGTGAAGGTCCAAGGGATACAGTAAACCTGCACTGTTGCATCGGAATCTAATACTGGTCTCCCAGGAGCCGCTCAAAACAGAAACCCTTAGAAGAATCACTCATCTTCTACTTATGTTGGCATTGTCCCTTTCGTATTCAATCCCGATGCAATTTCTGTGATTCATGGTCAATGTGAAGGTCCAAGGGTTACAGTAAACCTGCACTGTTGCATCGGATTCTAATACTGGTTTGCCAGGAGCCTCTCAAAACTCAAACTCCTAGGAGATTCACTGTTCTTGTACTTAAGTCGGCATTGTGCATTTTGTATTCAATCCCGATGCAATTTCTTTGTTTCATGGTAAATGTGAATGTCCGAGGGATACAGTAAACCTTCACTGGTGCATCGGAATCCAATACTGGTCTCCCAGGAGCCGCTCAAAGCACAAACTCTTAGAAGAATCACTCTTCCTGTACTTAAGTTGGCCAAGTGCCTTTTGTATTCAATCCCGATGCAATTTCTGTGTTTCATGGTCAATGTGAAGGTCCGAGGGTTACAGTAAACCTGCACTGGTGCATCGGAATCTAATACTGGTCTGCCAGGAGCCTCTCAAAACTCAAACTCCTAGAAGATTCACTGTACTTGTACTTAAGTCGACATTGTGCGTTTTGTATCCAATACCGATACAATTTCTATGTTTCATGGTCAATGTGAATGTCCAAGGGATACAGTAAACCTGCACTGGTGCATCAGAATCTCATACTGGTCTCCCAGGAGCCGCTCAAAACACAAACTCGTAGAGGATTCACCCTTCTTGTACTTAAGTCGGCATTGTACCTTTTGTATTCATTCCCGATGCAATTTCTGTGTTTAATGGTCAATGTGAAGGTCCCAGGGATCAGTAACCCTGCACAGGTGCATCGGAATCTAATACTGGTCTCCCAGGATCCGCTCAAATCACAAACTCATAGAAGATTCAATTTTCTCGTACTTAAGTCGGCATACTCCCACTTGTATTCAATCCCAAAGCAATTTCTGTGTTTCATGGTCAATGTGATGTGACAAGAGATACAGTAACCTGCACTGGTGCAGCGGAATCTAACACTGGTCTCCCAGGAGCCGCTCAAAGCACAAACTCTTAGAGGATACACTGTTCTTGTACTTAACTCCGCATTGCCCCTTTTGATTTCATTCCCGATGAATTTCTGTCTTTCATGGTCAATGTGAAGGTCCAAGGGATACGGTAAACCTGCACTAGTTCATCGGAATCTAATACTGGTCTCCCAGGGGCCGCTCAAAGCACGAACTCTTAGAAGATTCACTCATCTTGTCCTTAAGTCGGCATTGTCCCAACTGTATTCAATCTCCATGCAATTTCTGTGTTTCATGGTCAATGTGAAGGTCCTAGAGATACAGTAAACCTGCGCTGGTGCATCGGAATCTAATACTGGTCTTCAAGGAGTTGCTCAAAGTACAAACTCTTAGAAGATTCACTCTTCCTGTACTTAAGTCGCCATTGTGCCTTTTGTATTCAATCCCGATGCAATATCTGTGCATCATGGTCAATGTTAAGGGTCAAGGGGTACAGTAAACCTGCACAGGTGCATCGGAATCTAATACTGGTGTCCCAAGGAGCCGCTCAAATCACAAACTCTTAGAGGATTCACTCTTCTTGTACTTAAGTCGGCATTGTGCGTTTTTTATTCAATCCCGATGCAATTTCTGTGCTTCATGTCAATGTGAGGGTCCAAGGGATGCACTAAACCTGGACTGGTGCATCGGAATCTAATACTGGTGTCCCAAGGGGCCGCTCAAAACACAAACTCTTAGAAGATTCACTCTTCTTGTACTTAAGTCGGCATTGTGCCTTTTGTATTCGATCTCTATGCAATTTCTGTGTTTCATGGTCAAGTTGAAGATCCAAGGGATACAGTAAACCTGCGCTGGTAGGTCGGAATCTAATACAGGCCTCCCAGGAGCCGCTCAAAGACACAAACTCATAGAAGATTCACTCTTCTTGTACTTAAGTCGCCATTGTGCAATTTGTATCCAATCCCGATACAATTTCTGTGTTTCATGGTCAATGTGATGTCCCAAGCGATAGAGTAAGCCTGCACTGGTGCAGCGGAATGTAATACTGGTCTCCCAGGGGCCGCTCAAAGCTCAAACTCTTAGAAGATTCACTCATCTTGTTTTTAAGTCGGCATTGTCCAGAAAATATTCAATGTCGATGCAATTTCTGTGTTTTATGGTCAATGTGAAGGTCCAAGGGATACAGTAAACCTGCACTGTTGCATCGGAATCTAATACTGGTCTCCCAGGAGCCGCTCAAAGCACCAAGTCTTAGAAAAATCACTCTTCTTGTACTTAAGTTGGTATTGTCCCTTTTGTATTCAATCCCGATGCTATTTCTGTGATTCTTGGTCAATGTGAAGGTCCAAGGGTTACAGTAAACCTCCACTGGTCCATCGGAATCTAATACTGATCTGTCAGGAGCCTCTCAAAACTCAAACTCTTAGAACATCCACTGTTCTTGTACTTAAGTCGGCCTTATGCATTTTGTATCCAATCCGGATACAATTTCTGTGTTTCATGGTCAATGTGAATGTCCAAGGGATACCGTAAACCTGAACTCGTGCATCGGAATTTAACACTGGTCTCCCAGGAGCCGCTTAAAGCACAAACTCTTAGAAGATGTTCTCCTCTTGTACTTAAGTTGGCATTGTCCCTTTTGTGTTCAATCCCGATGCAATTTCTGTGATTCATGGTCAATGTGAAGACCCAAGGGTTACATTAAACAGGCACTGGTGCATCAGAATCTAATACTGGTCCCCCAGGAATCACTCAGAGCACAAACGTATAGAAGATTCACTCTTCCTTACTTAAGTAGGCGAAAACCCATTTGTAATCAATCCCGATGCAATTTCTGTATTTCATGGTCAATGTAAAGGTCCAAGTGATACAGTAACGCTGTACTGGTGCATCGGAATCTACTACTGGTCTCCCAGGAGCCGCACATAGAACAAACTCTTAGAAGATTCACTCTTCTTGTACTTAAGTCGGCATTGTTCATTTTGTATTCAATCCCGATGAAATATCTGTGTTCCATGGTCAATGTGATGTCCCAAGCGATACAGTGAGCCTGCACTGGTGCAGCGGAATCTAATACTGGTCTCCCAGGGGCAGCTCAAAGCTCAGACTCTTAGAAGAATCACTCATCTTCTACTTAAGTTGGCATTGTCCCTTTCGTATTCAATCCCGATGCAATTTCTGTGATTCATGGTCAATGTGAAGGTCCAAGTGTTACAGTAAACCTGCACTGGTGCATCGGATTCTAATACTGGTCTGCCAGGAGCCTCTCAAAACTCAAACTCCTAGGAGATTCACTGTTCTTGTACTTAAGTCGGCATTGTGCATTTTGTATTCAATCCCGATGCAATTTCTTTGTTTCATGGTCAATGTGAATGTCCGAGGGATACAGTAAACCTTCACTGGTGCATCGGAATCCAATACTGGTCTCCCAGGAGCCGCTCAAAGCACAAACTCTTATAGGAATCACTCTTCTTGTACTTAAGTTGGCCAAGTGCCTTTTGTATTCAATCCCGATGCAATTTCTGTGTTTCATGGTCAATGTGAAGGTCCGAGGGTTACAGTAAACCTGCACTGGTGCATCGGAATCTAATACTGGTCTGCCAGGAGCCTCTCAAAACTCAAACTCCTAGAAGATTCACTGTACTTGTACTTAAGTCGACATTGTGCGTTTTGTATCCAATACCGATACAATTTCTATGTTTCATGGTCAATGTGAATGTCCAAGGGATACAGTAAACCTGCACTGGTGCATCAGAATTTCATACTGGTCTCCCAGGAGCCGCTCAAAACACAAACTCGTAGAGGATTCACCCTTCTTATACTTAAGTCGGCATTGTACCTTTTGTATTCATTCCCGATGCAATGTCTGTGTTTAATGGTCAATGTGAAGGTCCCAGGGATCAGTAACCCTGCACTGGTGCATCGGAATCTAATACTGGTCTCCCAGGATCCGCTCAAATCACAAACTCATAGAAGATTCAATTTTCTTGTACTTAAGTCGGCATACTCCCACTTGTATTCAATCCCAAAGCAATTTCTGTGTTTCATGGTCAATGTGATGTGACAAGAGATACAGTAACCTGCACTGGTGCAGCGGAATCTAACACTGGTCTCCCAGGAGCCGCTCAACGCACAAACTCTTAGAGGATACACTGTTCTTGTACTTAACTCCGCATTGCCCCTTTTGATTTCATTCCCGATGAATTTCTGTCTTTCATGGTCAATGTGAAGGTCCAAGGGATACGGTAAACCTGCACTAGTTCATCGGAATCTAATACTGGTCTCCCAGGGGCCGCTCAAAGCACGAACTCTTAGAAGATTCACTCATCTTGTTCTTAAGTCGGCATTGTCCCAACTGTATTCAATCTCCATGCAATTTCTGTGTTTCATGGTCAATGTGAAGGTCCTAGAGATACAGTAAACCTGCGCTGGTGCATCGGAATCTAATACTGGTCTTCAAGGAGTTGCTCAAAGTACAAACTCTTAGAAGATTCACTCTTCCTGTACTTAAGTTGCCATTGTGCCTTTTGTATTCAATCCCGATGCAATATCTGTGCATCATGGTCAATGTTAAGGGCCAAGGGGTACAGTAAACCTGCACAGGTGCATCGGAATCTAATACTGGTGTCCCAAGGAGCCGCTCAAAGCACAAACTCTTAGAGGATTCACTCTTCTTGTACTTAAGTCGGCATTGTGCGTTTTTTATTCAATCCCGATGCAATTTCTGTGCTTCATGTCAATGTGAGGGTCCAAGGGATGCACTAAACCTGGACTGGTGCATCGGAATCTAATACTGGTGTCCCAAGGGGCCGCTCAAAACACAAACTCTTAGAAGATTCACTCTTCTTGTACTTAAGTCGGCATTGTGCCTTTTGTATTCGATCTCTATGCAATTTCTGTGTTTCATGGTCAAGTTGAAGGTCCAAGGGATACAGTAAACCTGCGCTGAAAGGTCGGAATCTAATACAGGCCTCCCAGGAGCCGCTCAGAGACACAAACTCTTAGAAGATTCACTCTTCTTGTACTTAAGTCGCCATTGTGCAATTTGTATCCAATCCCGATACAATTTCTGTGTTTCATGGTCAATGTGATGTCCCAAGCGATAGAGTAAGCCTGCACTGGTGCAGCGGAATGTAATACTGGTCTCCCAGGGGCCGCTCAAAGCTCAAACTCTTAGAAGATTCACTCATCTTGTTTTTAAGTCGGCATTGTCCAGAAAATATTCAATGTCGATGCAATTTCTGTGTTTTATGGTCAATGTGAAGGTCCAAGGGATACAGTAAACCTGCACTGTTGCATCGGAATCTAATACTGGTCTCCCAGGAGCCGCTCAAAGCACAAACTCTTAGAAGATTCACTCATCTTGTACTTAAGTTGGCATTGTCCGTTTTGTATTCAATCCCGATGCAATTTCTGTGATTCATGGTCAATATGAAGGTCCAAGGGTTACAGTAAACCTGCACTGGTGCATCAGAATCTAATTCTGGTCACACAGGAGCCGCTCAAAGTTCAAACTCTTAGAACTTTCACTCGTCTTGTACTTAAGAAAGCATTCTGCCTTTTGTATTCAATCCCGATGCAATTTCTATGTTTCATGGTCAATGTGAAGGTCCAAGGGATACAGTAAACCTGCACTGGTGCATCGGAATCTAATACTGGTCTGCCAGGAGCTTCTCAAGACTCAAACTCTTAGAAGGTTCACTCTTTTGGTACTTAAGTCGGCATTGTGCATTTTGTATCCAATCCCGATACAATTTCTGTGTTTCATGGTCAATGTGAATGTCAAAGGAATACAGTAAACCTGCTCTGGTGCATCGGAATCTAATACTGGTCTCGCAAGGAGCCGCTCAAAGCACAAACTCTTAGAAGATTCACTCTTCTTGTACTTAAGTCTGCATTTTGCCTTTTGCATTCAATCCCGATGCAATATCTGTGCTTCATGGTCGATGTGAAGGTCCAAGGCGTACAGTAAACTTGCACTGGTGCATCGGAATCTAATACTGGTGTCCCAAGGAGCCGCTCAAATCACAAACTCTTAGAAATTCACTGTTCTTGTACTTAAGTGGGCATTGTGCGTTTTCTATTCAATCCCGATTCAATTTCTGTGCTTCATGGTCAATGGGAAGGTCCAAGGGATACAGTAAACCTGCAGTGGTTCATCGGAATCTAATACTGGTGTCCCAAGGAGCCGCTCAAACCACAAACTCTTAGAAGATCCTCTCATCTTGTACTTTAGTCGGCGTTGTCCCTTTTGTAATCAATCCCGATGTAATTTCTGTGTTTCATGGTCTATGTAAAGGTCCAAGTCATACAGTATACCTGCACTGGTGCATCGGTATCTACTACTGGTCTCCCAGGAGACGATCATAGAATAAATTCTTAGAAGATTCACTCTTCTTGTACTTAAGTCGGCATTGTGCATTTTGTAATCGATCCCGATGCAATTTCTGTGTTTCAAGGTCAAGCTCAAGGGCCAAGGGATACAGTAAAATTGCACTGGTGCATCGGAATCTATGACTGGTCTCCCAGGAGCCGCTCAAAGCACAATTCCTTAGAAGATTCACTCTTCTTGTACTTAAGTCGGCATTGTCATTTTTAAATCAATCCCGATGCAATTTCTATGTTTCATGGTCAATATGAAGGTCCAAGGGATACAGTAAACCTGCGCTGGTGCATCGGAATCTAATACTGGTTCCCAAGGAGCCGCTCAAAGCACAAACTCTAAGAGGATCCACTCTTCTTGTACTTAAGTCTGCATTGTGCCTTTTGAAATCGATCCCGATTCAATTTCTGTGTTTCATATTCAAGCTGAAGGTCCAAGTGATACAGTAATTCTGCACTGGTACATCCGAATCTAATACTGGTCTCCCAGGGGCCGCTCAAACCACAAACTCTAAGAAAATTCACTCTTCTTGTACTTAAGTCGGCATTGTGCCTTTTGTATTATATCCCGATGCAATATCTGTGTTTCATGGTCAATGTGAAGGTCCAAGGGATACACTAAACCTCCACTGGTGCATCGGAATCAAATACTGGTCTCCCAGGAGCCGCTCAAAACACAAACCCTTAGAAGATTCATTCTTCTTGTACTTAAGTCGGCATTGTGCATTTTGTATTCAATCCCGATGCCATTTCTTTGTTTCATGGTCAATGTAAAGGTCCAAGGGATACAGTAAACCTGCACTGGTGCATCGGAATCTATGACTGGTCTCCCAGGAGCCGCTCAAAGCACAAATTCTTAGAAGATTCACTCTTCTTGTACTTAAGTCGGCATTGATCGTTTTCTATTCAATCCCGATTCAATTTCTGTGCTTCATGGTCAATGTGAATGTCCAAGGGATACAGTAAACCTGCAGTGGTGCATCGGAATCTAATACTGGTATCCCAAGGAGCCGCTCAAAGCACAAACTCTTAGAAGTTTCACTCTTCTTGTACTTAAGTTAGCATTGTCCCTTTTCTGTTTAATCCCGATGCAATTGCTGTGATTCAAGGTCCATATGAAGGCCCAAGGGTTACACTAAACCTGCACTGGTGCATCAGAATCTAATATTCGTCCCCCAGGAATCGCTCAGAGCACAAACACTTAGGAGATTCACTCTTCGTGTACTTAAGTAGGCGTTAACCCTTTTGCAATCAATCCCGATGCAATTTCTGTGTTTCATGGTCAATATAAAGGTCCAAGTGATACGGTAAACCTGCACTGGTGCATCGGAATCTACTACTGGTCTCCCAGGAGCCGCTCATAGAACAAACTCTTAGAAGAATCACTCTTCTTGTACTTAAGTCCGCATTGTGCATTTTGTATTTAATCCCGATGCAATATCTGTGTTCCATGGTCAATGTGAAGGTCCAAGCGATACAGTAAACCTGCACTGGTGCATCGGAATCTAATACTGGTCTCCAAGGAGCCGCTCAAAGTACAAACTCTTAGAAGATTCACTCTTCTTGTACTTAAGTCGCCATTGTGCCTTTTGTATTCTATCCTGATGCAATATCTGTGCTGCATGGTCAATGTGAAGGTGCAAGGGGTACAGTAAACCTGCACTTGTGCATCGGAATCTAATACTGGTGTCCCAGGGAGCCGCTCAAAGCACAATCTCTTAGAAGATCCACTCTTCTTGTACTTATGTCGGCGTTGTCCTTTTGTAATTTATCCCGACGCAATTTCTGTGTTTCATGGTTAATGTAAAGGTCCAAGTGATACAGTATACCTGCACTGGTGCATCGGAATCTACTACTGGTCTCCCAGGAGCCGCTCATAGAATAAACTCTTAGAAGATTCACTCTTCTTGTACTTAAGTCGGCATTGTGCATTTTGTAATCGATCCCGATGCAATTTCTGTGTTTCATGGTCAAGCTGAAGGTACAAGGGATACAGTAAACCTGCACTGGTGCATCGGAATCTATGACTGGTCTCCCAGGAGCCGCTCTAAGCACAAATTCTTAGAAGATTCACTCTTCTTGTACTTAAGTCGGCATTGTCCCTTTTAATTCAAACCCGATGCAATTTCTATGTTTCATGGTCAATATGAAGGTCCAAGGGATACAGTAAACCTGCACTGGTGCATTGGAATCTTATACTGGTGTCCCAAGGAGCCGCTCAAAGCACAAACTCTTAGAAGATCCACTCTTCTTGTACTTAAGTTGGCACTGTGCATTTTGTAATCGATCCCGATGCAATTTCTGTGTTTCATTTTCAAGCTGAAGGTCCAAGGGATACAGTAAACCTGCACTGGTACATCGGAATCTAATACTGGTCTCCCAGGGGCCGCTCAAACCACAATTTCTTAGAAAATTCACTCTTCTTGTACTTAAGTCGGCACTGTCCCTTTTGTATTCAATCCCGATGCAATTTCTGTGTTTCATGGTCAATGTGAAGGTCCAAAGGATACACTAAACCAGCACTGGTGCATCGGAATCAAATACTGGTCCCCCAGGAGCCGCTCAAAGCACAATCTCTTAGAAGATTCACTCTTCTTGTACTCAAGTCGGCATTGTGCATTTTGTATTCAATCCCGATGCAATTTCTTTGTTTCATGGTCAATGTAAGGGTCCAAGGGATACAGTAAACCTGCACTGGTGCATTGGAATTTAATACTGGTCTCTCAGGAGCCGCTTAAAGTACAAACTCTTAGAAGATTCTTTCTTCTTGTACTTAGGTTGGCATTGGCCCTTTTGTATTCAATCCCGATGCAATTTCTGTGATTTATGGTCAATGTGAGGGTCCAAGGGTTACAGTAAACCTGCACTGGTGCATCAGAATCTAATCCTAGTCCCCCAGGAGCCACTCAAAGCACAATCTCTTAGAAGATTCTCTCTTCTTGTACTTAAGACGGCATTGTGCCTTTTGTGTTCAATCCCGATGCAATTTCTATGTTTCATGGTCAATGTGAAGGTCCAAGAAATACAGTAAACCTCCACTGTTGCATCGGAATCTAATACTGGTGTCCCAAGGTGCCGCTCAAAGCACAAACTCTTAGAAAAATCACTCTTCTTGTACTTAAGTCGAAAATGTGCCTTTTGTATTCGATCCCGATGTAATTTCTGTGTTTCATGGTGAAGTTGAATGTCCAAGGGTTACAGTAAACCTGCACTGGTGCATCAGAATCTAATTCTGGTCACACAGGAGCCGCTCAAAGTTCAAACTCTTAGAACTTTCACTCGTCTTGTACTTAAGAAAGCATTCTGCCTTTTGTATTCAATCCCGATGCAATTTCTATGTTTCATGGTCAATGTGAAGGTCCAAGGGATACAGTAAACCTGCACTGGTGCATCGGAATCTAATACTGGTCTGCCAGGAGCTTCTCAAGACTCAAACTCTTAGAAGGTTCACTCTTTTGGTACTTAAGTCGGCATTGTGCATTTTGTATCCAATCCCGATACAATTTCTGTGTTTCATGGTCAATGTGAATGTCAAAGGAATACAGTAAACCTGCTCTGGTGCATCGGAATCTAATACTGGTCTCGCAAGGAGCCGCTCAAAGCACAAACTCTTAGAAGATTCACTCTTCTTGTACTTAAGTCTGCATTTTGCCTTTTGCATTCAATCCCGATGCAATATCTGTGCTTCATGGTCGATGTGAAGGTCCAAGGCGTACAGTAAACTTGCACTGGTGCATCGGAATCTAATACTGGTGTCCCAAGGAGCCGCTCAAATCACAAACTCTTAGAAATTCACTGTTCTTGTACTTAAGTGGGCATTGTGCGTTTTCTATTCAATCCCGATTCAATTTCTGTGCTTCATGGTCAATGGGAAGGTCCAAGGGATACAGTAAACCTGCAGTGGTTCATCGGAATCTAATACTGGTGTCCCAAGGAGCCGCTCAAACCACAAACTCTTAGAAGATCCTCTCATCTTGTACTTTAGTCGGCGTTGTCCCTTTTGTAATCAATCCCGATGTAATTTCTGTGTTTCATGGTCTATGTAAAGGTCCAAGTCATACAGTATACCTTCACTGGTGCATCGGTATCTACTACTGGTCTCCCAGGAGACGATCATAGAATAAATTCTTAGAAGATTCACTCTTCTTGTACTTAAGTCGGCATTGTGCATTTTGTAATCGATCCCGATGCAATTTCTGTGTTTCAAGGTCAAGCTCAAGGGCCAAGGGATACAGTAAAATTGCACTGGTGCATCGGAATCTATGACTGGTCTCCCAGGAGCCGCTCAAATCACAATTCCTTAGAAGATTCACTCTTCTTGTACTTAAGTCGGCATTGTCATTTTTAAATCAATCCCGATGCAATTTCTATGTTTCATGGTCAATATGAAGGTCCAAGGGATACAGTAAACCTGCGCTGGTGCATCGGAATCTAATACTGGTTCCCAAGGAGCCGCTCAAAGCACAAACTCTAAGAGGATCCACTCTTCTTGTACTTAAGTCTGCATTGTGCCTTTTGAAATCGATCCCGATTCAATTTCTGTGTTTCATATTCAAGCTGAAGGTCCAAGTGATACAGTAATTCTGCACTGGTACATCCGAATCTAATACTGGTCTCCCAGGGGCCGCTCAAACCACAAACTCTAAGAAAATTCACTCTTCTTGTACTTAAGTCGGCATTGTGCCTTTTGTATTATATCCCGATGCAATATCTGTGTTTCATGGTCAATGTGAAGGTCCAAGGGATACACTAAACCTCCACTGGTGCATCGGAATCAAATACTGGTCTCCCAGGAGCCGCTCAAAACACAAACCCTTAGAAGATTCATTCTTCTTGTACTTAAGTCGGCATTGTGCATTTTGTATTCAATCCCGATGCCATTTCTTTGTTTCATGGTCAATGTAAAGGTCCAAGGGATACAGTAAACCTGCACTGGTGCATCGGAATCTATGACTGGTCTCCCAGGAGCCGCTCAAAGCACAAATTCTTAGAAGATTCACTCTTCTTGTACTTAAGTCGGCATTGATCGTTTTCTATTCAATCCCGATTCAATTTCTGTGCTTCATGGTCAATGTGAATGTCCAAGGGATACAGTAAACCTGCAGTGGTGCATCGGAATCTAATACTGGTATCCCAAGGAGCCGCTCAAAGCACAAACTCTTAGAAGTTTCACTCTTCTTGTACTTAAGTTAGCATTGTCCCTTTTCTGTTTAATCCCGATGCAATTGCTGTGATTCAAGGTCCATATGAAGGCCCAAGGGTTACACTAAACCTGCACTGGTGCATCAGAATCTAATATTCGTCCCCCAGGAATCGCTCAGAGCACAAACACTTAGGAGATTCACTCTTCGTGTACTTAAGTAGGCGTTAACCCTTTTGCAATCAATCCCGATGCAATTTCTGTGTTTCATGGTCAATATAAAGGTCCAAGTGATACGGTAAACCTGCACTGGTGCATCGGAATCTACTACTGGTCTCCCAGGAGCCGCTCATAGAACAAACTCTTAGAAGATTCACTCTTCTTGTACTTAAGTCCGCATTGTGCATTTTGTATTTAATCCCGATGCAATATCTGTGTTCCATGGTCAATGTGAAGGTCCAAGCGATACAGTAAACCTGCACTGGTGCATCGGAATCTAATACTGGTCTCCAAGGAGCCGCTCAAAGTACAAACTCTTAGAAGATTCACTCTTCTTGTACTTAAGTCGCCATTGTGCCTTTTGTATTCTATCCTGATGCAATATCTGTGCTGCATGGTCAATGTGAAGGTGCAAGGGGTACAGTAAACCTGCACTTGTGCATCGGAATCTAATACTGGTGTCCCAAGGAGCCGCTCAAAGCACAATCTCTTAGAAGATCCACTCTTCTTGTACTTATGTCGGCGTTGTCCTTTTGTAATTTATCCCGACGCAATTTCTGTGTTTCATGGTTAATGTAAAGGTCCAAGTGATACAGTATACCTGCACTGGTGCATCGGAATCTACTACTGGTCTCCCAGGAGCCGCTCATAGAATAAACTCTTAGAAGATTCACTCTTCTTGTACTTAAGTCGGCATTGTGCATTTTGTAATCGATCCCGATGCAATTTCTGTGTTTCATGGTCAAGCTGAAGGTACAAGGGATACAGTAAACCTGCACTGGTGCATCGGAATCTATGACTGGTCTCCCAGGAGCCGCTCTAAGCACAAATTCTTAGAAGATTCACTCTTCTTGTACTTAAGTCGGCATTGTCCCTTTTAATTCAAACCCGATGCAATTTCTATGTTTCATGGTCAATATGAAGGTCCAAGGGATACAGTAAACCTGCACTGGTGCATTGGAATCTTATACTGGTGTCCCAAGGAGCCGCTCAAAGCACAAACTCTTAGAAGATCCACTCTTCTTGTACTTAAGTTGGCACTGTGCATTTTGTAATCGATCCCGATGCAATTTCTGTGTTTCATTTTCAAGCTGAAGGTCCAAGGGATACAGTAAACCTGCACTGGTACATCGGAATCTAATACTGGTCTCCCAGGGGCCGCTCAAACCACAATTTCTTAGAAAATTCACTCTTCTTGTACTTAAGTCGGCACTGTCCCTTTTGTGTTCAATCCCGATGCAATTTCTGTGTTTCATGGTCAATGTGAAGGTCCAAAGGATACACTAAACCAGCACTGGTGCATCGGAATCAAATACTGGTCCCCCAGGAGCCGCTCAAAGCACAATCTCTTAGAAGATTCACTCTTCTTGTACTCAAGTCGGCATTGTGCATTTTGTATTCAATCCCGATGCAATTTCTTTGTTTCATGGTCAATGTAAGGGTCCAAGGGATACAGTAAACCTGCACTGGTGCATTGGAATTTAATACTGGTCTCTCAGGAGCCGCTTAAAGTACAAACTCTTAGAAGATTCTTTCTTCTTGTACTTAGGTTGGCATTGGCCCTTTTGTATTCAATCCCGATGCAATTTCTGTGATTTATGGTCAATGTGAGGGTCCAAGGGTTACAGTAAACCTGCACTGGTGCATCAGAATCTAATCCTAGTCCCCCAGGAGCCACTCAAAGCACAATCTCTTAGAAGATTCTCTCTTCTTGTACTTAAGACGGCATTGTGCCTTTTGTGTTCAATCCCGATGCAATTTCTATGTTTCATGGTCAATGTGAAGGTCCAAGAAATACAGTAAACCTCCACTGTTGCATCGGAATCTAATACTGGTGTCCCAAGGTGCCGCTCAAAGCACAAACTCTTAGAAAAATCACTCTTCTTGTACTTAAGTCGAAAATGTGCCTTTTGTATTCGATCCCGATGTAATTTCTGTGTTTCATGGTGAAGTTGAATGTCCAAGGGATACAGTAAACCTTCACTGCTGCATCGGAATCTGTGACTGGTCTCCCAGGAACCGCTCAAAGCACAAATCCTTAGAAGATTTACCCTTCTTGCACTTAAGTCGGCATTGTCCCTTTCAGTTCAATCCCGATGCAGTTTCTGTGGTACATGGTCAATGTGAAGATCCAATGGATACAGTAAACGAGCACTGGTACATCGGAATCTAATACTGGTCTCCCAGGAGCCGCTCAAACCACAAACTCTTAGAAAATTCACTGTTCTTGTACTTATGTCGGCATTGTGCATTTTGTAATCGATCCCGATGCAATTTCTGTGTTTCATGGTCACGCTGAAGGTCCAAGGGATACAGTAAACCTGCACTGGTGCATCGGAATCTATGACTGGTCTCCCAGGAGCCGCTCAAAGCACAAATTCTTAGAAGATTCACTCTTCTTGTACTTAAGTCGGCATTGTGCCTTTTGTATTCAATCCCGATGCAATATCTGTGCTTCATGGTCTATGTGAAGGTCCAAGGGGTTCCGTAAACCTGCACTGGTGCATCGGAATCTAATACTGGTGTCCCAAGGAGCCGCCCAAATCACAAACTCTTAGAAGATTCACTGTTCTTGTACTTATGTCGGCATTGTGCATTTTGTAATCGATCCCGATGCAATTTCTGTGTTTCATGGTCAAGCTGAATGTCCAAGGGATACAGTAAACCTGCACTGGTGCATCGGAATCTAATACCGGTGTGCCAGGAGCCTCTCAAATCTCTAACTCTTAGAAGATTCACTCTTCTTGCACTTAAGCCGGCATTGTGCATTTTGTATCCAATCCCGATACAATATCCTTGTTTCATGGTCAATGTGGAGGTCCAAGTGTTACAGTAAACCTGCACTGGTGCATCAGAATCTAATACTGGTCACCCAGTAGCCGTTCAAACTTCAAACTCTTAGAAGATTCACTCGTCTTGTACTTAAGAAAGCATTGTGCCTTTTGTATTCAATTCCGATGCAATTTCTATGTTTCATGGTCAATATGAAGGTCCAAGGGATACAGTAAACCTGCACTGGTGCATCGGAATCTAATACTGGGCTCCCAGGAACCTCTCAAAACTCAAACTCTTAGAAGATTCACTGTTCTTGCACTTAAGTCGAAATTGTGCATTTTGTATCCAATCCCGATACAATTTCCGCGTTTCATGGTCAATGTGAATGTCCAAGGGATACAGTAAACCTGCACTGGTGCATCGGAATGTAATACTGGTCTCTCTGGAGCCGCTCAAATTACAAACTCTTAGAAGATTCACTCTTCTCGTTTTTAGGTTGGCATTGGCCCTTTTGAATTCAATCCCGATGCAATTTCTGTGATTCATGGTCAATGTGAAGGTCCAAGGGTTACAGTAAACTAGCACTGGTGTATCAGAATCTAATACTGGTGTCCCAGGAGCCGCTCAAAGCACAAACTCTTTGAAGATTCACTCGTCTTGCACTTAAGCCGGCATTGTGCATTTTGTAATCAATCCCGGTGCAATTTCTATGTTTCATGGTCAATGTGAGGGTCCAAGAATACAGTAAACCTGCACTGGTGCATCGGAATCCAATACTGGTCTCCCAGGAGCCGCTCAAAGCACAAACTCTTAGAAGAATCACTCTTCTTGTACTTAAGACGGCATTGTGCCTTTTGTATGCAATCCCGATGCAATTTCTAAGTTTCATGGTCTATGTGAAGGTCCAAGGAATACAGTAAACCTGCACTGGCGCATCGGAATCTAATACTGGTCTCCTAGGAGCCGCTCAAACCACAAACTCTTAGAAAATTCACTCTTCGTGTACGTATGTCGGCATTGTGCATTTTGTAATCGATCCCGATGCAATTTCTGTGTTTCATGGTCACGCTGAAGATCCAAGGGATACAGTAAACCTGCACTGGTGCATCGGAATCTATGACTGGTCTCCCAGGAGCCGCTCAAAGCACAAATTCTTAGAAGATTCACTCTTCTTGTACTTAAGTCGGCATTGTGCCTTTTGTATTCAATCCCGATGCAATATCTGTGCTTCATGGTCGATGTGAAGGTCCAAGCGGTACAGTAAACCTGCACTGGTGCATTGGAATCTAATACTGGTCTCCCAAGGAGCCGCTCAAATCACAAACTCTTAGACGATTCACTGTTCTTGTACTTAAGTCGGCATTGTGCGTTTTCTATTCAATCCCGATTCAATTTCTGTGCTTCATGGTCAATGTGAAGGTCCAAGGGATACAGGAAACCTGCAGTGGTGCATAGGAATCTGATACTGGTGTCCCAAGGAGCCGCTCGAAGCACAAACTCTTAGAAGATCAACTCTTCTTGTACTTAAGTCGGCGTTGTCCCTTTTGTAATCAATCCCGATGCAATTTCTGTGTTTCATTGTCAATGTAAAGGTCCACGTGATACAGTATACCTGCACTGGTGCATCGGAATCTACTACTGGTCTCCCAGGAGCCGATCATAGATTAAACTCTTAGAAGATTCACTCTTCTTGTAGTTAAGTCGGCATTGTGCATTTTGTAATCGATCCCGATGCAATTTCTGTGTTTCATGGTCTAGCTGAAGGTCCAAGGGATACAGTAAACCTGCACTGGTGCATCGGAATCTATGACTGGTCTCCCAGCAGCGGCTCAAAGTACAAATTCTAGGAAGATTCACCCTTCTTGTACTTAAGTCGGCGTTGTCCCTTTTAAATCAATCCCGATGCAATTTCTATGTTTCATGGTCAATATGAAGGTCCAAGGGATACAGTAAACCTGCACTGGTCTATCGGAATCTAATACTGGTCTCCCAGGAGCCGCTCAAACCACAAACTCTTAGAAAATTCACACTTCTTGTACTTCAGTCGGCACTGTCCCTTTTGTATTCAATCCCGATGCAATTTCTGTGTTTCATGGTCAATGTGAAGGTCCAAGGGATACACTAAAGCAGCACTGGTGCATCGGAATCAAATACTGGTCTCCCAGGAGCCGCTCAAAGCACAAACTCTTAGAAGAATCACTCTTCTTGTACTTAAGTCGGCATTGTGCATTCTGTATTCAATCCCGATGCAATTTCTTTGTTTCATGGTCAATGCAAAGGTCCAAGGGATAAGGTTAACCTGCACTGGTGCATCGAAATCTAATACCGGTGTGCCAGGAGCCTCTCAAGTATCTAACTCTTAGAAGATTCACTCCTCTTGCACTTAAGCCGGCATTGTGCATTTTGTATCCAATCCCGATACAATTTCTGTGTTTCATGGTCAATGTGAATGTCCAAGGGATACAGTAAACCTGCACTGGTGCATCGGAATACAATACTGGTCTCCCAGGAGCCGCTCAATGCACAAACTGTTAGAAGACTCACTCTTCTTGTACTTAAGTTGGCATTGTCACTTTTGTATTAAATCCCGATGCAATTTCTGTGATTCATGGTCAATGTGAAGGTCCAAGGGTTACAGTAAACCTGCACTGGTGCATCAGAATCTAATACTGGTCACCCAGGAGCCGCTCAAAGTTCAAACTCTTGAAAGATTCACTCGTCTTGTACTTAAGAAAGCATTGTGCCTTTTGTATTCAATCCCGATGCAATTTCTATGTTTCATGGTCAATATGAAGGTCCAAGGGATACAGTAAACCTGCACTGGTGCATCGGAATCTAATACTGGGCTCCCAGGAGCCTCTCAAAACTCAGACTCTTAGAAGATTCACTGTTCCTGTACTTAAGTCGGCATTGTGCATTTTGTATCCAATCCCGATAAAATTTCCGTGTTTCACGGTCAATGTGAATGTCCAAGGGATACAGTAAACCTGCACTAGTGCATCGGAATGTAATACTGGTCCCCCAGGAGCTGCTCAAAGCACAAACTCTTAGAAGATTCACTCGTCTTGTACTTAAGTTGGCATTGTGCCTTTTGTATTCAATCCCGATGCAATTTCTATGTTTCATGGTCAATGTGAAGGTCCAAGGAATACAGAAAACCTGCACTGGTGCATCGGAATCTAATACTGGTGTCCCAAGGAGCCGCTCAAAGCACAAACTCTTAGAAAAATCGCTCTTCTTGTACTTAAGTCGGCATTGTGCCTACTGTATTCGATCCCGATGTAATTTCTCTGTTTCATGGTCAAGTTGAATGTCCAGGGGATACAGTAAACCTTCACTGCTGCATCGGAATCTATGACTGGTCTGCCAGGAACCGCTCAAAGCACAAATTCTTAGAAGATTTACTCTTCTTGCACTTAAGTCGGCATTGTCCCTTTCAATTCAATCCCGATGCAGATTCTGTGGTACATGGTCAATGTGAAATTCCAATGGATACAGTAAACGAGCACAGGTACATCAGAATCTAATACTGGTTCCCAAGGAGCCGCTCAAAGCTCAAACTCTTAGAAGATCCACTCTTCTTGTACTTAAGTCGGCATTGTGCCTTTTGTAATCGATCCCGATACAATTTCTGTGTTTCATGGTCAAGCTGAAGGTCCAAGGGATACAGTAAACCTGCACTGGTACATCGGAATCTAATACTGGTCTCCCAGGGGCCGCTCAAACCACAAACTCTTAGAAAATTCATTCTTCTTGTACTTAAGTCGGCACTGTCCCTTTTGTATTCACTCCCGATGCAATTACTGTGTTTCATGGTCAATGTAAAGGTCCAAGTGATACAGTAAACCTGCACTGGTGAATCGGAATCTAATACCAGTGTGCCAGGAGCCTCTGAAATCTCTAACTCTTAGAAGATTCACTCTTCTTGCACTTAAGCCGGCATTGTGCATTTTGTATCCAATCCCGATACAATTTCAGTGTTTCATGATCAATGTGAATGTCCAAGGGATACAGTTAACCTGCACTGTAGCATCGGAATCTAATACTGGTCTGCCAGGAGCTTCTCAAGACTCAAACTTTAAGAAGATTCACTCTTCTTGTACTTAAGTCGGCATTGTGCATTTTGTATCCAATCCCGATACAATTTCGGTGTTTCATGGTCAATGTGAATGTCAAACGGATACAGTAAACCTGCACTGGTGCATCGGAATCCAATACTGGTCTCCCAGGAGCCGCTCAAAGCACAAACTCTTAGAAGATTCACTCTTCTTGTACTTAAGTTGGCATTGTCCCTTTTTTATTCAATCCCGATACAATTTCTGTGATTCATGTTCAATGTGAAGGTCCAAGAGTTACAGTAAACCTGCACTGGTTCATCAGAATCTAATCCTGGTCACCCAGGAGCCGCTCAAAGCACAAACTCTTAGAAGAATCACTCTTCTTGTACTTAAGACGTCATTGTGCCTTTTGAATTCAATCCCAATGCAATTTCTATGTTTCATGGTCAATGTGAAGGTCCAAGGAATACAGTAAACCTGCACTGGTGCATCGGAATCTAATACTGGTATCCCAAGGAGCCGCTCAAAGAACAAACTCTTAGAAAAATCACTTTTCTTGTACTTCAGTCGGCATTGTGCCTTTTGTATTCGATCCCGATGTAATTTCTGTGTTTCATGGTCAAATTGAATGTCCAAGGGATACAGTAAACCTTCACTGCTGCATCGGAATCTATGACTGGTCTCCCAGGAACCGCTCAAAGCACAAATTCTTAGAAGATTTACTCTTCTTGCATTTAAGTCGACATTGTCCCTTTCAATTCAATCCCGATGCATTTTCTGTGGTACATGGTCAATGTGAAGGTCCAATGGATACAGTAAACGAGCACAGGGACATCGGAATCTAATACTGGTCTCCCAGGAGCCGCTCAAACCACAAACTCTTAGAAAATTCACTCTTCTTGTACTTATGTCGGCAATGTGCATTTTGTAATCGATCCCGATGCAATTTCTGTGTTTCATGGTCTAGCTGAAGGTCCAATCGATACAGTAAACCTGCACTGGTGCATCGGAATCTATGACTGGTCTCCCAGGAGCCGCTCAAAGCAAAAATTCTTAGAAGATTCACTCTTCTTGTACTTATGTCGCCATTGTCCCTTTTAATTCAATCCCGATGCAATTTCTATGTTTCATGGTCAATATGAAGGTCCAAGGGATACAGTAAACCTGCACTTGTGCATCGGAATCTAATACTGGTTCCCAAGGAGCCGCTCAAATCACAAACTCTTAGATCCACTCTTCTTGTACTTAGGTCATCATTGTGCCCTTTGTAATCGATCCCGATGCAATTTCTGTGTTTCATGGTCAAGCTGAAGGTCCAAGGTATACAGTAAACCTGCACTGGTCTATCGGCTTCTAATACTGGTCTCCCAGGAGCCGCTGAAACCACAAACTCGTAGAAAATTCACTCTTCTTGTACTTAAGTCGGCATTGTGCATTCTGTATTCAATCCCGATGCAATTTCTTTGTTTCATGGTCAATGTAAAGGTCCAAGGAATAAGGTTAACCTGCACTGGTGCATCGGAATCTAATACTGGTCTACCAGGAGCTTCTCAAGACTCAAACTCTTAGAAGATTCACTCTTCTTGTACTTATGTCGGCATTGTGCATTTTGTATCTAATCCCGATACAATTTCTGTGTTTCATGGACAATGTGAATGTCCAAGGGATACAGTAAACCTGCACTGGTGCATCGAAATACAATACTGGTCTCCCAGGAGCCGCTCAAAGCACAAACTGTTAGAAGACTCACTCTTCTTGTACTTAAGTTGGCATTGTCACTTTTGTATTCAATCCCGATGCAATTTCTGTGATTCATGGTCAATGTGAAGGTCCAAGGGTTACAGTAAACCTGCACTGGTGCATCAGAATCAAATACTGGTCACCCAGGAGCCGCTCAAAGTTCAAACTCTTAGAAGATTCACTGTTCTTGTACTTAAGTCGGCATTGTGCGTTTTCTATTCTATCCCGATTCAATTTCTGTGCTTCATGGTCAATGTGAATGTCCAAGGGATACAATAAACCTGCAGTGGTGCATCGGAATCTAATACTGGAGTCCCAAGGAGCCGCTCAAGTCACAAACTCTTAGCAGATTCACTGTTCTTGTACTTAAGTCGCCATTGACCCTTTTAATTCAATCCCGATGCAATTTCTATGTTTCATGGTCAATATGAAGGTCCAAGGGATACAGTAAACCTGCACTTGTGCATCGGAATCTAATACTGGTTCCCAAGGAGCCGCTCAAAGCACAAACTCTTAGAAGATCCACTCTTCTTGTACTTAGGTCGGAATTGTGCCCTTTGTAATCGATCCCGATGCAATTTCTGTGTTTCATGGTCAAGCTGAAGGTCGAAGGGATACAGTAAACCTGCAGTGGTCTATCGGAATCTAATACTGGGCTCCCAGGGGCCGCTCAAAGCACAAACTCTTAGAAATTTCACTCTTTTTGTACTTCAGTTGGCACTGTCCCTTTTGTATTCAATTCCGATGCAATTTCTGTGTTTCATGGACAATGTGAAGGTCCAAGGGATAAACTAAACCAGCACTGGTGCTTCGGAATCAAATACTGGTCTCCCAGGAGCCGCTCAAATCACAAGCTATTAGAAGATCAACTCCTCTTGTACTTAAGTCGGCATTGTGCATTTTGTATTCAATCCCGATGCAACTACTTTGTTTCATGGTCAATGTAAAGGTCCAAGGGATACAGTAAACCTGCACTGGTGCATCAGAATCTAATACTGGTCACCCAGGAGCCGCTCAAATTTCAATCTCTTAGAAGATTCACTCGTCTTGTACTTAAGAAAGCATTGTACTTTTTGTATTCAATCCCGATGCAATTTCTATGTTTCATGGTCAATATGAAGGTCCAAGGGATACAGTAAACTTGCACTGGTGCATCGGAATCTAATACTGGGCTCCCAGGAGCCTCTCAAAACTCAAACTCTAAGAAGATTCACTGTTCTTGTACTTAAGTCGGCGTTGTGCATTTTGTATCAAATCCCGATACAATTTCCGTGTTTCATGGGCAATGTGAAAGTCCAAGGGATACAGTAAACCTGCACTGGTGCATCGGAATGTAATACTGGCCCCCAGGAGCCACTCAAAGCACAGACTCTTAGAAGATTCACTCTTCTTGTACTTAAGACGGCATTGTGCCTTTTGTATTCAATTCCGATGCAATTTCTATGTTTCATGGTCAATGTGAAGGTCCAAGGAATACAGTAAACCTGCACTGGTGCCTCGGAATCTAATACTGGTGTCCCAAGGAGCCGCTCAAAGCACAAACTCTTAGATGATTCACTGTTCTTGTACTTAAGTCGGCATGTGCGTTTTCTATTCAATCCCGATTCAATTTCTGTGCTTCATGGTCAATGTGAATGTCCAAGGGATACAGTAAACCGGCAGTGGTGCATCGGAATCTAATACTGGAGTCCCAAGGAGCCGCTCAAATCACAAACTCTTAGAAGATTCACTGTTCTTGTACTTAAGACGGCATTGACCCTTTTAATTCAATCCCGATGCAATTTCTATGTTTCATGGTCAATATGAAGGTCCAAGGGATACAGTAAACTTGCACTTGTGCATCGGAATCTAATACTGGTTCCCAAGGAGCCGCTCAAAGCACAAACTCTTAGAAGATCCACTCTTCTTGTACTTAGGTCGGCATTGTGCCCTTTGTAATCGATCCCGATGCAATTTCTGTGTTTCATGGTCAAGCTGAAGGTCCAAGGGATACAGTAAACCTGCACTGGTCTATCGGAATCTAATACTGGTCTCCCAGGGGCCGCTCAAAGCACAAACTCTTAGAAAATTCACTCTTTTTGTACTTCAGTCGGCACTGTCCCTTTTGTATTCAATCCCGATGCAATTTCTGTGTTTCATGGTCAATGTGAAGGTCCAAGGGATAAACTAAACCAGCACTGGTGCATCGGAATCAAATACTGGTCTCCCAGGAGCCGCTAAAATCACAAACTCTTAGAAGATCCACTCTTCTTGTACTTAAGTCGGCATTGTGCATTTTGTATTCAATCCCGATGCAATTTATTTGTTTCATGGTCAATGTAAAGGTCCAAGGGATACAGTAAACCTGCACTGGTGCATCGGAATCTAATACCGGTGTGCCAGGAGCCTTTCAAATCTCTAACGCTTAGAAGATTCATTCTTCTTGCACTTAAGCCGGCATTGTGCGTTTTGTATCCAATCCCGATACAATTTCTGTCTATCATGGTTATGTGAATGCCCAAGGGATACAGTAAACCTGCACTGGTGCATCAGAATCCAATACTGGTCTCCCAGGAGCCACTCAAAGCACAAACTCTTAGAAGACTCACTCTTCTTGTACATAAGTTGGCATTGTCCTTTTTGTATTCAATCCCGATGCAATTTCTGTGATTCATGGTCAATGTGAAGGTCCAAGGGTTACAGTAAACCTGCACTGGTGCATCAGAATCTAATACTGGTCACCCAGGAGCCGCTCAAAGTTCAATCTCTTAGAACATTCTCTCGTCTTGTACTTAAGAAAGCATTGTGCCTTTTGTATTCAATCCCGATGCAATTTCTATGCTTCATGGTCAATGTGAAGGTCCAAGGAATACAGTAAACGAGCACAGGTACATCGAAATCTAATACTGGTTTCCCAGGAGCCGCTCAAACCACAAACTCTTAGAAAATTCACTCTTCTTGTACTTATGTCGGCATTGTGCATTTTGTAATCGATCCCGATGCAATTTCTGTGTTTCATGGTCGCGCTGAAGGTCCAAGGGATACAGTAAACATGCACTGGTGCATCGGAATCTATGCCGGGTCACCCAGGAGCCGCTCAAAGCACAAGTTCTTAGAAGATTCACTCTTCTTGTACTTAAGTCGGCATTGTGCCTTTTGTATTCAATTCCGATGCAATTTCTATGTTTCATGGTCAATGTGAAGGTCCAAGGAATACAGTAAACCTGCACTGGTGCCTCGGAATCTAATACTGGTGTCCCAAGGAGCCGCTCAAAGCACAAACTCTTAGATGATTCACTGTTCTTGTACTTAAGTCGGCATGTGCGTTTTCTATTCAATCCCGATTCAATTTCTGTGCTTCATGGTCAATGTGAATGTCCAAGGGATACAGTAAACCGGCAGTGGTGCATCGGAATCTAATACTGGAGTCCCAAGGAGCCGCTCAAATCACAAACTCTTAGAAGATTCACTGTTCTTGTACTTAAGACGGCATTGACCCTTTTAATTCAATCCCGATGCAATTTCTATGTTTCATGGTCAATATGAAGGTCCAAGGGATACAGTAAACTTGCACTTGTGCATCGGAATCTAATACTGGTTCCCAAGGAGCCGCTCAAAGCACAAACTCTTAGAAGATCCACTCTTCTTGTACTTAGGTCGGCATTGTGCCCTTTGTAATCGATCCCGATGCAATTTCTGTGTTTCATGGTCAAGCTGAAGGTCCAAGGGATACAGTAAACCTGCACTGGTCTATCGGAATCTAATACTGGTCTCCCAGGGGCCGCTCAAAGCACAAACTCTTAGAAAATTCACTCTTTTTGTACTTCAGTCGGCACTGTCCCTTTTGTATTCAATCCCGATGCAATTTCTGTGTTTCATGGTCAATGTGAAGGTCCAAGGGATAAACTAAACCAGCACTGGTGCATCGGAATCAAATACTGGTCTCCCAGGAGCCGCTAAAATCACAAACTCTTAGAAGATCCACTCTTCTTGTACTTAAGTCGGCATTGTGCATTTTGTATTCAATCCCGATGCAATTTATTTGTTTCATGGTCAATGTAAAGGTCCAAGGGATACAGTAAACCTGCACTGGTGCATCGGAATCTAATACCGGTGTGCCAGGAGCCTTTCAAATCTCTAACGCTTAGAAGATTCATTCTTCTTGCACTTAAGCCGGCATTGTGCGTTTTGTATCCAATCCCGATACAATTTCTGTCTATCATGGTTATGTGAATGCCCAAGGGATACAGTAAACCTGCACTGGTGCATCAGAATCCAATACTGGTCTCCCAGGAGCCACTCAAAGCACAAACTCTTAGAAGACTCACTCTTCTTGTATATAAGTTGGCATTGTCCTTTTTGTATTCAATCCCGATGCAATTTCTGTGATTCATGGTCAATGTGAAGGTCCAAGGGTTACAGTAAACCTGCACTGGTGCATCAGAATCTAATACTGGTCACCCAGGAGCCGCTCAAAGTTCAATCTCTTAGAACATTCTCTCGTCTTGTACTTAAGAAAGCATTGTGCCTTTTGTATTCAATCCCGATGCAATTTCTATGCTTCATGGTCAATGTGAAGGTCCAAGGAATACAGTAAACGAGCACAGGTACATCGAAATCTAATACTGGTTTCCCAGGAGCCGCTCAAACCACAAACTCTTAGAAAATTCACTCTTCTTGTACTTATGTCGGCATTGTGCATTTTGTAATCGATCCCGATGCAATTTCTGTGTTTCATGGTCGCGCTGAAGGTCCAAGGGATACAGTAAACATGCACTGGTGCATCGGAATCTATGCCGGGTCACCCAGGAGCCGCTCAAAGCACAAGTTCTTAGAAGATTCACTCTTCTTGTACTTAAGTCGGCATTGTGCCTTTTGTATTGAATCCCGATGCAATATCTGTGCTTCATGGTCGATGTGAAGGTCCAAGGCGTACAGTAAACCTGCACTGGTGCATCGGAATCTAATACTGGTGTCCCAAGGAGCCGCTCAAATCACAAACTCTTAGAAGATTCACTGTTCTTGTACGTAAGTCGGCACTGTGCGTTTTCCATTCAATTCTGATACAATTTCTGTGATTCATGGTCAATGTGAACGTCCAAGGGATACAGTAAACCTTCACTGCTGCGTCGGAATCTAATACTGATGTCCCAAGGAGCCGCTCAAAACGCAAACTCTTAGATGATCCACTCTTCTTGTTCTTAAGTCGGCGTTGTCCCTTTTGTAATCAATCCCGATGCAATTTCTATGTTTCATGGTCAATGTAAAAGTCCAAGTGATACAGTATACCTGCACTGGCGCATCGGAATCTACTACTGGTCTCCCAGGAGCCGATCATAGAATAAACTCTTAGAAGATTCACTCTTCTTGTACTTAAGTCGGCATTGTGCATTTTGTAATCGATCCCGATGAAATTTCTGTGTTTCATGGTCAAGCTGAAGGTCCAAGGGATACAGTAAACCTGCACTGGTGCATCGGAATCTATGACTGGTCTCCCAGGAGCCGCTCGAAGCACAAATTCTTAGAAGATTCACACTTCTTGTACTTAAGTCGGCATTGTCCCTCTTAATTCAATCCCGATGCAATTTCTATGTTTCATGGTGAATATGAAGGTCCAAGGGATACAGTAAACCTGCACTTCTGCATCGGAATCTAATACTGGTTCCCAATTAGCCGCTCAAAGCACAAACTCTTAGAAGATCCACTCTTCTTGTACTTAAGTCGGCATTGTGCCCTTTGTAATCGATCCCGATGCAATTTCTGTGTTTCATGGTCAAGCTGAAGGTCCAAGGGATACAGTAAACCTGCACTGGTGCATCGGAATCTAATACTGGTGTGCCAGGAGCCTCTCAAATCTCTAACTAATAGAAAATTCACTCTTCTCGCACTTAAGCCGGCATTGTGCATTTTGTATTCAATCCCGATAAAATTTCTGTGTTTCATTAACAATGTGAATGTCCAAGGGATACAGTAAACCTGCACTGGTGCATCATAATGTAATGCTGGTCTCCCAGGAGCCGCTCAAAGTTCAAACTCTTAGAAGATTCACTCTTTTTGTACTTAGGTTGTCATTGGCCCTTTGTATTCAATCCCGATGCAATATCTGAGATTCATAGTCAATGTGGAGGTCCAAGGGTTACAGTAAACCTGCACTGGTGTATCAGAATCTAATACTGGTGTCCCAGAAGCCGCTCAGAGCACAAAATCTTTGAAGATTCACTCGTCTTGTACTTAAGACGGCATTGTGCCTTTTGTATTCAATACCGATGCAATTTCTATGTTTCTTGGTCAATGTGAAGGTCCAAGGGATAAAGCAAACCTGCACTGGTGCATCGGAATTTAATACTGGTCTGTCAGGAGTTTCTCAAGTCTAAAACTCTTAGAAGATTCACTCTTCTTGTATTTAAGTCGGCATTGTGCATTTTGTATCCAATCCCGATACAATGTCTGTGTTTCACGGTCAATGTGAAGGTCCAATGGATTCAGTAAACGAGCACTGGTACATCGGAATCTAATACTGGTCTCCCAGGAGCCGCTCAAACCACAAACTCTTAGAAGATTCACTCTTCTTGTACTTAGGTTGTCATTGGACCTTTTGTATTCAATCCCGATGCAATTTCTGTGATTCATGGTCAATGTGAAGGTCCAAGTGTTACAGTAAACCTGCATTGGTGTATCAGAATCTAATACTGGGGTCCCAGGAGCCGCTCAAAACACAAACTCTTTGAAGATTCACTCGTCTTGTACATAAGACGGCATTGCGCCTTTTGTATTCAATCCCGATGCAATTTCTATGTTTCATGGTCAATGTGAAGGGCCAAGGGATACAGTAAACCTGCACTGGTGCATCGGAATCTAATACTGGGCTGCCAGGAGTTTCTCAAGGCTCAAACTCTTAGGAAATTCACTCTTCTTGTACTTCAGCTGGCATTGTCCCTTTTGTATTCAATCCCGATGCAATTTCTGTGTTTCATGGTCACTGTGAATGTCCAAGGGATACAGTAAACCTGCACTGGTGCATCGGAGTCCAATACTGGTCACCCAGGAGCCGCTCAAATACCAAACTCTTAGAAGATTCACTCTTCTTGTACTTAAGACGGCATTGTGCCTTCTGTATTCAATCCCGATGCAATTTCTATGTTTCATTTTCGATGTGAAAGTCCAAGGAATACAGTCAACTTGCACTATTGCATCGGAATCTCATACTGGTCTCCCAGGAGCCGCTCAAAGCTCTAACTCGTAGAGGGTTCACTCTTCTTGCACTTAAGTCGGCATTGTGCCTTTTGTATACATTCCCGATGCAATTTCTGTGTTACATGGTCAATGTGAAGGTCCAAAAGATACAGTAAACGTGCACTGGTGCTTCGGAATCTATTACTGGCCTCCCAGGAGCTGCTCAAACCACAAACTCTTTGATGATTCACTCTTCTTGGACTTAAGTCGGCATTGTGCATTTTGTATTCAATCCCTATGCAATTTCTTCTTTTCATGGTCAATCTGAAGGACGAATGGATACAGTAAACCTGCACTGGTGCATCGGAATCCAATACTGGTCTGCCAGGAGCCTCTCAAAACTCAAGCTCTTAGAAGATTCACGGTTCCTGTACTTAAGTCGGCATTGTGCATTTTTTATCACACCCCGATACAATTTCTGTGTTTCATGGGCAATATGAATGTCCAAGGGATACAGTAAACCTGCACTGGTGCATCGGAATTAAATACTGGTCTCCCAGGAGCCGCTCAAACACAAACTCTTAGAAGATTCACTCTTCTTGTACTTAAGTTGGCATTGTCCCTTTTGAATTCAATCCCGATGCAATTTCTGTGATTCACGGTCACTGTGAAGGTCCAAGGGTTACAGTAAACCTGCACTGGTGCATCGGATCTAATACTGGTCTGCCACGAACCTCTCAAACCTCAAACACTTAGAAGATTCGATGTTCTTATGTCGCCATTGTGCATTTTGTATCCAATCCCGATACAATATCTGTGTTACATGGTTATTGTGAATGTCCAAGGGATACAGTAAACCTGCACTGGTGCATCGGAATCCAATACTGGTCTCCCAGGAGCCGCTCAAAGCACCAACTCTTAGACGATTCACTCTTCTTGTACTAAAGTTGGCATTGTCCCTTTTGTGTTCAATTCCGATACAATTTCAGTGATTCATGGTCAATGTGAAGGTCCAAGGTTTACAGTAAACCTGCACTGGTGCATCAGAATGTAATACTGGTCCCCCAGGAGCCGCTAAAAGCACAAAATATTAGAAGATTCACTCTTCTTGTACTTAAGACGGCATTGCGCCTTTTGTATTCAATCCCGATGCAATTTCTGTGTTTCATGGTCAAGTTGAAGGTCCAAGGGATACATTAAACGTGCACTGGTGCATCGGAATCTAATAGTGTTCCACAGGAGCCGCTCAAAGCACAAAATCTTAGAAGATTCACTCTTCTTGTACATAAGTCGGCATTGTCCCTTTTGTATTCAATCCCGAAGCAATTTCTGCGTTTCATGGTCAATGTAAAGGTCGAAGTGAAGCAGTAAACCTGCACTGGTACATCGGAATCTAATACTGGTCTCCCAGGAGCCGCTCAAAGAACAAACTCTTAGAAGATTCACTCTTCTTGTACTTAAGTTGGCATTGTCCCTTTTGTAATAAATCCCGATACAATATCTATGTTTCATGGTCAATGTGAAGGTCCAAGGGATACAGTAAACCTGCTCTGGTGCATCGGAATCTAATACTGGTCTTCCAGGAGCCACTCAAAGCACAAACTCTTAGAAGATTCACTCTTCTTGTACTTAACTCGGCTTTGTCCCTTTTGTATTCAATGCCGATGCAATTTCTGTGTTTCATGGTCAACGTGAAGGTCCAAGGGATACAGTAAACCTGCACTGGACCATCGGAATCTAATACTGGTCTCCAAGGAGCCGCTCAAACTACAAACCCTTAGAAGTTCACTCCTCTTGTACTTAAGTCGGCATTGTGCATTTTGTATTCAATCCCGATGCAATTTCTGTGTTTCATGGTCAATGTGAAGGTCCAAGGTATACAGTAAACCAGCACCGGTGCATCGGAATCTAATACTGGTCTCCCAGGAGCCGCTCAAAGCACAAACTCGTAGAGGATTCACTTTTCTTGTACTTACGTCGGCATTGTGCCTTTTGTAGTGATTCCCGATGCAATGTCCGTGTTTCATGGTCAATGTGAAGGTCCACGGGACAGAGTAAAGCTGCAGTAGTGCATCGGAATCTAATACTGATCTCCCGGGAAACGCTCAAAGCAAACCAGAATCAATGAGAAGATTTACTCTTCATGTACTTAAGTCGGCATTGTGCCTTTTGTATTAAATCCCGATACAATTTCTGCGTTTCATGGTCAATTTGAAGGTTCAAGGGATAGAGTAAAGCTGCAGTAGTGCACCGGAATCTAATGGTGATCTCCCAGGAAACGCTAAAATCAAACCACAAACAATGAGAAGATTTACTCTTCTTCTACTTGTGTCGGCATTGTGCCTTTTGTATAAAATCCCGACGCAATTTCTGTGTTTCATCGTCATTGTGAAGGTCCAAGAGTTAGAGAAAAGCTGTAGAAGTGCATCGGAATCTAATACTGATCTCCCAGAAACGCTCAAAGCAAACCACAAACAATAATACGATTTAACCTGATAGTACTTATGTCGGAATTGTGCCTTTTATATTAAATCCCGACGCAATTTCTCTGTTTCATCTTCAATGTGAAGGTCCAAGGGATATAGTAAAGCTGCAGTAGTGCATCGGAATCTAATTGTGATCTACCAGGAAACGCTCAAAGCACACCACAATCAATGAGAAGATTTACTGTTCTTGTACCTAACTCGGCATTGTGCCTTTTGTTTTAAATCCCGACGTAATTGCTGTGATTCATCGTCAATATGAAGGTCAAGGGATAGAGTAAAGCTGCAGTAGTGCATCGGAATCTAATACTGATCTCCGAGGAAACGCTCAAAACAAACCAGAAACATTGAGAAAATTTACTCTACTTGTACTTAAGTCGGCATTGTGTCTTTTGTATTAAGTTCCGACGCAATTTCTGTGTTTCTTCGACAATGTGAAGGTCCAAGGGATAGAGTATACCTTCAGTAGTGCATCGGAATCTAATACTGATCTACCAGGAAACGCTCAAAGGAAACCACAAACAATGAGAAGATTAACACTTCTTCAACTGATGTTGGCATTGTACCTTTTGTATTAATTCCCAATGCACTCTCTGTGTTTCATCCTTAATGTGAAGGTCCTAGGGATAGAGTAAAGCTGTGGTAGTGCATCGGAATCTAATACTGATCTCCCAGAAAACGCTCAAAGCAAAGAACGAACAATGAGAAGAATTACTTTTCTTGTCCCTAAATCGGCATTGTGCCTTTTATATAAAATCCCGACGCAATTTCTGTGTTTCATCGTCAATGTGAAGTTCCAGGGGATAGAGTGAAGCTGCAGTAGTGCATCGGAATCTAATACTGATCTCCCAGGAAACGCTCAAAGCAAACCACAAACAATGAGAAGATTTACTCTTCTTGTACTTAAGTCGGCTTTGTGCCTTTTGTATTAAATCCCGACGCAATTTCTGTGTTTCAACGTAAATGTGAAGGTCCAAGGGATAGAGTAAAGCTGCAGTAGTGTTTCACAATCTAATACTGATCTCCCACGAACCGCTCAAACAAACCACAAACATTGAGAAGATTTACTCTTTTTGTACTTAAGTCGGCATTGTGCCTTTTGTATTAAATCCCGACGCAATTTCTGCGGTTCATCGTCAATGCGAAAGTCCAAGGGATAGAGCAAAGCTGCAGTAGTGCATCGGAATCCAATACTGATCTCCCAGGAAACGCTCAAAGCAAACCAAAAACAATGAGTAGATTTACTCATCTTGAACTTAAGTCGGCATTGTATATTTTGTAATAAATCCTGACGCAATCTCTGTCTTTCATCGTCAATGTGAAGGTCCAAGGGATAGAGTAAAGTTGCAGTAGTGCATCGGAATCTAATACTGATCTCCCAGGAAACGCTCAAACAAACCACGAACAAAGAGAAGATTTGCTATTCTTGTCCTTAAGTCGGCATTGTGCATATTGTATTAAATCCCGACGCAATTTCTGTGTTTCATCGTCAATGTGAAGGTCCAAGCGATACAGAAAAGCTGCAGAAGTGCATCGGAATCTAATACCGATCTCCCAGGAATCGCTCAAAGCAAACCACAAACAATGAGAACATATAACCTAATTGTACTTAAGACGGCATTGTGCCTTTTGTATTAAATCCCGATCTAATTTCTGTGTTCCATCGTCAATGTGAGGGTCCAAGGGTTAGAGTAAAGCTGCAGTAGTGCATCGGAATCTAATACTGATCTCCCAAGAAACGCTCAATTCAAACCACAAGCAATGGGAAGATTACTCTTCTTGTACTTAAGTCGGCATTGTGCCTTTTGTATTAAATTCCGAAGCAATTGTTGTGTTTCATCGTCAATGTGAAGGTCCAAGGGATAGAGTAAAGCTGCAGTTGTGCATCGGAATCTAATACCGATCTTTCAGGAAACGCTCAAAGCAAACCACAAACAATGAGAAGATATAGCCTTCTTGTACTTCTGTCGGCATTGTGCCTTTTGTTTTAAAACCCGACGCAATTTCTGTGTTCCATCGTCAATCTGAAGGTCCAAGGGATAGAGTAAAGCTGCAGTAGTGCATCGGAATCTAATACTGATCTACCACGAAACGCTCAAAGCAAACCACAAACAAAAAGAATATTTACTCTTCTTGTACTTAAGTTCGCATTGTGCCTTTTGTATCAAATTCCGACGCAATTTCTGTGTTTCATCGTCAATCTGAAGGTCCAAGGGATTATGTAAAGCTGCAGTAGTGCATCGGAATCAATACTGATCTCCCAGGTAACGCTCAAAGCAAACCACAAACAATGAGAAGATATACTCTTCTTGTTCTTTAGTCGGCATTGTGCCTTTTGCATTAAATCCGCACGCAATCCCTGTGTGTCATCGTCAATGTGAAGATCCAAGGGATAGAGTAAAGTTGCAGTAGTGCATCGGAATCTAATACTGATCTCCCAGGAAACGCTCAAATCAAACCACAAACAAAAAGTATATTTACTCTTCTTGTACTTAAGTCGGCATTGCGCCTTTTGTATTAAATCCCGACGCAATTTCAGAGCATCATCGTGAATGTGAAGGTTCAAGAGATACAGAAAAGCTGCAGTTGTCCATCGGAATCTAATGCTGATCTCCCAGGAAACGCTCAAAACAAGTCACAAACAATGGGAAGATTTACTCATCTTGTACTTAAGTTGGCATTGTGCATTTTGTATTAAATCTCGAAGCAATATCTGTGTTTCATCGTCAATGTGAAGGTCCAAGCGATTGAGAATAGCTGCAGAAGTGCATCGGAATGTAATACTGATCTCCCAGGAAGCGCTCGAAGCAAGACACAAACAATCAGACGATTTAACCTAATTATACTTATGTCGGCATTGTGCCTTTTGTATTAAATCCCGATGCAATTTCTGTGTTTCATCGTCAATGTGGGGGTCCAAGGAATAGAGTAAACCTGCAGTAGTGCATCGGAATCAAGTACTGATATTCCAGATAGCGCTCAAATCAAACCACAGACAATGAGAAGTTTTACTCTACTAGTACTTAAGTCGGCATTGTGCCGTTAGGGGTAAATCCCGACGCAATTTCTGTGTTTCATCGTCAATGTGAAGTTCCAAGGAATAGAGTAAAGCTGCAGTAGTGCATCGGAATCTAATACTGATCTCCCAGGAAACGCTCAAATCAAACCACAACAATGGGAAGGTTTACTCAACTTGTACTTAAGTCGGCATTGTGCATTTTGTATTAAATCCCGACGCAATTTCTGTGTTTCATCGTCAATGTGAAGGTCCAAGGGATAGAGTAAAGCTGCAGTTGTGCATCGGAATCTAATACTGATCTCCCAGAAAACGCCCAAAGCAAATCACAAACAATGAGAAGATTTTCTCTTCTTGTACTTAAGTCGTCATTGTGTCTTTTGTATTAAATCCCGACGCAATTTCTGAGTCTCATTGTCAATGTGAAGGTTCAAGGGATTGAGTATGGCTGCAGTAGTGCATCGGAATCTAATGCTGATCTCCCAGGAAACGCTCAAAGCAAACTACAAAAATGAGGACATTGACACTATATGTACTTCTGTCGGCCTTGTGCTTTTTTCATTAAATCCCGACGCATATTGCTGTGTTTCATCGTCAATGTGAAGGTCCAAGGGATAGAGTAAGGCTGCAGTAGTGCAATGGAATCTAGTACTGATCTCCAAGGAAACGCTCACAGCAAACGACAAACAATGAGAAGATTTACTCTTCTTGTTCTTAAGTCGGCATTGTGCCTTTGTATTAAATCCCAACGCAATTTCTGAGTTTCATCTTCCATGTAAAGATTCAAGGGATAGAGTAAAGCTGCAGTAGAGCATCGGAATCTAATACTGATCCCCCAGGAAACGCTCAAAGCAAACCACAAAAAAAGACAAGATTGACTCCTGTTGTGCTTAAGTCGGCTTTGTGCCTTTTGTATTAAATTCCGACGCAATTGCTGTGTTTCATCGTCACTGTGAAGGTCCAAGGGATAGAGTAAAGCTGCAGTTGTGCATCGGAATCTAATACCGATCTTTCAGGAAACGTTCAAAGCAAACCACAAACATTGAGAAGATATACTCATCTTGTACTTAAGTCGCCACTGTGCCTTTTGTTTTCAATCCCGACACAATTTCTGTGTGTCATCGTCAATCTGAAGGTCCAATTGATAGAGTAAAGTTGCAGTTCTCCATCGGAATCTAATGCTGATCTCCCAGGAAACGCTCAAAACAAACCACAAACAATTTGAAGATTTACTCATCTTGTACTTAAGTCGGCATTGTGCATTTTGTATTAAATTCCGACGCAATTTCTGTGTTTCATCGTCAATCTGAAGGTCCAAGGGATAGAGTAAAGCTGCAGTAGTGCATCGGATTCTGACACTGAACTCCCAGGAAACGCTCAAAGCAAACCGCAAACAATGAGAAGATTTACTCTTCTTGTACTTAAGTCGGCATTGTGCCTTTTGTATTAAATCCCGACGCAATTTCTGTGTTTCAACGTAAATGTAAAGGTCCAAGGGATAGAGTAAAGCTGCAGTAGTGTTTCGCAATCTAATACTGATCTCCCAGGAAACGCTCAAACAAACCACAAACATTGAGAAGATTTACTCTATTTGTAATTAAGTCGGCATTGTGCCTTTTGTATTAAATCCCGATTCAATTTCTGTGTTTCATCGTTAATGTGATTGTCCAAGGAGTAGAGTAAACCTGCAGTAGTGCATCGGAATCAAGTACTGATGTCCCAGATAGCGCTCAAACCAAACCACAGACAATGACAAGATTTACTCCTCTAGTAGTTAAGTCGGCATTGTGCTGTTAGGGCTAAACCCCGACGCAATTTCTGTGTTTCATCGTCAATGTGAAGGTCCAAAGAATAGAGTAAAGCTGCAGTAGTGCATCGGAGTCTAATACTGATCTCCCAGGAAACGCTCAAAACAAGCCACAAACAATGGGAAAATTTACTTATCTTGTACTTAAGTCGGCATTGTGCATTTTGTATTATATCCCGACGCAATTTCTGTGTTTCATCGTCAATGTGAAGGTCCAAGGGATAGAGTAAATCTGCAGTAGTGCATCGGAATCTAATACTGAACTCCCAGGAAACGCCCAAAGCAAATCACAAACAATGAGAAGATTTACTCGTCGTGTACTTAACTCGGCATTGTGCCCTTTGTGTTAAATCCCAACGCAATTTCTGTGTTTCATCGTCAATGTGAAGGTCCAAGGGATAGAGTAAAGCTCCGGTAGTGTAACAGAATCTAATTCTGAATTCCCAGGAAACGCTCAAAGCAAACCACAAACAATCAGAAGATTTACACTTCTTGCACTTAAGTCGGCATTGTGTCTTTTGTTTTAATTTCGGACGCAATTTCAGTGTTTCATCGTCAATGTGAAGGTCCAAGGGATGGAGTAAAGATGCAGTAGTGCATCGGAAACTAATACCGATCTCCCAGGAAACGCTCAAAGCAAACCACAAACAATGAGAAGATTTACTCTTTTTGTACTTAAGTCGGCATTGTGCCTTTTGTATAAAATCCCGACGCAATATCTGCGTTTCATCGACCATGTGAAGGTCAAAGGGATAGAAAAAAACTGCAGTAGTGCATCGGAATCCAAAACTGATCTCCCAGGTAACACTCAAAACAAACCACAAACAATGAGAAGATTTACTCTTCTTGTACTTAAGCCGGCATTGTGCATTTTGTGTTAAATACCGACGCAATTTCTGTGTTTCAACGTCAATGTGAGGGTCCAAGGGATAGAGTAATGCTGCAGTAGTGCATCGGATTCTAAGACTGAACTCCCAGGAAACGCTCAAAGCAAACCACAAACATTGAGAAGATTTAGTCTTCATGTACTGAAGTCGGCATTGTGCCTATTGTTTTAAATCCCGACGCAATTTCAGTGTTTCATCGTCAATCTAAAAGTCCAAGGGATAGAGTAAAGCTGCAGTAGTGCATCTGTATCTAATACTGATCTCCTAGGAAACGCTCAAAGCAAATCAGAAACAATGAGAAGATTTACTCTTCTTCAACTTAAGTATACGTTGTACTTTTTGTATTAAATCCCGACGCAATCTCTGTGTTTCATCGTCAATGTGAAGGTCCTAGGGATAGAGTAAAGCTGCAGTAGTGCATCGGAATCTAATACTGATCTCCCAGGAAACGCTCAAAGCATACAACGAAAAAGAGAAGATCAACACTTCTTGTACTTATGTCGGCATTGTGCCTTTTATATTAAATCCCGGCGCAATATCTGTGTTTCATCGTCAATGTGAAGGTCCAAGGGATGGAGTAAAGATGCAGTAGTGCATCGGAATCTAATACTGATCTCCCAGGAAAAGCTCAAAGCAAACCACAAACCGAAAGAATATTTACTCTTCTTGTCCTTAAGTTGACATTGTGCCATTTGTATTAAATCCCGACGGAATATCTGTGTTTCATCGTCAACGTGAAGGTCCAAGGGTTAGACTAAAGCTGCAGTAGTGCATCGGAATCTAGTACTGATCTCCCAGGAAACGCTCAAAGCAAACCACAAACAATTAGAAGATTTACTCTTCGTGTACTTAACTCGTCATTGTGCCTTTCGTGTTCCCAACGCAATTTCTGTGTTTCATCGTCAATGTGAAGGTCCAAGGGATAGAGTAAAGCTTCAGTAGTGCAACAGAATCTAATACTAATCTCCCAGGAAACGCTCAAAGCAAACCACAAACAATTAGAAGATTTACTCTTCGTGTACTTAACTCGGCATTGTGCCTTTTGTGTTAAATCCCAACGCAATTTCTGTGTTTCATCGTCAATGTGAAGGTTCAAAGGATAGAGTAAAGCTGCAGTAGTGCATCGGAATCTAATACTGATCTCCCAGGAAAAGCTCAAATTTAACCACAAACAATGAGATGATTTACTCATATTGAACCTAAGTCGGCATTGTGCCTTTTGTATTAAATCCCGACGCAATTTCTGAGTTTCATCGTCAAAGTGAAGGTTCAGGGGTTACAGTAAAGCTGCAGTATTGCATCGGAATCTAATACTGATCTCTTTAGGAAACTCTCAAAGCAAACCACAAAAATGAGAAGATTGACTCTTTTTGTACTTAAGGCGGCATTGTGCCTATTGTATTAAATCCCAAGGCAATTTCTGTGTTCCATCGTCAATGTGAAGGTCCAAGGAATAGAGTAGAGGTAGTGCATCGGAATGTAATACTGATCTCCCAGGAAACGCTCAAAGCAAACCACAAACAATGAAAAGATATACTCTTCTTGTACTTAAGTCGGCATTGTGCCTTTTGTATTATCTCCCGACGCAATTTAAGTGTTTTATCGTCAATCTGAAGGTCAAAGGGATAGAGTAACGCCGCAGTAGTGCATCGGAATCTATTACTTATCTCCCACGAAGCGCTCACAACAAACCACAAACAATGAGAAGATTTACTCTTCTCGTACTTAAGTCGGCATAGTGCCTTTTGTTTTATATCCCGACGCAATTTCTGTGTTTGATCGTCAATGTGAAGGTCCAAGGGATAGAGTAAAGCTGCAGTAGTGCATCTGAATCTAATACTGATCTCCCAGGAAACGCTCAGAGCGCACCACAAACAATGAGGAGATTTACTCTTCTTGTACTGAAGTCGCCATTGCGCCTTTTGTTTTAAATACCGACGCAATTTCTGTTTTTCATCGTCAATCTGATGGTCCAAGGGATAATGTAGAGCTGCAGTAGTGCATCGGAATCTAATACAGATATCCCAGGAAACGCTCAAAGCATACTACAAACAATGAGAAGATTTACACTTTTTGTACTTAAGGCGGCATTGTGCCTTTTGTATTAAATCCCGACGCAATTTCTGCGTTTCATCGTCAACCTGAAAGTCCAAGGGATAGAGTATACCTGCAGTAGTGCATCGGAATCTAATACTGATCTCACATGAAACGCTCAAAGCCAACCACAAACAGTGAGAAGATTACTCCTCTTGTACTTAAGTCGGCATTGTGTCTTTTGTATAAAATTCCGACGCAATTTCTGTGTTTCATCGTCAATGTGAATGTCCAAGGGATAGAGTAAAGCTGCAGTATTGCATCGGAATCTAAACTGATCTTCCAGGAAACGCTCAATGCAAACTACCAACAATGAGAAGATATACTTTTCTTGTACTTAAGTCGGCATCGTGCCGTTTGTTTTAAATCCCGAAGCAATCTCTTTGTTTCATTGTCAATGTGAAGGTTTAAGGGATAGAGTAAAGATGCAGTAGTGCATCGGAATATAATACTGATCTCCCAGGAAACGCTCAAACAAACCACGATCAATGAGAAGATTTACTATTCTTGTACTTAAGTCAGCATTGTGCGTTTTACATTAAATCGCTACGCAATTTCTGAGTTTCATCGTCAATGTGAACGTCCAAGGGAATGAGTAAAGCTCCAGTAGGGCATCGGAATCTAACACTGATCTCCCAGGAAACGCTCATAGCAAACTAGAATTTAAAAGAATATATACTCCTCTTGTACTTACGTCGGCATTGTGCCTTTTGTATTAAATCCCGTCGCAATTTCAGAGTTTCATCGTTAATGTGAAGGTTTTATGGATAGAGTAAAGCTGCAGTAGTGCATCCGAATCTAAAGCTGATCTCCCAGGAGACGCTGAAAGCCAACCATGAGCAATGAGAAGATTTACTCTTTTTGTACTTAAGTCGGCATTGTAAATTTTGTATTAAATCCCGACGCAAATTCTGTATTTCTTCGTCAATGTGAAGGTCCAGGGGATAGAGTAAAGCTGCAGTAGTGCATCGGAATCTAAAGCTGATCTCCCAGGAAACGCTCAAAGCAAACCATGAACAATGAGAAGATTTACTCTTCTTGTCCTTAAGTCGGCATTGTACCTTTTGTATTAAATCCCGACGCAATTTCAGTGTTTCATCGTCAATGTGAGGGTCCAAGGGATAGAGTAAAGCTGCAGTAGTGCATCGGACTCTGGTACTGATGTCCCAGGAAACGCTCAAAGCAATCCAACAACAATGAGAAGAATGACCCTTTTTCTACTTCAGTCGTCCTTGTGCTTTTTGTATTAAATCCTGACGCATATTTCTGTGTTTCATCGTCAGTGTGAAGGTCCAAGGGATAGAGTAAAGATGCAGTAGTGCAATGGAATCTAGTACTGAACTCCCAGGAAACGCTCAGAGCAAACCACAAAACAATGAGAAGATTTATTCTTCTTCCACTTAAGTCGGCATTGTGCCTTTTGTGTTAAATCCCAACGCAATATCTGTGTTCCACCGTCAATGTGAGGCTCCAAGGGGTAGAGTAAAGCTGCAGTAGTGCATCGGAATCTAATACTGATCTCCGAGGAAACGCTCAAACAAACCACGAGCAATGAGAAGCTTTACTATTCTTGTACTTAAGTCGGCATTGTGCCTTTTACATTTAATCGCGACGCAATTTCTGTGTTTCATCGTCAATGTGAAGGTCCAAGGGAATGAGTAAAGCTGCAGTAGTGCATCGGAATCTAATACTGATCTCCCAGGAAACGCTTAAAGTAAACCACAAACTAAAAGAATATTTACTCTTCTTGAACTTATTCCGGCAATGTGCCTTTTGTATTAAATCCCGACTCTATTTCTGAGTTTCATCGTCAATGTGAAAGTTCAAGGGATAGAGTAAAGCTGCAGTAGTGCATCGGAATGTATTGCTGATCTCCCAGGAAACGCTCAAAGCAAACCATGAACAATGAGTAGATTTACTCTTCTTGTACTTAAGACGGCATTGAGCCTTTTGTATTACATCAAGACGCAATTTCTGTGTTTCGACGTCAATGTGAAAGTCCAAGGGATAGAATAAAGCTGCAGAAGTGCATCGGAAACTAATACTGATCTCCCAGGGCACGCTCAAAGCTATCCACAAACAATGGGAAGAATTAACCTTCCTTTACTTATGTCGCCATTGTGCCTTTTGTATTAAATCCCGACGCAATTTGTATGTTTCATCGTCATGTTGAGGGTCCAAGGGATAAAGTAAAGGTGCAGTAGTGTTTCACAACCTAATACTGATCTCCCAGGAAACGCTCAAACCAAACAAAAAAAACGAGAAGTTCTACTCTTCTTGTACTAAAGTCTGCATTGTGCCTTTTGGGTTAAATCCCGACGCAATTTCTGTGTTTCATCGTCAATGTGAAGGTCCAAGGGATAGAGTAGAGCTGCAGTAGTGCATCGGTATCTAATACCAATCTCCCAGGAAACGCTCAAAGCAAACTACAAACAATGAGAAGATTGCCTCTTCATGTACTTAAGTCGGCATTGTGCCTTTTGGGTTAAATCCCGACGCAATTTCTGTGTTTCATCGTCAACGTGAAGGTCCAAGGGATAGAGTAGAGCTGCAGTAGTGCATCGGTATCTAATACCAATCTCCCAGGAAACGCTCAAAGCAAACCACAAACAATGAGAGGATTTCTCTTCTTGTACTTAAGTCGGCATTGTGCCTTTTATATTAAATCCCGACGCAATCTCTGTGTTTCATCGTCAATGTGAAGGTCCAAGGGATGGAGTAAAGATGCAGTAGTGCACCGGAATCTAATACTGAACTCCCAGGAAAAGCTCAAAGCAAACCACAAACAATTAGAAGATTTACTCTTCGTGTACTTAACTCGTCATTGTGCCTTTCGTGTTCCCAACGCAATTTCTGTGTTTCATCGTCAATGTGAAGGTCCAAGGGATAGAGTAAAGCTTCAGTAGTGCAACAGAATCTAATACTAATCTCCCAGGAAACGCTCAAAGGAAACCACAAACAATCAGAAGATTTACTCTCCTTGTACTTATGTCGGCATTGTGTCTTTTGTATTAAATTCCGACGCAATTTCTGTGTTGCTTCGTCAATGTGAAGGTCTGAGGGATAGAGTAAACCTGCAGTAGTGCATCGGAATCTAATACTGATCTACCAGGAAACGTCAAAGCAAACTACAAACATTGAGTAAGTATACCCTTCTTGTACTTAGGTCGGCATTGTGCTTCTTGTTTTAAATCCCGACGCAATTTCTGTGTTTCATCTTCAATCGGAAGCTCCAAGGGATAAAGTAAAGCTGCAGTAGTGCATCGGAATCTAATACTGATCTCCCAGGAAACGCTCGGAGCAAACCAGAAACAATGAGAAGATTAATTCTTCTTCAACTTATGTTGGCATTGTGACTTTTGCATTAATTCGCGGCGCGATCTCTGTGTTTCATCGTCAATGTAAAGGTCCTAGGGATAGAGTAAAGCTGCAGTAGTGCATCGGAATCTAATACTGATCTCCCAGAAAACGATCAATGCAAACCACGAACAATGAGATGATTTACTATTCTTGTACCCAAGTCTGCATTGTGCCTTTTGTTCTAAATTCCTACGCAATTTCTGTGTTTCATCGGCAATCTGAACGTCCAAGGGATTATGTAAAGCCGCAATAGAGCATCGGAATCCAATACTGATCTCCCAGGTAACGCACATGGCAAACCACAAACAATGAGTAGATTTATTCTTCTTGTACTTAATTCGGCATTGTTCATTTTATATTAAATCGCGTCGCAATTTCTGTGTTTCATCGTCAATGTGATGGTCCAAGTGATAGAGTAAATCAGCAGTAGTGCATCGGAATCTAATACTGATCTCCCAGGAAACGCTCAGAGCAAACCACAAACAATGAGAAGATTTTCTCTTCTTGTACTTAAGTCGGCATTGTGCCTTTAGTATTAAATCGCGACACAATTTCTGTGGTTCATCGACAATGTGAAGGTCCAAGGGATAGAGTAATGCTGCAGTATGCATCGGAATCTAATACTGATCTCCCAGGAAACGCCCAAAGCAAACCACAAACAATGAGAAGAGTTACTCTTCTTGTACTTAAGTCGGCATTTTACCTTTTGGGTTACATCCCGACGCGATTTCTGCGTTTCATCGCCAATGTGAAGGTCCAAGGGATAGAGGAAAGCTGCAGTAGTGCATCGGAATCAAATGGTGATATCCCAGGAAACGCTCAAACCAAACCACAAACAATGAGACGATTTACTCTTCTAGTACTTAATTCGGCATTTTGCCTTTTTGGCTAAATCCCGTCGCAATTTCTGTGTTTCATCGTCAATGTGAAGGTCCAAGGGATAGAGTAATGTTGCAGAAGTGCAATGGAATCTAGTACTGATCTCCCAGGAAACGCTCAGAACAAACCACAAAAAATGAGAAGATTTACTCATCTTGTACTTAAGTCGGCATTGTGCCATTTTTATTAAATCCCGACGCAATATCTGTGTTTCATCGTCATTGTGAAAGTCCATGTGTTAGAGTAAAACTGCAGAAGTGCATCGGAATCTAATACTGATCTCCCAGGAAACGCCCAAAGGAAACCACAAACAATGAGAAGATTTAACCTGATTGTACTTAAGTCGGCATTGTGCCATTTGTATTAAAACCCGGCGCAATTTCTGAGTTTCATCGTCAATGTGAAGGTCCAAGGGATAGAGTATAGCTGCAGTAGTGCATCGGAATTTAATGCTGATCTCCCAGGAAACGCTCAAAGCAAACCACAAACAAAAAGGATATTTACTCGACTTGTACTTAAGTCGACATTGTGCCTTTTGTATTAAATCCCGACGCAATTGCTGTGTTTCATCCTCAATGTGAGGGTCCAAGGGATAGAGTAAAGCTGCAGTAGTGCATCGGAATCAAATACTGACCTACCAGGAAACGCTTAAAGCAAACCACAAACAATGAGAAGAATTATTCTTCTTGTACTTAAGTCTTCATTATGCCTTTGGCAATAAATCCCGACGCAGTTTCTGAATTTCACCGTCAATGTGAAGGTTCAAGGGATAAAGTAAAGCTGCAATACTTCATCTCAATCTAATACTGATCTCTCAGGAAACGCTCAAAGCAAGCAACTAACAATGAGAAGATTTACTCTTCTTGTACTTAAGTCGCCGTTGTGCGTTTTGTTTGAAATCCCGACGCAATTTCTGTGTTACATCGTCAATCTGAAGATCCAAGGGATAGAGTAAAACTGCAGTAGTGCATCGGAATCTAATACTGATCTCCCAGGAAACGCGCAAAGCAAACCACGAACAAGGAGAAGATTTACTCTTCTTGTACTTAAGTCGGCATTATGCCTTTTATATTAAATACCGACGCAATTGATGTGTTTCATCGTCAATGTGAAGGTCCATGGGATAGAGTAAAGGAGCAGTAGTGCATCGGAATCTAATACTGATCTCCCAGGAAACGCCCAACGCAAACCACAAACAATGAGAAGATTTAACCTGATTGTACTTAAGTCGGCATTGTGCCTTTCGTATTAAATCCCAACGCAATTTCTGTGTTTCATCTTCAATGTGAGGGTATAAGGGATAGAGTAAAGCTGCAGTAGTGCTTTGGAATCTAGTACTGATGTCTCAGGAAACGCTCAAATCAAAGCACAAACAATGAGAAGATTTACTCTTCTTGTACGTAAGTCGGCATTGTGCCCTTTGGGTTAAATCCCGACGCAATTTCTGTGTTTCATCTTCAATGTCAAGGTCCAATGGATACAGTAAAGCTGCAATAGAGCATCGGAATCTAATACTGATCTCCCAGGAAACGCTCAAAGAAACCAGAAACAATGAGAAGATCTACTCTTCTTGTTCTTAATTCGGCATTGTGCCTTTTGTATTAAATCCCGGCGTAATTTCTGTGTCTCATCGTCAATGTTAAGGTCCAAGGGATAGAGTAAAGCTGCAGTAGTGCAATGGAATCTTGTACTGATCTCCCAGGAAACGCTCATAGCAATCCACAAACAATGAGAAGATTTACTCTTCTTGTACTTAAGTCGGCATTGTGCCTTTAGTTTTAAATCGCGACAGAATTTCTGTGTTTCATCGTCAATGTGAAGGTCCAAGGGATAGAGTAATGCTGCAGTATGCTTCGGAATCTAATACTGATCTCCCAGGAAACGCCCAAAGCAATCCACAAACAATGAGAAGAGTTACTCTTTTTGTACTTAAGTCGGCATTTTACCTTTTGGGTTACATCCCTACGCAATTTCTGCGTTTCATCGCCAATGTGAAGGTCCAAGGGATAGAGGAAAGCTGCAGCAGTGCATCGGAATCTAATACTGATCTCCCAGGAAACGCGCAAAGCAAACCACGAACAAGGAGAAGATTTACTCTTCTTGTACTTAAGTCGGCATTGTGCCTTTTGTATGAAATCCCGACACAATATCTGTGTTACATCGTCAATCTGAAGATCAAAGGGATAGAGTAAAGCTGCAGTAGTGCATCGGAATCTAATACTGATCTCCCAGGAAACGCGCAAAGCAAACCACGAACAAGGAGAAGATTTACTCTTCTTGTACTTAAGTCGGCATTGTGCCTTTTGTATTAAATCCCGACACAATATCTGTGTTTCATCGTCAATGTGAAGGTTCAAAAGATAGAGTAAAGCTGCAGTAGTGCATCGGAATCAAATGGTGATATCCCAGGAAACGCTCAAACCAAACCACAAACAATGAGACGATTTACTCTTCTAGTACTTAATTCGGCATTTTGCCTTTTTGGCTCAATCCCGTCGCAATTTCTGTGTTTCATCGTCAATGTGAAGGTCCAAGAACCAGAGTAAAGCTGCAGTAGTGCATCGGAATCGAATACTGTTCTCCCAGGAAACGCTCAAAGCAAACCACAAACAAAGAGAACATTTACTCTTCTTGTACTTAAGTCGGTATTGTGCCTTTTGTATTACATCCCGACGCAATTTCTGTGTTTCATGCTCCATGTGAAGGTCCAAGGGATAGAGTAATGCTGCAGTAGTTCATCGGAATCTAATACTGATCTCCCAGGAAACGCCCAAAGCAAACCATAAACAATGAGAAGATTTACTCTTCTTGTACTTAATTCGGCATTGTGCCTTTTGTATTAAATCCCGACACAATATCTGTGTTTCATCGTCAATGTGAAGGTTCAAGGGATAGAGTAAAGCTGCAGTAGTGCATCGGAATGAAATGGTGATATCCCAGGAAACGCTCCAACCAAACCACAAACAATGAGACGATTTACTCTTCTAGTACTTAATTCGGCATTTTGCCTTTTTGGCTCAATCCCGTCGCAATTTCTGTGTTTCATCGTCAATGTGAAGGTCCAAGGGACAGAGTAAAGCTGCAGTAGTGCATCGGAATCGAATACTGTTCTCCCAGGAAACGCTCAAAGCAAACCACAAACAAAGAGAACATTTACTCTTCTTGTACTTAAGTCGGTATTGTGCCTTTTGTATTACATCCCGACGCAATTTCTGTGTTTCATGCTCAATGTGAAATTCCAAGGGATAGAGTAATGCTGCAGTAGTTCATCGGAATCTAATACTGATCTCCCAGGAAACGCCCAAAGCAAACCATAAACAATGAGAAGATTTACTCTTCTTGTACTAATTCGGCATTATGCCTTTTGTATTAAATCCCGGCGCAATTTCTGAGTTTCATCGTCAATGTGAAGGTCCAAGGGATAGAGTATAGCTGCAGTAGTGCATCGGACTTTAATGCTGATCTCCCAGGAAGCGCTCAAAGCAAACCCCAGACAATGAGAAGATTGACTCTATTTGTACTTCAGTCGGCCTTGTGCCTTTTTCATTAAATCCCGACTCATATTTCTGCGTATCGTCGTCAATGTGAAGGTCCAAGGGATAGAGTAATGTTGCAGAAGTGCAATGGAATCTAGTACTGATCTCCCAGGAAACGCTCAGAACAAACCACAAAAAATGAGAAGATTTACTCATCTTGTACTTAAGTCGGCATTGTGCCATTTTTATTAAATCGCGACGCAATATCTGTGTTTCATCATCATTGTGAAAGTCCATGTGTTAGAGTAAAACTGCAGAAGTGCATCGGAATCTAATACTGATCTCCCAGGAAACGCCCAAAGGAAACCACAAACAATGAGAAGATTTAACCTGATTGTACTTAAGTCGGCATTGTGCCATTTGTATTAAATCCCGACGCAATTTCTGTGTTTCATCGTCAATGTGAGGGAATAAGGGATAGAGTAAAGCTGCAGTAGTGCTTTGGAATCTAGTACTGATGTCTCAGGAAACGCTAAAACCAAAGCACAAACAATGAGAAGATTCACTATTCTTGTACTTAAGTCGGCATTCTGCCTTTTATAAAAAATCCGGAAGCAATTTCTGTGGTTCATCGGAAATGTGAAGTTCCAAGGGATAGAGTAAAGCTGCAGTCGTGCATCGGAATCTAATCCTGATGTCCCAGGAATCGCTCAAAGCAAACCACAAACAAAAAGAAGATATACTCTTCATGTACTTAAGTCGGCATTGTGCCTTTTGTTTTAAATTCCGATGCAATTTCTGTGTTTCATCGTCAATCTGAAGGTCCAAGGGATTATGTAAAGCTGCAGTAGTGCATCGCAATCCAAAACTGATCTCCCAGGTAACGCTCAAAGCAAACCACAAACAATGAGAAGATTCACTCTTCTTGAACTTAAGTCGGCATTGTGCATTTTGTGTTAAATCCCGACGCAATTTCTGTGTTTCATCGTCAATGTGAGGGTCCAAGGGATTGAGTAATGCTGCAGTAGTGCATCGGATTCTAACACTGAACTCCCAGGAAACGCTCAAAGCACACAACAAACATTGAGAAGATTTAGTCTTCTTGTACTTAAGTCGGCATTGTGCCTTTTGTATTAAATCCCGACGCAATTTCTGTGTTTCATCGTCAATGTGAAGGTCCTAGGGATAGAGTAAAGCTGCAATAGTGGATCGGAATCTAATACTGATCGCCCAGGAAACGCTCAAAGCAAACCACAATTAAGGAGAAGATTTACTCTTCTTGTAGTTAAGGCGGCATTGTGCCTTTTGATATAAATCCCGACGCAATTTCAGTATTTCATCGTCAATCTAAAAGTCCAAGGGATAGAGTAAAGCTGCAGTAGTGCAACTGGATCTAATACTGATCTCCTAGGAAACGCTCAAAGCAAATCAGAAACAATGAGAAGATTTACTCTTCTTCAACTTAAGTCTACGTTGTACCTTTTGTATTAAATCCCGACGCAATCTCTGTGTTTCATCGTCAATGTGAAGGTCCTAGGGATAGAGTAAAGCTGCAGTAGTGCATCGGAATCTAATACTGATCTCCCAGGAAACGCTCAAACCATACAACGAAAAAGAGAAGATGTACACTTCATGTACTTAAGTCGGCATTGTGCCTTTTATATTAAATCCCGACGCAATCTCTGTGTTTCATCGTCAATGTGAAGGTCCAAGGGATGGAGTAAAGATGCAGTAGTGCACCGGAATCTAATACCGAACTCCCAGGAAAAGCTCAAAGCAAACCACAAACCGAAAGAATATTTACTCTTCTTGTCCTTAAGTCGACATTGAGCCTTTTGTATTAAATTCCGACGGAATATCTGTGTTTCATCGTCTATGTGAAGGTCCAAGGGTTAGAGTAAAGCTGCAGTAGTGCATCGGAATCTAGTACTGATCTCCCAGGAAACGCTCAAAGCAAACCACAAACAATTAGAAGATTTACTCTTCGTGTACTTAACTCGTCATTGTGCCTTTCGTGTTCCCAACGCAATTTCTGTGTTTCATCGTCAATGTGAAGGTCCAAGGGATAGAGTAAAGCATCAGTAGTGCAACAGAATCTAATACTAATCTCCCAGGAAACGCTCAAAGGAAACCACAAACAATCAGAAGATTTACTCTCCTTGTACTTAAGTCGGCATTGTGTCTTTTGTATTAAATTCCGACGCAATTTCTTTGTTGCTTCGTCAATGTGAAGGTCCGAGGGATAGAGTAAACCTGCAGTAGTGCATCGGAATCTAATACTGATCTACCAGGAAACGTCAAAGCAAACTACAAACAATGAGTAGGTATACCCTTCTTGTACTTAGGTCGGCATTGTGCTTCTTGTTTTAAATCCCGACGCAATTTCTGTGTTTCATCTTCAATCGGAAGCTCCAAGGGATAAAGTAAAGCTGCAGTAGTGCATCGGAATCTAATACTGATCTCCCAGGAAACGCTCGGAGCAAACCAGAAACAATGAGAAGATTAATTCTTCTTCAACTTATGTTGGCATTGTGACTTTTGCATTAATTCCCGGCGCGATCTCTGTGTTTCATCGTCAATGTAAAGGTCCTAGGGATAGAGTAAAGCTGCAGTAGTGCATCGGAATCTAATACTGATCTCCCAGAAAACGATCAATGCAAACCACGAACAATGAGATGATTTACTATTCTTGTACCCAAGTCTGCATTGTGCCTTTTGTTCTAAATTCCTACGCAATTTCTGTGTTTCATCGGCAATCTGAACGTCCAAGGGATTATGTAAAGCCTCAATAGAGCATCGGAATCCAATACTGATCTTCCAGGTAACGCACAAGGCAAACCACAAACAATGAGTAGATTTACTCTTCTTGTACTTAATTCAGCATTGTTCATTTTATATTAAATCGCGTCGCAATTTCTGTGTTTCATCGTCAATGTGATGGTCCAAGTGATAGAGTAAAGCTGCAGTAGTGCATCGGATTCTAGTACTGATGTCCCAGGAAACGCTCAAAGCAAACCACAAACAATGAGAAGATTTACTCTTCTTGTACTTAAGTCGGCATTGTGCCATTTTGGGTTAAATCCCTACCCAAATTCTGTGTTTTATCATCAATGACAAGGTCCAAGGCATAGAGTAAAGCTGCAGTAGTGCATCGGAATATAATACTGAACTCCCAGGAAACGCTCAAAGCAAACCAGAAACAATGAGAAGAACTACTCTTCTTGTACTTAAGTCGGCATTGTGCCTTTAGTATTAAATCGCGACACAATTTCTGTGGTTCATCGACAATGTGAAGGTCCAAGGGATAGAGTAATGCTGCAGTATGCATCGGAATCTAATACTGATCTCCCAGGAAACGCCCAAAGCAAACCACAAACAATGAGAAGAGTTACTCTTCTCGTACTTAAGTCGGCATTTAACTTTTGGGTTACATCCCGACGCAATTTCTGCGTTTCATCGCCAATGTGAAGGTCCAAGGGATAGAGGACAGCTGCAGTAGTGCATCGGAATCAAATGGTGATATCCCAGGAAACGCTCAAACCAAACCACAAACAATGAGACGATTTACTCTTCTAGTACTTAATTCGGCATTTTGCCTTTTTGGCTAAATCCCGTCGCAATATCTGTGTTTCATCGTCAATGTGAAGGTCCAAGGGATAGAGTAAAGCTGCAGTAGTGCATCGGAATCGAATACTGTTCTCCCAGGAAACGCTCAAAGCAAACCACAAACAAAGAGAACATTTACTCTTCTTGTACTTAAGTCGGTATTGTGCCTTTTGTATTACATCCCGACGCAATTTCTGTGTTTCATGCTCAATGTGAAGGTCCAAAGGATAGAGTAATGTTGCAGTAGTGCATCGGAATCTAATACTGATCTCCCAGGAAACGCCCAAAGCAAACCATAAACAATGAGAAGATTTACTCTTCTTGTACTTAATTCGGCATTGTGCCTTTTGTATTAAAACCCGGCGCAATTTCTGAGTTTCATCGTCAATGTGAAGGTCCAAGGGATAGAGTATAGCTGCAGTAGTGCATCGGAATTTAATGCTGATCTCCCAGGAAACGCTCAAAGCAAACCCCAGACAAAGAGAAGATTGACTCTATCTGTACTTCAGTCGGCCTTGTGCCTTTTTCATTAAATCCCGACTCATATTTCTGCGTATCATCGTCAATGTGAATGTTCAAGGGATAGAGTAATGTTGCAGAAGTGCAATGGAATCTAGTACTGATCTCCCAGGAAACGCTCAGAACAAACCACAAGAAATGAGAAGATTTACTCTTCTTGTACTTAAGTCCGGCATTGTGCCATTTTTATTAAATCCCGACGCAATATCTGTGTTTCATCGTCATTGTGAAAGTCCATGTGTTAGAGTAAAACTGCAGAAGTGCATCGGAATCTAATACTGATCTCCCAGGAAACGCTCAAAGCAAACCACAAAGAGAAAGAATATTTTCTTTTTATGTACTTAAGTTGGCATTGTGCCTTTTGTATTAAATCCTGACGCAATTTCTGAGTTTCATCGTCTATGTAAGGGTCCGAGGGATAGAGTGAAGATGCAGTAGTGCATCGGAATCTAATACTGATCTCCCAGGAAACGCACAAAGCAAACCACAAACAAAAAGGATATTTACTCGACTTGTACTTAAGTCGACATTGTGCCTTTTGTATTAAATCCCGACGCAATTGCTGTGTTTCATCCTCAATGTGAGGGTCCAAGGGATAGAGTAAAGCTGCAGTAGTGCATCGGAATCTAATACTGACCTACCAGGAAACGCTTAAAGCAAACCACAAACAATGAGAAGAATTATTCTTCTTGCACTTAAGTCTTCATTGTGCCTTTGGCAATAAATCCCGACGCAGTTTCTGAGTTTCACCGTCAATGTGAAGGTTCAAGGGATAAAGTAAAGCTGCAATACTTCATCTCAATCTAATACTGATCTCTCAGGAAACGCTCAAAGCAAGCAACTAACAATGAGAAGATTAACTCTTCTTGTACTTAAGTCGCCGTTGTGCGTTTTGTTTGAAATCCCGACGCAATTTCTGTGCTACATCGTCAATCTGAAGATCCAAGGGATAGAGTAAAGCTGCAGTAGTGCATCGGAATCTAATACTGATCTCCCAGGAAACGCGCAAAGCAAACCACGAACAATGAAAAGATATACGCTTCTTGTACTTAAGTCGGCATTGTGCCTTTTGTATTAAATCCCGACGCAATCTCTGTGTTTCATCGTCAATGTGAAGGTCCAAAGTATAGAGTAAAGCTGCAGTCGTGCATCGGAATCTAATACTGATCTCCCAGGAAACGCTCAAATAAACCACGAACAATGAGAAGATTTACCATTCTTGTACTTATGTCGGCATTGTGCCTTTTACATTAAATCCTGACGCAATTTCTGTGTTCCATCGTCAATGTGAAGGTCCAAGGGATGGAGTAAAGCTGCAGTAGTGCATCGGAATCTAATACTGATCTCACAGCAAACGCTCAGAGCAAACTACAAACAATGAGAAAATTTACTCTTATTGTACTGAAGTCGCCATTGCACCTTTTGTTTTAAATCCCGACGCAATTTCTGTGTTTCATCGTCCATCTGATGGTCCAAGGGATAATGTAGAGCTGCAGTAGTGCATCGGAATCAAATATTGATATCCTAGGAAACGCTCAAAGCAAACCACAGACAATGATAAGACATACTCTTCTTGTACATAAGTCGGCATTGTGCTTTTTGTATTAAATCCCGACGCAATTTCTGCGTTTCATCGTCAATGTGAAAAACCAAGGGATGGAGTAAAACTGCAGAAGTGCATCGGAATCTAATACTGATCTCCCAGGAAAAGCCCAAAGGAAACCACAAACAATGAGAAGATTTAACCTGATTGTACTTAAGTCGGCATTGTGCCATTTGTATTAAATCCCGACGCAATTTCTGTGTTTCATCGCCAATGTGAGGGAATAAGGGATAGAGGAAAGCTGCAGTAGTGCTTCGGAATCTAGTACTGATGTCTCAGGAAACGCTAAAACCAAAGCACAAACAATGAGAAGATTTACTCTTCTTGTACTTAAGTCGGCATTGTGCCCTTTGGGTTAAATCCCGACGCAATTTCTGTGTTTCATCTTCAATGTCAAGGTCCTATGGATAGAGTGAAGCTGCAGTAGTGCATCGGAATCTAATACTGATCTTCCAGGAAACGCTCAAAGCAAACCACAAACAATGAGAAGGTATACTCTCCTTGTACTTAAGTCTGCATTGTGCCTTTTGTTCTAAATTCCGACCCAATTTCTGTGTTTCATCGACAATCTGAACGTCCGAGGGATTATGTAAAGCCGCAGTAGAGCATCGGAATCCAATACTGATGTCCCAGGTAACGCACAAAGCAAACCACAAACAATGAGTATATTTACTCTTCTTGTACTTAAGTTGGCATTGTGCATTTTGTATTAAGTCCCGACCCAATTTCTGTGTTTCATCGTCTGTGTGAAGGTCCAAGGGATAGAATAAAGCTGCAGTAGTGCACCGGAATCTAATACTGATCACCCATGAAACGCTCAAACCAAACCACAAACAATGAGAAGATTATTCTTCTTGTACTTAAGTCGGCATTGTGTCTTTTGTATTAAATTCCGACGCAATTCCTGTGTTTCATCGTCAATGTGAAGGTCCAAAGGATAGAGTAAAGCTGCAGTAGTGCATCGGAATCTAATACTGATTTCCCAGGAAACGCTCAAATAAACCACTAACAGTGAGAAAATATACTCTTCATGGACTTAAGTCGGCATTGTGCCTTTTGTCTTAAAGCTCGCCATAATTTCTGTGTTTCATCGTCAATCAGAAGATCCAATTGATAGAGTAAAGCTGCAGTTGTGCATCGGAATCTAATACTGATCTCCCAGGAGGCGCTCAAACATACCACGAACAATGATAAGATTTGCTATTCTTGTACTTAATTCGGCATTGATCATTAAATACTAAATCGCGACGCAATTTCTGTGTTTCTTCGTCAATGTGATGGTCCAAGTGATAGAGTAAATCAGCAGTCGTGCATCGGAATCCAATACCGATCTCCCAGGAAACGCTCAGAGCAAACCACAAACAATGAGAAGATTTACTCTCCTTGTACTTAAGTCGGCATTGTGCCTTTTGTATTATATCCCGACACAATTTGTGTGTTTTATCGACAATGCGAAGATCCAAGGGATAGAGTAATGCTGCAGTATGCATCGGAATCTAATACCGATCTCCCAGGAAACGCCCAAAGCAAACCACAAACAATGCGAAGAGTTACTCTTCTTGTACTTAAGTTGGCTTTTAACCTTTTAGGTTACATCTCGACGCAATTTCTGCGTTTCATCGTCAATGAGAAGGTCCAAGGGATAGAGGAAAGCTGCAGTAGTGCATCGGAATCAAATACTAATCTCCCAGGAAACGCTCAAACCAAACTACAAACAATGAGACGATTTACTCTTCTAGTACTTAAGTCGGCATTGTGCCCATTTGGCTAAATCCCGTCGCAATTTCTGTGTTTCATCGTCAATGTGAAGGTCCAAGGGATAGAGTAAAGCTGCAGTAGTGCATCGGAATCGAATACTGTACTCCCAGGAAATGCTCGAAGCAAACCACAAACAAGGAGAACATTTACTCTTCTTGTACTTAAGTAGGTATTGTGCCTTTTGTATTACATCCCGACGCAATTTCTGTGTTTCATGCTCAATGTGAAGGTCCAAGGGATAGAGTAATGCTGCAGTAGTGCATCGGATTCTAACACAGAACTCCCATGAAACGCTCAAAGCAAACCACAAACAATTAGAAGATTTACTCCTCTTGTACCTACGTCGGCATTGTGCCTTTTGTATTTAATCCCGACACAAAATCTGCATCGAAATCTAATACTGATCTCCCAGGAAACGCTCAAAGCAAACCACAAAGAAAAAGAATATTTGATTTTTATGTACTTCAGTTGGCATTGTGCCTTTTGTATTAAATCCTGACGCAATTTCTGAGTTTCATCGTCGATGTGAAGGTTCAAGGGATAGAGAAAAGCTGCTGTAGTCCATCGGAAACTAACGCTGATCTCCCAGGAAACGCTCAAAACTAACCACAAACAATAAGAAAATTTACTCTTCTAGTACTTAAGTCGGCGTTGTGCCTTTTATATGAAATCCTGACGGAATATCTGAGTTTCATCGTCTATGTGAAGGTCAGAGGGATAGAGTGAAGATGCAGTAGTGCATCGGAATCTAATACTGATCTCCCAGGAAACGCTCAAAGCAAACCACAGACAAAAAGGATATTTACTCGACTTGTACTTAAGTCGACATTGTGCCTTTTGTATTAAATCCCGACGCAATTGCTGTGTTTGATCCTCAATGTGAAGGTCCAAGGGATAGAGTAGAGCAGCAGTAGTGCATCGGAATCTAATACTGACCTCCCAGGAAACGCTTAAATCAAACCACAAACAATGAGAAGATTTACTCTTCTTATACTTAAGTCGGCATTGTGCCATTTTGGGTTAAATCCCTACCCAAATTCTGTGTTTTATCATCAATGTGAAGGTCCAAGGCATAGAGTAAAGCTGCAGTAGTGCATCGGAATATAATACTGAACTCCCAGGAAACGCTCAAAGCAAACCAGAAACAATGAGAAGAACTACTCTTCTTGTACTTAAGTCGGCATTGTGCCTTTAGTATTAAATCGCGACACAATTTCTGTAATTCATCGACAATGTGAAGGTCCAAGGGATAGAGTAATGCTGCAGTATGCATCGGAATCTAATACTGATCTCCCAGGAAACGCCCAAAGCAAACCACAAACAATGAGAAGAGTTACTCTTCTCGTACTTAAGTCGGCATTTTACCTTTTGGGTTACATCCCGACGCAATTTCTGCGTTTCATCGCCAATGTGAAGGTCCAAGGGATAGAGGAAAGCTGCAGTAGTGCATCGGAATCAAATGGTGATATCCCAGGAAACGCTCAAACCAAACCACAAACAATGAGACGATTTACTCTTCTAGTACTTAATTCGGCATTTTGCCTTTTTGGCTAAATCCCGTCGCAATTTCTGTGTTTCATCGTCAATGTGAAGGTCCAAGGGATAGAGTAAAGCTGCAGCAGTGCATCGGAATCGAATACTGTTCTCCCAGGAAACGCTCAAAGCAAACCACAAACAAAGAGAACATTTACTCTTCTTGTACTTAAGTCGGTATTGTGCCTTTTGTATTACATCCCGACGCAATTTCTGTGTTTCATGCTCAATGTGAAGGTCCAAGGGATAGAGTAATGCTGCAGTAGTTCATCGGAATCTAATACTGATCTCCCAGGAAACGCCCAAAGCAAACCATAAACAATGAGAAGATTTACTCTTCTTGTACTTAATTCGGCATTGTGCCTTTTGTATTAAATCCCGGCGCAATTTCTGAATTTCATCGTCAATGTGAAGGTCCAAGGGATAGAGTATAGCTGCAGTAGTGCATCGGACTTTAATGCTGATATCCCAGGAAGCGCTCAAAGCAAACCCCAGACAATGAGAAGATTGACTCTATTTGTACTTCAGTCGGCCTTGTGCCTTTTTCATTAAATCCCGACTCATATTTCTGCGTATCGTCGTCAATGTGAAGGTCCAAGGGATAGAGTAATGTTGCAGAAGTGCAATGGAATCTAGTACTGATCTCCCAGGAAACGCTCAGAACAAACCACAAAAAATGAGAAGATTTACTCATCTTGTACTTAAGTCGGCATTGTGCCATTTTTATTAAATCCCGACGCAATATCTGTGTTTCATCATCATTGTGAAAGTCCATGTGTTAGAGTAAAACTGCAGAAGTGCATCGGAATCTAATACTGATTTCCCAGGAAACGCCCAAAGGAAACCACAAACAATGAGAAGATTTAACCTGATTGTACTTAAGTCGGCATTGTGCCATTTGTATTAAATCCCGACGCAATTTCTGTGTTTCATCGTCAATGTGAGGGAATAAGGGATAGAGTAAAGCTGCAGTAGTGCTTTGGAATCTAGTACTGATGTCTCAGGAAACGCTAAAACAAAAGCACAAACAATGAGAAGATTCACTATTCTTGTACTTAAGTCGGCATTCTGCCTTTTATAAAAAATCCGGAAGCAATTTCTGTGGTTCATCGGAAATGTGAAGTTCCAAGGGATAGAGTAAAGCTGCAGTCGTGCATCGGAATCTAATCCTGATGTCCCAGGAATCGCTCAAAGCAAACCACAAACAAAAAGAAGATATACTCTTCATGTACTTAAGTCGGCATTGTGCCTTTTGTTTTAAATTCCGACGCAATTTCTGTGTTTCATCGTCAATCTGAAGGTCCAAGGGATCATGTAAAGCTGCAGTAGTGCATCGCAATCCAAAACTGATCTCCCAGGTAACGCTCAAAGCAAACCACAAACAATGAGAAGATTCACTCTTCTTGAACTTAAGTCGGCATTGTGCATTTTGTGTTAAATCCCGACGCAATTTCTGTGTTTCATCGTCAATGTGAGGGTCCAAGGGATTGAGTAATGCTGCAGTAATGCATCGGATTCTAACACTGAACTCCCAGGAAACGCTCAAAGCACACAACAAACATTGAGAAGATTTAGTCTTCTTGTACTTAAGTCGGCATTGTGCCTTTTGTATTAAATCCCGACGCAATTTCTGTGTTTCATCGTCAATGTGAAGGTCCTAGGGATAGAGTAAAGCTGCAATAGTGGATCGGAATCTAATACTGATCGCCCAGGAAACGCTCAAAGCAAACAACAATTAAGGAGAAGATTTACTCTTCTTGTAGTTAAGGCGGCATTGTGCCTTTTGATATAAATCCCGACGCAATTTCAGTATTCCATCGTCAATCTAAAAGTCCAAGGGATAGAGTAAAGCTGCAGTAGTGCAACTGGATCTAATACTGATCTCCTAGGAAACGCTCAAAGCAAATCAGAAACAATGAGAAGATTTACTCTTCTTCAACTTAAGTCTACGTTGTACCTTTTGTATTAAATCCCGACGCAATCTCTGTGTTTCATCGTCAATGTGAAGGTCCTAGGGCTAGAGTAAAGCAGCAGTAGTGCATCGGAATCTAATACTGATCTCCCAGGAAACGCTCAAACCATACAACGAAAAAGAGAAGATGTACACTTCTTGTACTTAAGTCGGCATTGTGCCTTTTATATTAAATCCCGACGCAATCTCTGTGTTTCATCGTCAATGTGAAAGTCCAAGGGATGGAGTAAAGATGCAGTAGTGCACCGGAATCTAATACTGAATTCCCAGGAAAAGCTCAAAGCAAACCACAAACCGAGAGAATATTTACACTTCTTGTCCTTAAGTCGACATTGAGCATTTTGTATTAAATTCCGACGGAATATGTGTGTTTCATCGTCAATGTGAAGGTCCAAGGGTTAGAGTAAAGCTGCAGTAGTGCATCGGAATCTAGTACTGATCTCCCAGGAAACGCTCAAAGCAAACCACAAACAATTAGAAGATTTACTCTTCGTGTACTTAACTCGTCATTGTGCCTTTCGTGTTCCCAACGCAATTTCTGTGTTTCATCGTCAATGTGAAGGTCCAAGGGATAGAGTAAAGCTTCAGTAGTGCAACAGAATCTAATACTAATCTCCCAGGAAACGCTCAAAGGAAACCACAAACAATCAGAAGATTTACTCTCCTTGTACTTAAGTCGGCATTGTGTCTTTTGTATTAAATTCCGACGCAATTTCTGTGTTGCTTCGTCAATGTGAAGGTCCGAGGGATAGAGTAAACCTGCAGTAGTGCATCGGAATCTAATACTGATCTACCAGGAATCGTCAAAGCAAACTACAAACAATGAAAAGGTATACCCTTCTTGTACTTAGGTCGGCATTGTGCTTCTTGTTTTAAATCCCGACGCAATTTCTGTGTTTCATCCTCAATCGGAAGCTCCAAGGGATAAAGAAAAGCTGCAATAGTGCATCGGAAACTAATACTGATCTCCCAGGAAACGCTCGGAGCAAACCTGAAACAATGAGAAGATTAATTCTTCTTCAACTTATGTTGGCATTGTGACTTTTGCATTAATTCCCGGCGCGATCTCTGTGTTTCATCGTCAATGTAAAGGTCCTAGGGATAGAGTAAAGCTGCAGTAGTGCTTCGGAATCTAATACTGATCTCCCAGAAAACGATCAATGCAAACCACGAACAATGAGATGATTTACTATTCTTGTACCCAAGTCTGCATTGTGCCTTTTGTTCTAAATTCCTACGCAATTTCTGTGTTTCATCGGCAATCTGAACGTCCAAGGGATTATGTAAAGCCGAATAGAGCATCGGAATCCAATACTGATCTCCCAGGTAACGCACAAGGCAAACCACAAACAATGAGTAGATTTACTCTTCTTGTACTTAATTCGGCATTGTTCATTTTATATTAAATCGCGTCGCAATTTCTGTGTTTCATCGTCAATGTGATGGTCCAAGTGATAGAGTAAATCAGCAGTAGTGCATCGGAATCTAATACTGATCTCCCAGGAAACGCTCAGAGCAAACCACAAACAATGAGAAGATTTTCTCTTCTTGTAATTAAGTCGGCATTGGGCCTTTTGTTTTAAATCCCAACGCAATTTCTGTGTTCATCGTCAATGTGAGGGTCCAAGGGATAGAGTAAAGCTGCAGTAGTGCATCGGATTCTAGTACTGATGTCCCAGGAAACGCTCAAAGCAAACCACAAACAATGAGAAGATTTACTCTTCTTGTACTTAAGTCGGCATTGTGCCATTTTGGGTTAAATCCCTACCCAAATTCTGTGTTTTATCATCAATGTGAAGGTCCAAGGCATAGAGTAAAGCTGCAGTAGTGCATCGGAATATAATACTGAACTCCCAGGAAACGCTCAAAGCAAACCAGAAACAATGAGAAGAACTACTCTTCTTGTACTTAAGTCGGCATTGTGCCTTTAGTATTAAATCGCGACACAATTTCTGTGGTTCATCGACAATGTGAAGGTCCAAGGGATAGAGTAATTCTGCAGTATGCATCGGAATCTAATACTGATCTCCCAGGAAACGCCCAAAGCAAACCACAAACAATGAGAAGAGTTACTCTTCTCGTACTTAAGTCGGCATTTTACCTTTGGGTTACATCCCGACGCAATTTCTGCGTTTCATCGCCAATGTGAAGGTCCAAGGGATAGAGGAAAGCTGCAGTAGTGCATCGGAATCAAATGGTGATATCCCAGGAAACGCTCAAACCAAACCACAAACAATGAGACGATTTACTCTTCTAGTACTTAATTCGGCATTTTGCCTTTTTGGCTAAATCCCGTCGCAATTTCTGTGTTTCATCGTCAATGTGAAGGTCCAAGGGATAGAGTAAAGCTGCAGCAGTGCATCGGAATCGAATACTGTTCTCCCAGGAAACGCTCAAAGCAAACCACAAACAAAGAGAACATTTACTCTTCTTGTACTTAAGTCGGTATTGTGCCTTTTGTATTACATCCCGACGCAATTTCTGTGTTTCATGCTCAATGTGAAGGTCCAAGGGATAGAGTAATGTTGCAGTTGTGCATCGGAATCTAATACTGATCTCCCAGGAAACGCCCAAAGCAAACCATAAACAATGAGAAGATTTACTCTTCTTGTACTTAATTCGGCATTGTGCCTTTTGTATTAAAACCCGGCGCAATTTCTGAGTTTCATCGTCAATGTGAAGGTCCAAGGGATAGAGTATAGCTGCAGTAGTGCATCGGAATTTAATGCTGATCTCCCAGGAAACGCTCAAAGCAAACCCCAGACAAAGAGAAGATTGACTCTATCTGTACTTCAGTCGGCCTTGTGCCTTTTTCATTAAATCCCGACTCAAATTTCTGCGTATCATCGTCAATGTGAATGTTCAAGGGATAGAGTAATGTTGCAGAAGTGCAATGGAATCTAGTACTGATCTCCCAGGAAACGCTCAGAACAAACCACAAGAAATGAGAAGATTTACTCTTCTTGTACTTAAGTCCGGCATTGTGCCATTTTTATTAAATCCCGACGCAATATCTGTGTTTCATCGTCATTGGGAAAGTCCATGTGATAGAGTAAAACTGCAGAAGTGCATCGGAATCTAATACTGATCTCCCAGGAAACGCTCAAAGCAAACCACAAAGAGAGAGAATATTTTCTTTTTATGTACTTAAGTTGGCATTGTGCCTTTTGTATTAAATCCTGACGCAATTTCTGAGTTTCATCGTCTATGTAAAGGTCCGAGGGATAGAGTGAAGATGCAGTAGTGCATCGGAATCTAATACTGATCTCCCAGGAAACGCTCACAGCAAACCACAAACAAAAAGGATATTTACTCGACTTTTACTTAAGTCGACATTGTGCCTTTTGTATTAAATCCCGACGCAATTGCTGTGTTTCATCCTCAATGTGAGGGTCCAAGGGATAGAGTAAACCTGCAGTAGTGCATCGGAATCTAATACTGACCTACCAGCAAACGCTTAAAGCAAACCACAAACAATGAGAAGAATTATTCTTCTTGTACTTAAGTCTTCATTGTGCCTTTGGCAATAAATCCCGACGCAGTTTCTGAGTTTCACCGTCAATGTGAAGGTTCAAGGGATAAAGTAAAGCTGCAATACTTCATCTCAATCTAATACTGATCTCTCAGGAAACGCTCAAAGCAAGCAACTAACAATGAGAAGATTTACTCTTCTTGTACTTAAGTCGCCGTTGTGCGTTTTGTTTGAAATCCCGACGCAATTTCTGTGTTACATCGTCAATCTGAAGATCCAAGGGATAGAGTAAAGCTGCAGTAGTGCATCGGAATCTAATACTGATCTCCCAGGAAACGCGCAAAGCAAACCACGAACAAGGAGAAGATTTACTCTTCTTGTACCTGAGTCGGCATTATGCCTTTTATATTAAATACCGACGCAATTGATGTGTTTCATCGTCAATGTGAAGGTCCATGGGATAGAGTAAAGGAACAGTAGTGCATCGGAATCTAATACTGATCTCCCAGGAAACGCTCAAAGCAAACCACAAACAATGAGAGGATTTACGCTTCCTCTACTTTAGTCAGATTTGAGTATTCTGTATTAAATCCCGACGCAAGTTCTGTGATTCATCGTCAATGCGAAGGTCACAGGGATAGAGTAATGCTGCAGTAGTGCATCGGAAACTAACACTGATCTCACAGGAAACGCTTACAACAAACCACAAACAATGAGAAGAATTACTCTTCTTGTACTTATGTCGGCATTGTGCCTTTTGTATTAAATCCCGACGCAATTTCTGAGTTTCTTCGTCAATGTGAAGGTTCAAGTTATACAGTAAAGCTGCAGTAGTGCATCGGAATCTAATACTGATCTCTCAGGAAACTCTAAAAGCAAACCACAAAAATGAGAAGATATACGCTTCTTGTACTTAAGTCGGCATTGTGCCTTTTGTATTAAATCCCGACGCAATCTCTGTGTTTCATCGTCAATGTGAAGGTCCAAGGGATAGAGTAAAGCTGCAGTAGTGCATCGTAATTATAGTACTGATCTCTCAAGGAACGCTCAAAGCAAACCACAAACAATGTGAAGATTTACTTTACTTGTACTTAAGTCGGCATTGTGCCTTTTGTATTAAATCCCGACGCAATTTCTGTGTTGCATCGTCAATGTGAAGGTCCAAGGGATAGAGTAAAGCTGCAGTCGTGCATCGGAATCTAATACTGATCTCCCAGGAAACGCTCAAATAAACCACGAACAATGAGAAGATTTACCATTCTTGTACTTATGTCGGCATTGTGCCTTTAACATTAAATCCTGACGCAATTTCTGTGTTCCATCGTCAATGTGAAGGTCCAAGGGATGGAGTAAAGCTGCAGTAGTGCTTCGGAATCTAATACTGAACTCCCAGTAAACGTTCGGAGCAAACCACAAACAATGAGAAGATATACTCTTCCTGTACTTAAGTCGGCATTGTGCCTTTTGTATTAAATCCCGACGCAATTTCTGAGTTTCATCGTCGATGTGAAGGCCCAAGGAAAGAGTAAAGCTGCAGTAGTGCATCGGAATCTAATACAGATCTCCCAGGAAACGCTCAAAGCAAACCACAAACAATGGGCAGATATAATGTTCTTGTACTTAAGTCGGCATTGTGCCTTTTGTATTAAATCCCGACGCATTTTCTGTGTTCATCGTCAATGTGATAGTCCAAGAGATAGACTATAGCTGCAGTAGTGCATCGGAATCTAATACTGATCTCCCAGGAAACGCTCAAAACATACTACAAACAATGAGAAGATTTACTCTTCTTGTACTTAAGTCGGCATACTGCCTTTTGTTTTAAATCCCGACGCAATTTCTGTGTTTGATCGTCAATGTCAAGGTCCAAGGGATAGAGTAAAGCTGCAGTAGTGCATCGGAATCTAATACTGATCTCACATGAAACGCTCAAATCCAACCACAAACAGTGAGAAGATTACTCCTCTTGTACTTAAGGCGGCATTGTGCCTTTTGTATTAAATCCCGACGAGACTTCTTCGTTTCATCGTCAATGGGAAGGTCCAAGGGATAGAGTAAAGCTGCAGTAGTGCATCGGAATCTAATACTGATCTCTCAGGAAACTCTCAAAGCAAACCACAAAAATGAGAAGATTGACTCTTTATGTACTTAAGGTTGCATTGTGCATTTTGTATTAAATCCCAAGGCAATTTCTGTGTTTCATCGTCAATGCGAAGGTCCAAGGGATAGAGTAAAGCTGCAGTAGTGCATCGTAATTATAGTACTGATCTCCCAAGGAACGCTCAAAGCAAACCACAAACAATGGGACGATTTACTGTTCTTGTACTTAAGTCGGCATTGTGCCTTTTGTATTAAATCCCGTCGCAATTTCTGAGTTTCTTCGTCGATGTGAAGGTCCAAGGATAGAGTAAAGCTGCAGTAGTGCATCGGAATCTAATACTGATCTCCTAGGAAACGCTCAAAACATACTACAAACAATGAAAAGATTTACTCTTCCTGTACTTAAGTTGGCATTGTGCCTTTTGTATTAAATCCCGTCACAATTTCTGAGTTTCATCGTCGATGTGAAGGTCCAAGGATAGAGTAAAGCTGCAGTAGTGCATCGGAATCTAATACTGATCTCACAGGAAACGCGCAGAGCAAACTACAAACAATGAGAAAATTTACTCTTATTGTACTGAAGTCGCCATTGCACCTTTTGTTTTAAATCCCGACGCAATTTCTGTGTTTCATCGTCCATCTGATGGTCCAAGGGATAATGTAGAGCTGCAGTAGTGCATCGGAATCAAATATTGATCTCCTAGGAAACGCTCAAAGCAAACCACAGACAATGATAAGACATACTCTTCTTGTACTTAAGTCGGCATTGTGCTTTTTGTTTTAAATCCCGACGCAATTTCTGCGTTTCATCGTCAATGTGAAAAACCAAGGGATAGAGTAAAACTACAGAAGTGCATCGGAATCTAATACTGATCTCCCAGGAAACGCCCAAAGGAAACCACAAACAATGAGAAGATTTAACCCGATTGTACTTAAGTCGGCATTGTGCCATTTGTATTAAATCCCGACGCAATTTCTGTGTTTCATCGCCAATGTGAGGGAATAAGGGATAGAGTAAAGCTGCAGTAGTGCTTAGGAATCTAATACTGATCTTCCAGGAAACGCTCAAAGCAAACCACAAACAATGAGAAGGTATACTCTCCTTGTACTTAAGTCTGCATTGTGCCTTTTGTTCTAAATTCCGACCCAATTTCTGTGTTTCATCGACAATCTGAACGTCCGAGGGATTATGTAAAGCCGCAGTAGAGCATCGGAATCCAATACTGATGTCCCAGGTAATGCACAAAGCAAACCACAAACAATGACTACATTTACTCTTCTTGTACTTAAGTTGGCATTGTGCATTTTGTATTAAGTCCCGACCCAATTTCTGTGTTTCATCGTCTGTGTGAAGGTCCAAGGGATAGAATAAAGCTGCAGTAGTGCACCGGAATCTAATACTGATCACCCATGAAACGCTCAAACCAAACCACAAACAATGAGAAGATTATTCTTCTTGTACTTAAGTCGGCATTGTGTCTTTTGTATTAAATTCCGACGCAATTTCTGTGTTTCATCGTCAATGTGAAGGTCCAAAGGATTGAGTAAAGCTGCAGTAGTACATCGGAATCTAATACTGATTTCCCAGGAAACGCTCAAATAAACCACTAACAGTGAGAAAATATACTCTTCATGGACTTAAGTCGGCATTGTGCCTTTTGTCTTAAAGCTCGCCATAATTTCTGTGTTTCATCGTCAATCAGAAGATCCAATTGATAGAGTAAAGCTGCAGTTGTGCATCGGAATCTAATACTGATCTCCCAGTAGGCGCTCAAACATACCACGAACAATGATAAGATTTGCTATTCTTGTACTTAATTCGGCATTGATCATTAAATACTAAATCGCGACGCAATTTCTGTGTTTCTTCGTCAATGTGATGGTCCAAGTGATAGAGTAAATCAGCAGTCGTGCATCGGAATCCAATAGCGATCTCCCAGGAAACGCTCAGAGCAAACCACAAACAATGAGAAGATTTACTCTCCTTGTACTTAAGTAGGCATTGTGCCTTTTGTATTATATCCCGACACAATTTGTGTGTTTCATCGACAATGTGAAGATCCAAGGGATAGAGTAATGCTGCAGTATGCATCGGAATCTAATACCGATCTCCCAGGAAACGCCCAAAGCAAACCACAAACAATGCGAAGAAATACTCTTCTTGTACTTAAGTTGGCTTTTAACCTTTTAGGTTACATCTCGACGCAATTTCTGCGTTTCATCGTCAATGTGAAGGTCCAAGGGATAGAGGAAAGCTGCAGTAGTGCATCGGTATCTAATACTGATCTCCCAGGAAACGCTCAAACCAAACTACAAACAATGAGACGATTTACTCTTCTAGTACTTAAGTCGGCATTGTGCCCATTTGGCTAAATCCCGTCGCAATTTCTGTGTTTCATCGTCAATGTGAAGGTCCAAGGGATAGAGTAAAGCTGCAGTAGTGCATCGGAATCGAATACTGTACTCCCAGGAAATGCTCGAAGCAAACCACAAACAAGGAGAACATTTACTCTTCTTGTACTTAAGTAGGTATTGTGCCTTTTGTACTACTTCCCGACGCAATTTCTGTGTTTCATGCTCAATGTGAAGGTCCAAGGGATAGAGTAATGCTGCAGTAGTGCATCGGATTCTAACACAGAACTCCCATGACACGCTCAAAGCAAACCACAAACAATTAGAAGATTTACTCCTCTTGTACCTACGTCGGCATTGTGCCTGTTGTATTTAATCCCGACACTAAATCTGCATCGGAATCTAATACTGATCTCCCAGGAAACGCTCAAAGCAAACCACAAAGAAAAAGAATATTTGATTTTTATGTACTTTAGTTGGCATTGTGCCTTTTGTATTAAATCCTGACGCAATTTCTGAGTTTCATCGTCGATGTGAAGGTTCAAGGGATAGAGAAAAGCTGCTGTAGTCCATCGGAAACTAACGCTGATCTCCCAGGAAACGCTCAAAACTAACCACAAACAATAAGAAGATTTACTCTTCTAGTACTTCAGTCGTCGTTGTGCCTTTTATATGAAATCCTGACGGAATATCTGAGTTTCATCGTCTATGTGAAGGTCAGAGGGATAGAGTGAAGATGCAGTAGTGCATCGGAATCTAATACTGATCTCCCAGGAAACGCTCAAAGCAAACCACAAACAAAAAGGATATTTACTCGACTTGTACTTAAGTCGACATTGTGCCTTTTGTATTAAATCCCGACGCAATTGCTGTGTTTGATCCTCAATGTGAAGGTCCAAGGGATAGAGTAGAGCAGCAGTAGTGCATCGGAATCTAATACTGACCTCCCAGGAAACGCTTAAATCAAACCACAAACAATGAGAAGAATTACTCTTCTTGTACTTAAGTCGGCATTGTGCCTTTGGCAATAAATCCCGACGCAGTTTCTCAGTTTCACCGTCAATGTGAAGGTTCAAGGGATAGAGTAAAGCTGCAATACTTCATCAGAATCTAATACTGATCTCTCAGGAAACGCTCAAAGCAAGCAACTAACAATGTGAAGATTTACTCTTCTTGTACTTAAGTCGCCGTTGTGCGTTTTGTTTAAAATCCCGACGCAATTTCTGTGTTACATCGTCAATCTGAAGGTCCGAGGTATAGAGTAAAGCTGCAGTAGTGCATCGGAATCTAATACTGATCTCCCAGGAAACGCGCAAAGCAAACCACGAACAAGGAGACGATTTACTCTTCTTGTACTTAAGTCGGCATTATGCCTTTTATATTAAATACCGACGCAATTTCTGTGTTTCATCGTCAATGTGAATGTCAATGGGATAGAGTAAAGGAGCAGTAGTGCATCGGAATCTAATACTGATCTCCCAGGAAACGCTCAAAGCAAACCACAAACAATGAGAGGATTTACGCTTCTTCTACTTTAGTCAGATTTGAGCCTTCTGTATTAAATCCCGACGCAAGTTCTGTGATTCATCGTCAATGCGAAGGTCACAGGGATAGAGTAATGCTGCAGTAGTCATCGGAAACTAACACTGATCTCACAGGAAACGCTTAAAGCAAACCACAAACAATGAGAAGAATTACTCTTCTTGTACTTAAGTCGGCATTGTGCCTTTTGTATTAAATCCCGACGCAATTTCTGAGTTTCTTCGTCAATGTGAAGGTTCAAGGAATACAGTAAAGCTGCAGTAGTGCATCGGAATCTAATACTGATCTCTCAGGAAACTCTCAAAGCAAACCATAAAAATGAGAAGATTGACTCTTTTTGTACTTAAGGCGGCATTGTGCCTTTTGTATTAAATCCCAAGGCAATTTCTGTGTTTCATCGTCAATGTGAAGGTCCAAGGGATAGAGTAAAGCTGCAGTAGTGCATCGTAATTATAGTACTGATCTCTCAAGGAACGCTCAAAGCAAACCACAAACAATGGGAAGATTTACTGTTCTTGTACTTAAGTCGGCATTGTGCCTTTTGTATTAAATCCCGACGAAATTTCTGTGTTCCATCGCCAATGTGAAGGTCCAAGGGATAGAGTACAGCTGCAGTAGTGCATCGGAATCTAATACTGATCTCCCAGGAAACGCTCAAAGCAAACCACAAACAATGAAAAGATATACGCTTCTTGTACTTAAGTCGGCATTGTGCCTTTTGTATTAAATCCCGACGCAATCTCTGTGTTTCATCGTCAATGTGAAGGTCCAAGGTATAGAGTAAAGCTGCAGTCGTGCATCGGAATCTAATACTGATCTCCCAGGAAACGCTCAAATAAACCACGAACAATAAGAAGATTTACTATTCTTGTACTTATGTCGGCATTGTGCCTTTTACATTAAATCCCGACGCAATTTCTGTGTTCCATCGTCAATGTGAAGGTCCAAGGGATAGAGTAAAGCTGCAGTAGTGCTTCGGAATCTACTACTGATCTCCCAGGAAACGCTCAAAGCAAACCACAAACAATGAGAAGATTTCACCTTATTGTACTTAAGGCGGCATTGTGCCTTTTGTTTTAAATCCCGACGCTATTTCTGTGTTTCATCGTCAATGTGATGGTCCAAGGGATAGAGTAAAGCTGCCGTAGTGCATTTGAAACTTGCACTGATGTCCCAGGAAACGCTCAAATCAAACCACAATCAATGGGAAGATTGACCCTTTTAGTACTTCAGTCGTCCTTGTTCCTTTTGTATTAAATCCTCACGCATATTTCTGTGTTTCATCGTCAATGTGAAGGTACAAGGGATAGAGTGAAGCTGCAGTAGTGCAATGAAATCTAGTACTGAACTCCAAGGAAACGCTCAGAGCAAACCACAAACAATGAGAAGATATACTCTTCCTGTACTTAAGTCGGCATTGTGCCATTTGTATTAAATCCCGACGCAATTTCTAGGTTTCATCGTCGATGAGAAGGTCCAAGGGTAGTGTAAAGCTGCAGTAGTGCATCGGAATCTAATACAGATTTCCCAGGAAACGCTCAAAGCAAACCACAAACAATGGGCAGATATACTGTTCTTGTACTTAAGTCGGCATTGTGCCTTTTGTATTAAATCCCGACGCAATTTCTGTGTTTGATCGTCAATGTGAAGGTCCAAGGGATAGAGTAAAGCTGCAGTGGTGCATCGAAATCTAATACTGATCTCCCAGGAAACGCTCATAGCAAACCACAAACAATGAGAAGATTTACTCTTCTTATACTGAAGTCGCCATTGCGCCTTTTGTTTTAAATCCCGACGAAATTTCTGTGTTTCATCGTCCATCTGATGGTCCAAGGGATAATGTAGAGCTGCAGTAGTGCATCGGAAACAAATATCGATCTCCTAGGAAGCGCTCAAAGCAAACCACAGACAATGATAAGACATACTCTTCTTGTACTTAAGTCGGCATTTTGTTTTTTGTATTAAATCCCGACGCAATTTCTGTGTCTCATCGTCAATTTGAGGGTCCAAGGGATAAAGTAAAGGTGCAGTAGTGTATCGCAATCTAATACTGATCTCCCAGGCAACGCTCAAAGCAAACAACAAACAATGAGAAGATTTACTCTTTCTGTACTTAAGGCGGCATTGTGCCTTTTGTATTAAATCCCGACGCAATTTCTGCATTTCATCGTCAATGTGAAAAACCAAGGGATTGAGTAAAGCTGTAGTAGTGCATCGGAATCTAATACTGTTCTCCCAGGAAACGCTCAAAGCAAACCACAAACAATGAACAGATATGCTCTTCTTGTACTTAAGTCGGCATTGCGCCTTTTGTATTATCTCCCGACGCAATATCTGTGTTTTGTCGTCAATGTGAAGGTCTAAGCGATAGAGCAAAGCTGCAGTAGTGCATCGGTATCTAATACTGATCAACCAGGAAACCCTCAAAGCAAACCCCAAACAATGAGAGAATTAATGTTCTTGTACCTAAGTCGGCATTGTGCCTTTTGTTTTAAATCCCGACGCAATTTCTGTGTTTCATCGTCAATCTGAAGGTCCAAGGGATAGAGTAAAACCGCAGTAGTGCATCAGAAACAAACACTGATCTCCCAGGAAGCCTCAAAGCAAACCACAAAAAATGAGAAGATTTACTCTTCTTGTACTTAAGTCGGCATTGTACTTTTGTATTAAATCCCGACGCAATATCTGAAATTCATCGTCAATGTGAAGTTTCACGGGATAGAGTAAAGATGCAGTAGTGCATCGGAATCTTGTACTGATCACCCAGGGAACGGCTCAAGACAAACCGCAAATATTGAGAAGATTTACTCCTCTTGTACTTAAGTTGGCATTGTGCCTTTTGTATTAAATCCCGACGCAATTTCTGAGTTTCATCGTCAATGTGAAGGTTCTAGGGATAGAGTATAGCTGCAGTAGTGCATCGGACTCTAAAGCTGATCTCCCAGGAAACGCTCAAAGGAAACCATCAAGAATGAGAAGATTTACTCTTCTTGTACTTAAGTCGGCATTGTACCTTTTGTATTATATCCCGACGCAATTTCTGTGTTCCTTCATCAATGTGAAGGTCCAAGGGATAGATTAAAGCTGCAGAAGTGCATCGGAATTTAATACTGATCTCCCAGGAAACTCCCAAAGCAAACCGCAAACAATGAGGAGATTTAACCTTATTGTACTTAAATCGGCATTGTGCCTTTTGTATAAAATCCCGACGCAATTTCTGTGTTTCATCGTCAATGTGAGGGTCCAAGGGATAGAGTAAAGCTGCAGTAGTGCATCGGAGTCTAATACTGATGTCCCAGTAAACGCTTAAAGCAGACCAAGAAGAATGAGAAGATTGACTGTTTTTGTATTTCGGTTGTTCTTGTGCCTTTTGTATTAAATCCTGACGCATATTTCTGTTTTTCATCGTCAATGTGACGGTCCAAGGGATAGAGTAAAGCTGCAGTAGTGCAATGGAATCTAGTACTGATCTCCCAGGAAACGCTCAGAGCAAACCACAAAACAATGAGAAAATTTGCTCTTCATGTACTTAAGTAGGCATTGTGCCTTTTGTTTTAAATTCCGATGCAATTTCTGAGTTTCATCGTCGATGTGAAGGTCCAAGGACAGAGTAAAGCTGCAGTAGTGCATCGGAATCTAATACTGATCTCCCAGGAAACGCTCAGAGCAAACTACAAACAATGAGAAGATTTACTCTTCTTGTACTGAAGTCGCCATTGCGCCTTTTGTTTTAAATCCCGACGCAATTTCTGTGTTTCAACGTCCATCTGATGGTCCAAGGGATAATGTAGAGCTGCAGTAGTGCATCGGAATCAAATATTGATCTCCTAGGAAACGCTCAAAGCAAACCACAGACAATGATAAGACATACTCTTCTTGTACTTAAGTCGGCATTGTGCTTTTTGTATTAAATCCCGACGCAATTTCTGTGTTTCATCGTCAATTTGAGGGTCCAAGGGATAAAGTAAAGGTGCAGTAGTGTATCGCAATCTAATACTGATCTCCCAGGAAACGCTCAAAGCAAACAACAAACAATGAGAAGATTTACTCTTTTTGTACTTAAGGCGGCATTGTGCCTTTTGTATTAAATCCCGACGCAATTTCTGAGTTTCATCGTCGATGAGAAGGTCCAAGGACAGAGTAAAGCTGCAGTAGTGCATCGGAATCTAATACTGATCTCCCAGGAAACGCTCAGAGCAAACTACAAACAATGAGAAGATTTACTCTTCTTGTACTGAAGTCGCCATTGCGCCTTTTGTTTTAAATCCCGACGCAATTTCTGTGTTTCAACGTCCATCTGATGGTCCAAGGGATAATGTAGAGCTGCAGTAGTGCATCGGAATCAAATATTGATCTCCTAGGAAACGCTCAAAGCAAACCACAGACAATGATAAGACATACTCTTCTTGTACTTAAGTCGGCATTGTGCTTTTTGTATTAAATCCCGACGCAATTTCTGTGTTTCATCGTCAATTTGAGGGTCCAAGGGATAAAGTAAAGGTGCAGTAGTGTATCGCAAACAATGAGAAGATTTACTCTTCCTGTACTTAAGTCGGCATTGTGCCTTTTGTATTAAATCCCGACGCAATTTCTGAGTTTCATCGTCGATGTGAAGGTCCAAGGACAGAGTAAAGCTGCAGTAGTGCATCGGAATCTAATACTGATCTCCCAGGAAACGCTCCGAGCAAACTACAAACAATGAGAAGATTTACTCTTCTTGTACTGAAGTCGCCATTGCGCCTTTTGTTTTAAATCCCGACGCAATTTCTGTGTTTCAACGTCCATCTGATGGTCCAAGGGATCATGTAGAGCTGTAGTAGTGCATCGGAATCAAATATTGATCTCCTAGGAAACGCTCAAAGCAAACCACAGACAATGATAAGACATACTCTTCTTGTACTTAAGTCGGCATTGTGCTTTTTGTATTAAATCCCGACGCAATTTCTGTGTTTCATCGTCAATTTGAGGGTCCAAGGGATAAAGTAAAGGTGCAGTAGTGTATCGCAATCTAATACTGATCTCCCAGGAAACGCTCAAAGCAAACAACAAACAATGAGAAGATTTACTCTTTTTGTACTTAAGGCGGCATTGTGCCTTTTGTATTAAATCCCGACGCAATTTCTGCGTTTCATCGTCAATGTGAAAAACCAAGGGATAGAGTAAAGCTGTAGTAGTGCATCGGAATCTAATACTGATCTCCCAGGAAACGCTCAAAGCAACCAACAAACAATGAGAAGATTTACTCTTTTTGTACTTAAGGCGGCATTGTGCCTTTTGTATTAAATCCCGACGCAATTTCTTCGTTTCTTCGTCAATGTGAAGGTCCAAGGTATAGAGTGAAGCTGCAGTAGTGCATCGGAATCTAAAGCTGATCTCCCAGGAAACGCTCAAAGCAAACCATGAACAATGAGAAGATTTACTCTTCTTGTACTTAAGTCGGCATTGTACCTTTTGTATTATATCCCGACGCAATTACTGTGTTTCTTCGTCAATGTGAAGGTCCAAGGGATAGAGTAAAGCTGCAGAAGTGCATCGTAATTTAATACTGATCTCCCAGGAAACTCCCAAAGCAAACCGCAAACAATGAGGAGATTTAACCTTATTGAACTTAAATCATCATTGTGCCTTTTGTATAAAATCCCGACGCAATTTCTGTGTTTCATCGTCAATGTGAGGGTCCAAGGGATAGAGTACAGCTGCAGTAGTGCAATGGAATCTAGTACTGATCTCCCAGGAAACGCTCAGAGCAAACCACAAAACAATGAGAAAATTTGCTCTTCATGTACTTAAGTAGGCATTGTGCATTTTGTTTTAAATTCCGACGCAATTTCTGTGTTTCATCGGCAATGTGAAGGTTCAAGCGATAGAGTAAAGCTGCAGTAGTGCATCGGAATCTAATACTTATCTCCCAGGAAACGCTCAAAGCAAACCACAAACAAAGAGAAGATTTACTCTTCTTGAACTGTAGTCGCCATTGTGCCTTTTGGGCTAAATCCCGACGAACTTTCTGTGTTCCATCGTCAATCTGATGGTCCAAGGTATAATGTAGAGCTGCAGTGGTGCATCGGAATCTAATATTGATCTCCTACGAAACGCTCAAAGCAAACCACAAACAATGATAAGAAATACTCGTCTTGTACTTAAGTCGGTAATGTGCCTTTTGTATTAAATCCCGACGCAATATCTGTGTTTCATCGTCAATGTGAGGGTCCTATGTATGGAGTAAATCTGCAGTAGTGTATCGCAATCTAATACTGATATCCCAGGACACGCTCAAAGCAAACAACAAACAATGAGAAGATTTACTCTTTTTGTACTTAAGGCGGCATTGTGCCCTTTGTATTAAATCCCGACGCAATTTCTGCGTTTCAGCGTCAACGTAAAAGTCCAAGGGACAGAGTAAACCTGCAGTAGTGCATCGGAATCTAATACTGATCTCACATGAAACGCTCAAAGCCAACCACAAACAGTGAGAAGATTACTCCTCTTGTACTTAAGTCGGCATTGTGTCTATTGTATTAAATTCCGACGCAATTTCTGTGTTTCATCGTCAATGTGAAGGATCTAGGGATAGAGTATGGGTGCAGTAATGTATCGCAATCTAATACTGATGTCCCAGGAAACGCTCAAAGCAAACAACAAACAATGAGAAGATTTACTCTTTTTGTACTTAAGGCGGCAATGTGCCTTTTGTATTAAATCCCGACGCAATTTCTTCGTTTCATCGTCAATGTGAAGGTCCAAGGGATAAAGTAAAGCTGCAGTAGTGCATCGGAATGTTATACTGATCTCCCAGGAAACGCTTAAACAAACCACGAACAATGGGAAGATTTACTATTCTTGTACTTAAGTCGGCATTGTGCCATTTACATTAAATCGCGACGCAATTTCTGTGTTTCATCGTCAATGTGAAGGTCCAAGGGAATGAGTAAAGCTGCAGTAGTGCATCAGAATCTAATACTGATCTCCCAGGAAACGCTCTAAGCAAACCACAAACAATGAGAAGATTACTCCTCTTGTACTTAAGTCGGCATTGTGTCTTTTGTATTGAATTCCGAAGCAATATCTGTGCTTCATCGTCAATGTGAAGTTCCAAGGGATAGAGTAAAGTTGCAGTAGTGTATCGGAATCTATACTCATATCCCAGGAAACGCTCAAAGCAAACTACCAACAATGAGAATATATACTTTTCTTGTACTTAAGTGGGCATCGTGCCGTTTGTTTTAAATCCCGAAGCAATCTCTGTGTTTCATCGTCAATGTGAAGGTCCAATGGATAGAGTAAAGCTGCAGTAGTGCATCGGAATCTAAAGCTGTGATCCCAGGAAACGCTCAAAGCAAACCATGAACAATGAGAGATTTACTCTTCTTGTACCTAAGTCGGCATTGTACCTTTTGTATTAAATCCCGACGCAATTTCTGTATTTCTTCGTCAATGTGAAGGTCCAAGGGATAGAGTAAAGCTGCAGTAGTGCATCGGAATCTAATACTGATTTCCCAGGGCACGCTCAAAGCTAAACAGAAACAATGAGAAGATTTAACCTTACTTTACGTATGTCGCCATTGTGCCTTTTGTATCAAATCCCGACGCAATTTGAGTGTTTCATCGTCAATGTGAGGGTCCAAGGGATAGAGTAAAGGTGCAGTAGTGTTTCACAACCTAATACTGATCTCCCAGGAAACGCCAAAGCAAACGACAAACAATGAGAAAATATGCTCTTTTTGTACTTAAGGCGGCATTGTGCCTTTTGTATTAAATGCCGACGCAATTTCTGAGTTTCATCGTCAATGTGAAGGTTCGAGGCATAGAGTATGGCTGCAGTAGTGCATCGGAGTCTAATGCTGATCTCCCACGAAGCGCTCAAAGCACACCACATACAATGAGAAGATTGACTATTTTTGTGCTTCAGTCGGCCTTGTGCCTTTTGAATTAAGTCCCGACGCAATCACTGTGTATCATCGTCAATGTGAAGGTCCAAGGGATAGAGTAAAGCTGCAATAGTGAATCGGAATATAATACTGATCTCCCAGGAAACGCTCAAAGCAAACCACAAACAATGAGAAGATTTACTCTTCTTGTACTTAAGTCGCCATTGAGACTTTTGTTTTATATCCCTACGCAATCTCTGTGTTTCATCGTCAATGTGTTGGTCCTAGTGTCAGAGTAAAGCTGCAGTAGTGCATCGGAATCAAATACTGATCTCCCACGAAACGCTCAAAGAAAACCACGATCAATGAGATGATTTACTCTTGTTGTACTTATGTCGGCATTGTGCCTTTTGTATTAAATCCCGACGCAATTTCTGTGTTTCATCGTCAATGTGAAGGTCCAAGGGATAGAGTAAAGCTGCACTAGTGTATCGCAATCTAAATCTGATCTCCCAGGAAGCACTCAAAGCAAACCACAAACAAATAGAACATTTACTCATCTTTTACTTAAGTCGGCATTGTGCCTTTTGTATTAAATCATGACACAATTTCTGTGTTTCATCGTCAATGTGAGGGTACAAGGGATAGAGTAAAGCTGCAGTAGTGCATCGGAATCTAGAACAGATGTCCCAGGAAACGCTCAAATCAACCCATAAACAACGGGAAGATTTACTCTCCTTTTACTTAAATTTGCATTGTTCCTTTTGGGTTTAATCCCGACGCAACTTCTTTGTTTCATCGTCAATGTGAAGGTCCAAGTTATAGAGTAAAGCTGCAGTAGTGCATCGGAATCAAATACTGCTCTCTCAGGTAACGCTCAATGTAAATAACATATAGTGAGACGATTTACTCTTCTTGTACCTATGGCCTCATTGTGCCTTTTGTATTAAATCCCGACGCAATTTCTGTGTTTCATCGACCATGTGAAAGTCCAAGGGATAGAGTAATGCTGCAGTAGTGCATCGGAATCTAATACTGATCTCTCTGGAAACGCCCAAAAGAACCACTAACAATAAGAAGATTTACTCTTCTTGTACTTAATTCGGCACTGTGCCCTTTGTATTAAATCCCGACGCAATTTCTGAGTTACATCTTCAATGTTAAGTTCCAAGGGATAGAGTAAAGCTGGAGTAGTGCCTTGGAATCTAATACTGATCTCCCAGGATACGCTCAAAGCAAACCACAAACTACGATAAGATTTACTCTTATTGTACTTAAGTCGGGATTGTGCTTTTGTATTAAATCCCGACGCAATTTCTGTGTTTCATCGTCGATGTGAGGGTCCAAGGGATAGAGTAAAGCTGCAGTAGTGCATCCGAATCTAATACTGATCTCCCACGATACGCTCAAAGCAAACCGAAAACAATGAGAAGGTTTACTCTTCTTGTACTTAAGTCGGCATTTTGCCTTTTATATTAAATCCTGACGCAATTTCTGTATTTCATCGTGATTGTGAAGGTCCAAGTGATAGAGTAAAGCTGCAGTAGTGCATCGGAATGTAATACAGATCTCCCAGGATACGCACAAAGCAAACCACAAACAATGAGAAGATTTATTCTTCTTGAACATAAGTCGGCATTGTGCCTTTTGTATTAAATCCCGACGCAATTTCTGAGCTTCATCGTCAATGTGAAGGTTCAAGGGATAGAGTAAAGCTGCAGTGGTGCATCGCAATCTAATGCTGATCTCCCAGGAAACGCTCAAAGCAAACCACAAACAAGGAGAAGATTTACACTTCTAGTAGCTAAGTCGGCATTGAGCATTTTGTATTAAATCCCAATGCAATTTCTGTGTTTCATCGTCAATGTGAAGGTCCAAGGGATAGAGTACAGCTGCAGTAGTACATCCGATTCTAATACTGATCTCCCAGGAAACGCTCAAAACGAACCACAAACAAAAAGCATATTTACTCATCCTGCAATTAGGTCGACATTATGCTTTTTGTATTAAAGCCCGACGCAATTTCTGTGTTTCATCGTCAATGTGAAGGTCCAAGGGATGGAGTAAGTAAAGCAACAGTAGTGCATCTAAATGTAGTACCGATCTCCCAGAGAACGCTCAAAGCAAACCACAAACAATGAGAAGATTTACTCTTTGTGTACCTAAGTCGGCATTGTGCATTTTGTATTAAATCCCGACGCAATTTCTGTGTTTGATCATCAATGTGAAGGTCCAAGGGATTGAGTAATTCTGCAGTAGTGCATCGGAATCTAATACTGATCTCCCAGGAAACGCTCAAAGCAAACCACAAACATTGAGAAGATTTATTTTTCTTGAACTTAAGTAGACATTGTGCCTTTTGTATTGGATCCCGACGCAATCTCTGTGTTTGATCGTTAATGTGAAGGTCCTAGGGAAAGAGTAAAGCTGCAGTAGTGCATCGGAATCTAATACTGATCTCCGAGGAAACGCTCAAATCAAACCACGAACAATGAGAGAATCTACTTTTCTTGTACTTAAGTCGGCATTGTGCCTTTTAAATTGAATCGCGACGCAATTTCTGTGTTTCATCGTCAATGTGAAGGTCCAAGGGATAGAGTAATGCAGCAGTAGTGCATCGGAATCATATACTGATCTCCCAGGAAAGGCTCAAAGCAAAACACAAACAGAAAGAATATTTACTCTATTTGTACTTAAGTCGGCATTGTGCCTTTTGTATTAAATCCCGACGCATTTTCTGAGTGTCATCGTCAATGTGAAAGTCCTACGGATAGAGTAAAGCTACAGTAATGCACCAAAATATAGTACTGATCTCCCAGGAAACGCTCAAAGCAAACCACGAATAATGAGAAGATTAACTCTTCTTGTACTTGAGTCTGCATTGTGCCATTTGTATTAAATCCCGACGCAATTTCTGTGTTTCATCGTCAATGTGAATGTCCAATGGGTAGAGTAAAGCTGCAGTAGTGCATCGGAATCAAATACTTATCTCCCAGGAAACGCTCAAAGCGAACCACAAACAATCAAAAGATTTACTCTTCTTGTACTTAAGTCGGCTTTGTGCCTTTTGTATTACATCACGACGCAATTTCTATGTTTCTTCGTCAATGTGAAGGTCCAAGGTATAGAGTAAAGCTGCAGTAGTTCATCGGAATCTAGTACTGATCTCCCAGGAAACGCTCGAAGCAAACCGCGAACAATGTGGAGATTTACTCTTCTTGTACTTAAGTTGCCATTGTGCCTTTTGAATTGAATCCCGAAGCAATTTCTGTGTTTCATCGTCACTGTGAAGGTCCAAGGGATGGAGTACAGCTGCACTAGTGCATCCGATTCTAATACTGATCTCCCAGGAAACGCTCAAAGTAAACCACAAACAAAATAATATTTACTCTTCTTGTACCTAAGTCGACATTGTGCCTTTTCCATAAAATCCCGACGCAATTTCTGTGTTTCATCGTCAATGTGAAGGTCCAAGGTATTGAGTAAAGCTGCAGTAGTTCATCGGAATCTAGTACAGATCTCCCAGGAAACGCTCGAAGCAAACCGCGAACAATGTGGAGATTTACTCTTCTTGTACTTAAGTCGGCATTGTGCGTTTTGCATTAAATCCCGACGCAATTTCTGTGTTTCATCGTCAATGTGAAGGTCCAAGGGATAGAGTAAAGCTGCAGTAGTGCATCGGAATCTAATACTGATCTCCCAGGAAACGCTTAAAGCAAACCACAAACTAAAAGAATATTTACTCTTCTTGAACTTAGGTCGGCAATGTGCCCTTTGTAATAAATCCCGACTCTATTTCTGAGTTTCATCGTCAATGTGAATGTTCAAGGGATAGAGTAAAGCTGCAGTAGTGCATTGGAATCTAATACTGATTTCCCAGGGCACGCTCAAAGCTAACCAGAAACAATGAGAAGATTTAACCTTACTTTACATATGTCGCCATTGTGCCTTTTGTATCAAATCCCGACGCAATTTGAGTGTTTCATCGTCAATGTGAGGGTCCAAGGGATAGAGTAAAGGTGCAGTAGTGTTTCACAACCTAATACAGATCTCCCATTAAACGCCAAAGCAAACGACAAACAATGAGAAGATTTGCCCTTTTTGTACTTAAGACGGCATTGTGCCTTTTGTATTAAATCCCGACGCAATTTCTGCGTTTCATCGTCAATGTGAAGGTCCAAGGGATAGAGTAAAGCTGCAGAAGTGCATCGTAATCTAATACTGATCTCCCAGCAAAAGCTCAAAGCAAACCACAATCAATGAGAAGATTTACTCTTCTTGTATTTAAGTTGGCATTGTGCCTTTTGTATTAAATCCCGACGCAGTTTCTGTGTTTCATCGTCAATGTGAGGGTCCAAGGGATAGAGTAAAGCAGTAGTAGTGCATCGGAATCTAGTACTGAGGTCCCAGGAAACGCTCAAAGCAAACCACAAACAATGAGAGGATTACTCTTCTTGTACTTAAGTCGGCATTGTGCCTTTTGTATTAAATCCCGACGGGATATATATGTTTCATCGTCAATGTGAAGGTCCACGGGATAGAGTAAAACTGCAGTAGTGCATCGGAATCTAATACTGATATCCCAGGAAACGCTCAATGCAAGCCACAAACAATGACCGGATATACTCTTCTTGCACATAAGTCGGCGTTGTGCCTTTTGTTTAAAATCCCGAAGCAATTTCCGTGTTTCATCGTCAATCTGAAGGTCCAAGGGATAGAGTAAAGCTTCTGCAGTGCATCGGAATCTAATACTGATCTCCCAGGAAACGCTCAAAGCAAACCACAAACAATGAGAACATTTACTCTTCTTGAACTTAAGTCGCATTGTGGCTTTTGTATTAAATCCCGACGCATTCACTGTGTTTCATCGTCAATGTGAAGGTCCAAGGGACAGAGTAAAGCTGCAGTTGTGCATCCGAGTCTAATACTGATCTCCCAGGAACCTCTCAAACAAACCACAAACAATGATCAGATTTACTATTCTTGTAATTAAGTCGGCATTGTGCCTTTTACATTAAATCGCGACGCAATTTCTGTGTTTCATCGTCAATGTGAAGGTCCAAGGTTATGAGTAAAGCTGCAGTACTGTATCGGAAACTAATACTGATCTCCCAGGAAACGCTGAAAGCAAACCTCAAACTAAAAGAATATTTACTCTTCTTGTACTTAAGTCGGCAATGTGCCTTTTGTATTAAACGCCGACGCAATTTCTGAGTTTCATCGTCAATGTGAAGGTTCGAAGCATAGAGTATGGCTGCAGTAGTGCATCGGAGTCTAATGCTGATCTCCCACGAAGCGCTCAAAGCACACCACAAACAAGAGAAGATTGCCTCTTTTTGTGCTTCCGTCGGCCTTGTGCCTTTTGAATTAAACCCCGACGCAATCACTGTGTTTCATCGTAAATATGAAGGTCCAAGGGATAGAGTAAAGCTGCAATAGTGAATCGGAATCTAATACTGATCTCTCAGGAAACGCTCGAAGCAAACCGCGAACAATGTGGAGATTTACTCTTCTTGTACTTAAGTTGCCATTGTGCCTTTTGAATTGAATCCCGAAGCAATTTCTGTGTTTCATCGTCAATGTGAAGGTCCAAGGGATAGAGTAAAGCTGCAGTAGTGCATCGGAATCAAATACTGATCTCCCACGAAACGCTCAATGCAAACCACGAACAATGAGATGATTTACTCTTGTTGTACTTATGTCGGCATTGTGCCTTTTGTATTAAATCCCGACGCAATTTCTGTGTTTCATCGTCAATGTGAAGGTCCAAGGGATTGAGTAAAGCTGCAGTAGTGCATCGGAATCTAGAACAGATGTCCCAGGAAACGCTCAAATCAACCCATAAACAACGAGAAGATTTACTCTCCTTGTACTTAAATTTGCATTGTTCCTTTTGGGTTAAATCCCGACGCAACTTCTTTGTTTCATCGTCAATGTGAAGGTCCAAGTTATAGAGTAAAGCTGCAGTAGTGCATCGGAATCAAATACTGCTCTCTCAGGAAACGCTCAATGTAAATGACAAATAGTGAGATGATTTACTCTTCTTGTACCTATGGCCTCATTGTGCCTCTTGTATTAAATCCCGACGCAATTTCTGTGTTTCATCTACTATGTGAAAGTCCAAGGGATAGAGTAATGCTGCAGTAGTGCATCGGAATCTAATACTGATCTCTCTGGAAACGCCCAAAGCAAACCACTAACAATAAGAAGATTTACTCTTCTTGTACTTAATTCGGCACTGTGCCCTTTGTATTAAATCCCGACGCAATTTCTGAGATACATCTTCAATGTTAAGTTCCAAGGGATAGAGTAAAGCTGCAGTAGTGCATCCGAATCTAATACTGATCTCCCACGATACGCTCAAAGCAAACCACAAACAATGAGAAGGTTTACTCTTCTTGTACTTAAGTCGGCATTTTGCCTTTTATATTAAATCCCGACGCAATTTCTTTATTTCATCGTGATTGTGAAGGTCCAAGTGATAGAATGAAGCTGCAGTAGTGCATCGGAATCTAATACTGATCTCCCAGGAAACGCACACAGCAAACCACAAACAATGAGAAGATTTATTCTTCTTGAACTTAAGTCGGCATTGTGCTTTTTGTATTAAATCCCGACGCAATTTCTGAGCTTCATCGTTAATGTGAAGGTTCAAGGGATAGAGTAAAGCTGCAGCGGTGCATCGCAATCTAATGCTGATCTCCCAGGAAATGCTCAAAGCAAACCACAAACAGTGAGAAGATTTACACTTCTAGTAGCTAAGTCGGCATTGTGCATTTTGTATTAAATCCCAATGCAATTTCTGTGTTTCATCGTCAATGTGAATGTCCAAGGGAACGAGTAAAGCTGCAGAAGTGCATCGGAATCTAATACAGATCTCCCAGCAAACGCTCAAAGCAAACCACACACAATGAGAAGATTTATTCTTCTTGAACTTAAGTCGGCATTGTGCTTTTGTATTAAATCCCGACACAATTTCTGTGTTTCATTGTCAATGTGAGGGTCCAAGGGATAGAGTAAAGCTGCAGTAGTGCATAGGAATCTAGTACTGATGTCCCAAGAAACGCTCAAAGCAAACCACAATGAGAAGATTTACTCTTCTTGTACTTAAGTCGGTATTGTGCCTATTGTATTAAATCCCGACGCAATTTCTGAGTTTCATCGTCAATGTGATGGTTCAATGGATAGAGTATAGCTGCAGTAGTGTATCGGATTCTAATGCTGATCTCCCAGGAAACGCTAAAAGCAAACCACAAACAATGAGAAGAATGACTCCTTTTGTACTTCAGTCGGCGTTGTGATTTTTGTATTAAATCCCGACGCATTTTGCTGTGTTTCATCGTCAATGCGAAGGACCAAGTGATAGAGTAAAGCTGCAGTAGTGCAATGGAATCTAGTACTGATCTCCCAGGAAACGCTCAGAGCAAACCACAAACAGTGACAAGATTTACTCTTCTTGTACTTAAGTCGGTATTGTGCCTATTGTATTAAATCCCGACGCAATTTCTGAGTTTCATCGTCAATGTGAGAGTCCAAGGGATGGAGTAAAGCTGCAGTAGTGCATCGGAATCTAATACTGATCTCCCAGCAGACGCTCAAAGCAAACCACACACAATGAGAAGATTTAATCTGATTGTACTTCGGTCAGCATTGCGCCTTTTGTATTCAATCTCGACGCTATTTCTGTGTTTCATTGCCAATGTGAGGCTCCGAGGGATAGAGTAAAGCTGCAGTAGTGCTTAGGAATCTAATACTGAACTCCCAGTAAACGCTCAAAGCAAACTATAAACAATGAGAGGATTTACTCTTCTTGTACTTAAGTCGGCATTGTGCCTATTATAACAAATCCCGACGCAATTTCTGTGTTTCATCGTCAATGTGAAGGTCCAAGGGATAGAGTAATGCTGCAGTAGTGCATTCGATTCTAATACTGATCTCCCAGGAAACGCTCAAAACGAACCACAAACAAAAAGCATATTTACTCATCCTGCAATTAGGTCGACATTATGCTTTTTGTATTAAAGCCCGACGCAATTTCTGTGTTTCATCGTCAATGTGAAGGTCCAAGGGATGGAGTAAAGCTACAGTAGTGCATCTAAATGTAGTACCGATCTCCCAGAGAACGCTCAAAGCAAACCACAAACAATGAGAAGATTTACTCTTCTTGTACCTAAGTCGGCATTGTGCATTTTGTATTAAATCCCGACGCAATTTCTGTGTTTCGTCATCAATGTGAAGGTCCAAGGGATTGAGTAATTCTGCAGTAGTGCATCGGAATCTAATACTGATCTCCCAGAAAACGCTCAAAGCAAACCACAAACAATGAGAAGATATACTCTTCTTGTACTTAAGTCGGCATTGTGCCTTTTGTTTTAAGCCCCGACTTAATTTCTGTATTTCATCGTCAATCCGAAGGTCCAAGGTATTGAGTAAAGCTGATGTGGTGCATCGGAATCTAATACTGATCTCCCAGGAAACGCTCAAAGCAAACCACAAACATTGAGAAATTTCCTTTTCTTGAACTTAAGTTGACATTGTGCCTTTTGTATTACATCCCGACGCAATTTCTGTGTTTCATCGTCAATGTGAACGTCCAAGGTATAGAGTAAAGCTACAGTAGTGCATAGGAATCTAGTAGTGATGTCCCAGGAAATGCTCAAAGCAAACCACAAACAATGAGAAGATTTACTCTACTTGTACTTCAGTCTGCATTGTGCCTTTTGGGTTAAATCCCGACGCAATTTCTGAGTTTCATCGTCAACGTGATGGTTCAAGGGATAGAGTATAGCTGCAGTAGTGTATAGGATTCTAATGCTGATCTCCCAGGGAACGCTAAAAGCAAACCACAAACAATGAGAAGATTGACTCCTTTTGTACTTCAGTCGGCGTTGTGATTTTTGTATTAAATCCCGACGCATTTTGCTGTGTTTCATCGTCAATGCGAAGGACCAAGTGATAGAGTAAAGCTGCAGTAGTGCAATGGAATCTAGTACTGATCTGCCAGGAAACGCTCAGAGCAAACCACAAACAATGACAAGATTTAATCTTCTTGTACTTAAGTCGGTATTGTGCCTATTGTATTAAATCCCGACACAATTTCTGAGTTTCATCGTCAATGTGAGGGTCCAAGGGATGGAGTAAAGCTGCAGTAGTGCATCGGAATCTAATACTGATCTCCCAGCAAACGCTCAAAGCAAACCACACACAATGAGAAGATTTAATCTGATTGTACTTAGGTCAGCATTGCGCCTTTTGTATTCAATCTCGACGCTATTTCTGTGTTTCATTGCCAATGTGAGGCTCCGAGGGATAGAGTAAAGCTGCAGTAGTGCTTCGGAATCTAATACTGAACTCCCAATAAACGCTCTAAGCAAACTATAAACAATGAGAGGATTTACTCTTCTTGTACTTATGTCGGCATTGTGCCTATTATAATAAATCCCGACGCAATTTCTGTGTTTCATCGTCAATGTGAAGGTCCAAGGGATAGAGTAATGCTGCAGTAGTGCATCCGATTCTAATACTGATCTCCCAGGAAACGCACAAAACGAACCACAAACAAAAAGCATATTTACTCATCCTGCAATTAGGTCGACATTATGCTTTTTGTATTAAAGCCCGACGCAATTTCTGTGTTTCATCGTCAATGTGAAGGTCCAAGGGATGGAGTAAAGCTACAGTAGTGCATCTAAATGTAGTACCGATCTCCCAGAGAACGCTCAAAGCCAACCACCAACAATGAGAAGATTTACTCTTCTTGTACCTAAGTCGGCATTGTGCATTTTGTATTAAATCCCGACGCAATTTCTGTGTTTCGTCATCAATGTGAAGGTCCAAGGGATTGAGTAATTCTGCAGTAGTGCATCGGAATCTAATACTGATCTCCCAGAAAACGCTCAAAGCAAACCACAAACAATGAGAAGATATACTCTTCTTCTACTTAAGACGGCCTAGTGCCTTTTGTATTAAATACCGACGCAATTTCTGAGTTTCATCGTCTATGTGAAGGTTCAAGGGGTAGAGTATAGCTGCAGTAGTGTATCGGTATCTAATGCTGATCACACAGGAAACGCTCAAAGCAAACCACAAACAATGAGAAGATTGACTCCTTTTGTATTTCAGTCGGCCTTGTACCCTCTGTATTAAATCCCGACGCAGATTGCTGTGTTTCATCGTCAACATAAGGTCCAAGGGATAGAGTAAAGCAGCAGTAGTGCATCGGAATCTGATACTGATCAAAAAGGAAACGCTAAAAGGAAACCACAAACAATGAGAAGATTTACACTTCTTGTACTTAGATCGGCATTGTACCTTTTGTATTAAATTCCGATACAATTTCTGTGTTTCATCGTCAATGTAAAAGTCGAAGGGATAGAGTAAAGCTGCGGTAGTGCATCGGAATCTAATACTGATCTCCCAGGGAACACTCAAAGCAAACCACAAACAATGAGAGGATTTACTCTTCTTGTACTTAAGTTGGCATTGTGCCTTTTGTATTAAATCCCGACGCCATTTCTGTGTTTCAGCGTCAATATGAAGGTCCTAGGGATTGAGCAAAGCCGCAGTAGTGCTTCGGAATGTAGTACTGATCTCCCAGGAAACGCTCAAAGGAAACCACAATCAATGAGAGGATTTACTCTTCTTGTACTTAAGTCGGCATTGTGCCTTTTGTATATAATAACGACGCAATTTCTGTGTTTCATCGTCAAGGTGAGGGTCCAAGGAATAGAGTAAAGCTGCAGTAGTGCATCGGAATCTAACACTGATCTCCCAGGACACGCTCAAAGAAAACCACAAGCAATGAGAAGATGTACTGTTCTTGTACTTAAGTCGGCATTGTGCCTTTTGTATTAAATCCCGACGCCATTTCTGTGTTTCATCGTCAATGTGAAGGTCTTAGTGATAGAGTAAAGCTGCAGTAGTGCTTCGGAATCTAGTACTGATCTCCCAGGAAACCTTCAAAGGAAACCGCAAACAATGAGAAGATTTACTCTCCTTGTACTTAAGTCGGCATTGTGCATTTTGTATTAAATCCCGACGCAATTTCTCTGTTTCATCGTGAAGGAGAAGGCCCAAGGGATAGAGTAAAGCTGCAGTAGTGCATCGGAATCTAAAACTGAAGTCCCAGGAAACGCCCAAACCAAACCAGAAACAATGAGAAGATTTAGTCCTCTTGTACTTAAGTCTTTATTGTGCCTTTTGTGTTAAATCCCGACGCCATTTCTGTGTTTCTTCGACAATGTGAAGGTCCTAGGAATAGAGTAAAGCTGCAGTAGTGCTTCGGAATCTAGTACTGATCTCCCACGAAGCGCTCAAAGGAAACCACAAATAATGTGAAGATTTACTCATCTTGTACTTAAGTCAACAATGTGCATTTTGTATTAAATCCCGACGCAATTTCTCTGTTTCATCGTCAAGGAGAGGGTCCAAGGGATAGAGTGAAGCTGCAGAGGTGCATCGGAATCTAATACTGATGTCCCAGCAAACGCCCAAACCAAACCAAAAACAATGAGAAGATTAGTCTGCTTGTACTTAAGTCGGCATTGTGCCTTTTGTATTACATCCCGACGCAATTTCTATGTTTCTTCGTCAATGTGAAGGTCCAAGGGCTAGAGTAATGCTGCAGTAGTGCATCGGAATCTAGTACTGATCTCCCAGGAAACGCTCGAAGCAAACCGCGAACAATGTGGAGATTTAATCTTCTTGTACATAAGTCGGCATTGTGCCTTTTGTATTAAATCCCGACGCAATTTCTGTGTTTCATCGTCAATGTGAAAGTCCAAGGGATAGAGTAAAGCTGCAGTAGTGCATCGGAATCTAATTCTGATTTCCCAGGAAACGCTCAAATCAAACCACATTCAATGAGAATATTTACTGTACTTGTACTTAAGTCCGTATTGTGCCTTTTGTATTAAACCGCGACGCAATTTCTGTGTTTCTTCGTCAATGTGAAGGTCCAAGGGATATAATAACGCTGCAGTAGTGCACCGGAAACTAGTACTGATCTCCCAGGAAGCGCTTAATGCAAACCAAAAACAATGAGAAGAATTGTCTCTTCTTGTAATTAAGTCGGCATAGTTCCTTTTGTGTTAAATCCCGACGCAATTTCTGAGTTTCATCGTCAATGGGAAGGTACAAGGGATAGAGTTAAGCTGCAGTAGTCCATTGGAATCTAACACTGATCTCCCAGGAAACGCTCAAAGCAAACCACAATCAATGAGGAGATTTACTCTTCTTGTACTTCAGTCGGCATTGTGTCTTTTGTATTACACTCCGACGCAAATTCTGTGTTTGAACGTCAATGTGAAGTCCTAGGGATAGAGTAAAGCTGCAGTAGTGCATCGGAATCTAATACAGATCTCCCAGGAAACGCTCAAAGCAAACCACAAACAAGGAGATGATTGACACTTTTTCTACTTAAGTCAGCATTGTACCTTTTGTATTTAATCCCGACGCAATTTCTGTGTTTCAGCTTCAGTGTGAGGGTAAAAGGCATATAGAAAAGGTGTAGTAGTGCATCGTAATCTAATACTCATCTCCCAGGAAACGCTCAAATCAAACCACATGCAATGAGAATATTTACTCTTCTAGTACTTAATTCGGCATTTTGCCTTTTTTATTAAATCCCGACTCAATCTCTGGGTTTCATCGTCAATGTGAAGGTTCCAAGGGATGGAGTAAACCTGCACTAGTGCATCTGAGTCTAATACTAAACTCCCAGTATACGCTCAAAGTAAACCACAAACAAGAATATATTTACTCTTCTTGTACTTAAGTCGACATTGTGCCTTTTGTATAAAATCCCGACGCAATTTCTGTGTTTCATCGTCAATGTGAAGGTCCAAGGTATAGAGTAAAGCTGCAGTAGTGCATCGGAATCTAGTGCTGATCTCCCAGGACACCCTCGAAGCATACCACGAACAATGAGAAGATTTACTCTACTAGTACTTAAGTCGGCATTGTACCTTTTGTATTAAATCTCGACCCAATATCTGTGTTTCATCGTCAATGTGAAGGTCCAAGGGATTGACTTACGCTGCAGTAGTGCATTCGAAACTAATACTGATCTCCCAGGAAACGCTCAATTCAAACCACAAAGAATGAGAAGAATTACTCTTCTTGTATTTAAGTCGGCATTGAGCCTTTTGTATTAAATCCCGACGCAATTTCTGAGTTTCATCGTCAATGGGAAGGTACAAGGGATTGAATAAATCTGCAGTAGTGCATCGGAATCTAATACTGATCTCCCAGGAAACGCTCAAAGCAAACCAGAAACAATGAGTAAGTTTACACTTCTTGAACTTAAGTTGGCATTGTGCCTTTTGTATTATATCCCGACGCAATCACTGTGTTTAATCGTCAATATGAATGTCCTAGGGTTAGAGTAAAGCTACAGTAGTGCATCGAATGTAATGTTGATCTCCCAGGAAACGCTCAAAGCAATCCACGAACATTGAGAAGAATTACTCTTCTAGTACTTAAATCGGCATTTTGCCTTTTTTATTAAGTCCCGACTCAATCTCTATGTTTCAACGTCAATGTGAAGGTTCAAGGGATAGAGTAAAGCTGAACAAGTGAATCCGAGTCTAATACTAAACTCCCAGGAAACGCTCAAAGTAAACCACAAACAAAAAATTATTTACCCTTCTTGTACTTAAGTCGACATTGTGCCATTTGTATAAAATCCCGACGCAAGTTCTGTGTTTCATCGTCAATGTGAAGGTCCATGGTATAGAGTAAAGCTGCAGTACTGCATCGGAATCTAGTACTGATCTCCCGGGAAACCCTTGAAGCATACCTTGAACAATGAGAAGATTTCTCTTCTTGTACTTCAGTCGGCATTGGGCCTTTTGTATTAAATCCCGACGCAATTTCTGTGTTTCATCGTCAATGTGAAGTAGTGCAGTAGTGTACCCGAAACTAATTCTGATCTCCCTGGAAACGCTCAAAGCAAACCACAAACAATGAGGAGAATTACTCTTCTTGCACTTAAGTCGGCATTGTGCCTTTTGTATTAGATCCCAGCGCAATTTCTGAGTTTCATCGTCAATTTGAAGGTACAAGGGATAGGGTAAGGCCGCAGTAGTGCATCTGAATCTAATACTGATCTCCCAGGAAACGCCCAAAGCAAACCACAAACAATGAGAAAATTGATTCTTTTTGTACTTAAGTCGACATTGTGCCTTTTGTATTAAATCCCGAGTCAATTTCTGTGTTTCATCGTCAATGTGAAGGTCCAAGGGATAGAGTAAAGCTGCAGTAGTGCTTCGGATTCTAGTACTGATCTCCCAAGGATCGTTCAAAGCAAACCACAAACAATGAGAAGATTTAATCTTCTTGTACCTAAGTCGGCATTGTGCCTTTTGTTTTAAGCCCCGACTTAATTTCTGTATTTCATCGTCAATCCGAAGGTCCAAGGTATTGAGTAAAGCTGATGTGGTGCATCGGAATCTAATACTGATCTCCCAGGAAACGCTCAAAGCAAACCACAAACATTGAGAAATTTCCTTTTCTTGAACTTAAGTTGACATTGTGCCTTTTGTATTACATCCCGACGCAATTTCTGTGTTTCATCGTCAATGTGAACGTCCAAGGTATAGAGTAAAGCTACAGTAGTGCATAGGAATCTAGTAGTGATGTCCCAGGAAACGCTCAAAGCAAACCACAAACAATGAGAAGATTTACTCTACTTGTACTTCAGTCTGCATTGTGCCTTTTGGGTTAAATCCCGACGCAATTTCTGAGTTTCATCGTCAACGTGATGGTTCAAGGGATAGAGTATAGCTGCAGTAGTGTATAGGATTCTAATGCTGATCTCCCAGGGAACGCTAAAAGCAAACCACAAACAATGAGAAGATTGACTCCTTTTGTACTTCAGTCGGCGTTGTGATTTTTGTATTAAATCCCGACGCATTTTGCTGTGTTTCATCGCCAATGCGAAGGACCAAGTGATAGAGTAAAGCTGCAGTAGTGCAATGGAATCTAGTACTGATCTGCCAGGAAACGCTCAGAGCAAACCACAAACAATGACAAGATTTAATCTTCTTGTACTTAAGTCGGTATTGTGCCTATTGTATTAAATCCCGACACAATTTCTGAGTTTCATCGTCAATGTGAGGGTCCAAGGGTTGGAGTAAAGCTGCAGTAGTGCATCGGAATCTAATACTGATCTCCCAGCAAACGCTCAAAGCAAACCACACACAATGAGAAGATTTAATCTGATTGTACTTAGGTCAGCATTGCGCCTTTTGTATTCAATCTCGACGCTATTTCTGTGTTTCATTGCCAATGTGAGGCTCCGAGGGATAGAGTAAAGCTGCAGTAGTGCTTCGGAATCTAATACTGAACTCCCAATAAACGCTCTAAGCAAACTATAAACAATGAGAGGATTTACTCTTCTTGTACTTAAGTCGGCATTGTGCCTATTATAATAAATCCCGACGCAATTTCTGTGTTTCATCGTCAATGTGAAGGTCCAAGGGATAGAGTAATGCTGCAGTAGTGCATCCGATTCTAATACTGATCTCCCAGGAAACGCACAAAACGAACCACAAACAAAAAGCATATTTACTCATCCTGCAATTAGGTCGACATTATGCTTTTTGTATTAAAGCCCGACGCAATTTCTGTGTTTCATCGTCAATGTGAAGGTCCAAGGGATGGAGTAAAGCTACAGTAGTGCATCTAAATGTAGTACCGATCTCCCAGAGAACGCTCAAAGCCAACCACCAACAATGAGAAGATATACTCTTCTTGTACCTAAGTCGGCATTGTGCATTTTGTATTAAATCCCGACGCAATTTCTGTGTTTCGTCATCAATGTGAAGGTCCAAGGGATTGAGTAATTCTGCAGTAGTGCATCGGAATCTAATACTGATCTCCCAGAAAACGCTCAAAGCAAACCACAAACAATGAGAAGATATACTCTTCTTCTACTTAAGACGGCCTAGTGCCTTTTGTATTAAATACCGACGCAATTTCTGAAATTCATCGTCTATGTGAAGGTTCAAGGGGTAGAGTATAGCTGCAGTAGTGTATCGGTATCTAATGCTGATCACACAGGAAACGCTCAAAGCAAACCACAAACAGTGAGAAGATTGACTCCTTTTGTATTTCAGTCGGCCTTGTACCCTCTGTATTAAATCCCGACGCAGATTGCTGTGTTTCATCGTCAATATAAGGTCCAAGGGATAGAGTAAAGCAGCAGTAGTGCATCGGAATCTGATACTGATCAAAAAGGAAACGCTAAAAGGAAACCACAAACAATGAGAAGATTTACACTTCTTGTACTTAGATCGGCATTGTACCTTTTGTATTAAATTCCGATACAATTTCTGTGTTTCATCGTCAATGTAAAAGTCGAAGGGATAGAGTAAAGCTGCGGTAGTGCATCGGAATCTAATACTGATCTCCCAGGGAACGCTCAAAGCAAACCACAAACAATGAGAGGATTTACTCTTCTTGTACTTAAGTTGGCATTGTGCCTTTTGTATTAAATCCCGACGCCATTTCTGTGTTTCAACGTCAATATGAAGGTCCTAGGGATTGAGCAAAGCCGCAGTAGTGCTTCGGAATGTAGTACTGATCTCCCAGGAAACGCTCAAAGGAAACCACAATCAATGAGAGGATTTACTCTTCTTGTACTTAAGTCGGCATTGTGCCTTTTGTATATAATAACGACGCAATTTCTGTGTTTCATCGTCAAGGTGAGGGTCCAAGGAATAGAGTAAAGCTGCAGTAGTGCATCGGAATCTAACACTGATCTCCCAGGACACGCTCAAAGAAAACCACAAGCAATGAGAAGATGTACTCTTCTTGTACTTAAGTCGGCATTGTGCCTTTTGTATTAAATCCCGACGCCATTTCTGTGTTTCATCGTCAATGTGAAGGTCTTAGTGATAGAGTAAAGCTGCAGTAGTGCTTCGGAATCTAGTACTGATCTCCCAGGAAACCTTCAAAGGAAACCGCAAACAATGAGAAGATTTACTCTCCTTGTACTTAAGTCGACATTGTGCATTTTGGATTAAATCCCGACGCAATTTCTCTGTTTCATCGTGAAGGAGAAGGCCCAAGGGATAGAGTAAAGCTGCAGTAGTGCATCGGAATCTAAAACTGAAGTCCCAGGAAACGCCCAAACCAAACCAGAAACAATGAGAAGATTTAGTCTTCTTGTACTTAAGTCGTTATTGTGCCTTTTGTATTAAATCCCGACGCCATTTCTGTGTTTCTTCGACAATGTGAAGGTCCTAGGAAAAGAGTAAAGCTGCAGTAGTGCTTCGGAATCTAGTACTGATCTCCCACGAAGCGCTCAAAGGAAACCACAAACAATGTGAAGATTTACTCATCTTGTACTTAAGTCAACAATGTGCATTTTGTATTAAATCCCGACGCAATTTCTCTGTTTCATCGTCAAGGAGAGGGTCCAAGGGATAGAGTGAAGCTGCAGAGGTGCATCGGAATCTAATACTGATGTCCCAGCAAACGCCCAAACCAAACCAAAAACAATGAGAAGATTTAGTCTGCTTGTACTTAAGTCGGCATTGTGCCTTTTGTATTACATCCCGACGCAATTTCTATGTTTCTTCGTCAATGTGAAGGTCCAAGGGCTAGAGTAATGCTGCAGTAGTGCATCGGAATCTAGTACTGATCTCCCAGGAAACGCTCGAAGCAAACCGCGAACAATGTGGAGATTTACTCTTCTTGTACATAAGTCGGCATTGTGCCTTTTGTATTAAATCCCGACGCAATTTCTGTGTTTCATCGTCAATGTGAAAGTCCAAGGGATAGAGTAAAGCTGCAGTAGTGCATCGGAATCTAATTCTGATTTCCCAGGAAACGCTCAAATCAAACCACATTCAATGAGAGTATTTACTGTACTTGTACTTAAGTCCGTATTGTGCCTTTTGTATTAACCCTTTGAACGGAACATCGGTCTGAGATACCGCCATAGTTGACATTAACAATGCTAACGGCGCTGCATTGTTCGTGAGGGTGGGGAGAAGCCCAGTAATCTTCAGTCGGGTCCCGAACCGCAGCTGGCCAAAAACGTATTGTCGGCGCATGCATTGTTTTCAAGTAAGTAGAATTTTTGTTACGTATTGTCGGTCTGTGAGACCGTGTTCCGAAAAAATGCATTCCCCTCCCGGTCTGACAGACCGGGTGTTCCTAAAAGTGTCAAATTTTTGCCGGTCTCCCAGACCGGTGTTCCTAAAAGTATCACGCATTTGTCGGTCTGTATGACCGATGTTCCACTCTTTGAACTCTTCTGTTTTCTGTGTAGCAACATTTCATCTATTTGATTGAAATTTTTGCCACCACACGATGCTTAATACTTTTGTGTTCATAGAAGAACGAGAAAAAAGTGTAACAACTCGTATTTAACGTTTTAATTTTTCCTCTTTCCGTTTTTCACACACATTCTCCAATTTACCGCGCAAACTTATTACAGCGATAGAATTATCCCCATTAAATTTCGTTAAAACTCATTTTTCCCTTTTTCCTTGCAGGTTTACAATGGAAGGTCCGAAATATGTTTCAAATCGGTCGAAAAGAATTGTAGCCCTTGCACGCTCTCAAAATTACCTTGAAGAATCAGACTCGGAAGTGGATTCAGATGAATCATGCATTCCAGATGAGGACCTTACTATCCAAGATCCTCGCAATGAAACAGATAATGACGATGACTCTCCCAATGATGATGATCGCGATGATGAAACTATTCGAGAAATATTTGAAGTCGAAAATACCGCAGTTCGCGAAGAAACTGGAGAGCAACCACAGTCTGACATAACTTCTGGTGGAAGCAGACTAATCACTCCACAGAAGCCTGCTGATGTTGCTAGCTCATCTACGCGTTCTGATGACACTCTAGATGAGAGTCGTCTTCCAGTTTCTTACTACGGAAGAAACAAGTGTTTCTCATGGTCATCAACTCCTGTTCGCTCTAAGACGCGAACAGCAGCATCCAATATAATAAAGGTACGGCTATCAAAGATACAAGGGCCTGCTCTTACCGTGGGGAAAAACCCACTCCCAGGTGAAGTGTGGCGCCTTTTGTTTACTGACGACATGATTGAGACGATTGTAAAGCATACTAATGAAAAGTTGGCCAAAATTCGTTCTGTTATTGAACTAAAAGAAAGTGTAGCTTACAGAGACACTACTGTGCAGGAAGTGAACGCTGTGATTGGAGTCACAGTTCTTTGCAGCATATTCAAATCTGCGAGGGAGCCTATGACCTCGCTGTTTTCCACTTCGGTCTTGGGGAGGCCAATTTTTCGATCAATAATAACAGAAAAGCGATTAGGAATATTGCTTAGGGCATTTAGATTCGATGACTCGAGCACGAGGGAACAGAGGGAAAAATATGACCCAGCTGCTGCCATTACAGACATATTTAATAAGTTTATTTGGAACTGCCAACAAATTTATAGCCCTGGAGCGCATTTGACAGTTGATGAAACTTTGGTGCCTTTCAGAGGGAGGGTTAAATTTCGTATATATATGCCGAATAAACCGGCTAAATATGGCATTAAGGTCATGGGTCTGGCAGATGCACACAATGCATATATTTACAATGCCTACATCTACTCCGGCAAAGGCTGTGATGGAGCCACACTTTCTACAGCAGAAAAGAAAAAGAGCATTCCCACGCAGTCTGTAATCCGCCTATCTAAAGGGCTGTATGGCACAAACAGAAATATTAGTTGCGACAATTGGTTTTGTTCTGTGGAACTTGCCCAGGAGCTACTAGCTCACAATTTGACATTAGTTGGGACACTAAAAAGAAACAGACCCCAGATACCAGCAGAATTTCAAGCAAGAAGCGATCGTGAAATTGGGTCCAGCCTTTATGGCTTTACGAAAGAAATGACTCTGCTTTCTTATGTCCCAAAAAGGAATAAGGCAGTCCTACTTCTTTCGTCAATGCATCATTCCAATTACACTGACGTTTCAAATGATAAACCTGAAATCATATCTTTTTATAACGCCACAAAAAGTGGAATAGACACGCTAGATATGAAGTGCAGTGTTTATTCTACTAATCGCAAAACAAGAAGGTGGCCGTTGGCTATTTTTTACCACATGGTGGCCATGGCTGGATCAAACGCAAGTATACTTTATGGACTTTTTGGAGAGAAGAAAACCGTATCACGTTTTGATTTCCTGAAAAGAGTTTCTCTATATTTGGTCTACGATTTCGTAAAATCCCGACTGGCAATCTCCAATCTGCCTCAAGAGCTACAAAGTATTATTTCATCTTTAGAAGAAGAGGCAGCAAAAGAAAAGCAAATCGTTAGCCAACGGAATAAATTTGTTGTTCGAGTTGATGAGTGTCCGACGGACACACTTGGTAAAAGAAAAACCTGTCGATTTTGTCCATATCAAAAAAAGAGGAAAACTGCCTACAAGTGTATTTCTTGCGAAGAACCAACGTGCTTGGAGTGTTCACGAAAAGTGTGCAAGACTTGTGCAATTAAAAATAAAAGTTAAATTTTTTCTTTGCATTACATTTTAGTATTCATTTTCTTTGTGTTGTAACTATAATAATGTAAAAAAAAAGTATTTCTAAAGGAGTAATGTGTAAACAACAAAACACTGCAAATTAAAGTTTTTCCTAGTAATAAACTTGAATTTACTGGTATTTTAACAAATATTATGGTTCAAAAACCTATTATTATGTTTAATTACACCTTAAAGAGAGAGAGAAGCAACGTAGAAGTGCGGAAAAGTCATAAAAATAGAGAAAAATACACTTTAAATGTCCTAGCGGTCTAGCAGACCGATGTTCCATCTTACCGCCGAGTAAAAGATGTTCCGGTTAGAGGGTTAAACCGCGACGCAATTTCTGTGTTTCTTCGTCAATGTGAAGGTCCAAGGGATATAATAACGCTGCAGTAGTGCACCGGAAACTAGTACTGATCTCCCAGGAAGCGCTTAATGCAAACCAAAAACAATGAGAAGAATTGTCTCTTCTTGTAATTAAGTCGGCATAGTTCCTTTTGTGTTAAATCCCGACGCAATTTCTGAGTTTCATCGTCAATGGGAAGGTACAAGGGATAGAGTTAAGCTGCAGTAGTCCATTGGAATCTAACACTGATCTCCCAGGAAACGCTCAAAGCAAACCACAATCAATGAGGAGATTTACTCTTCTTGTACTTCAGTCGGCATTGTGTCTTTTGTATTACACTCCGACGCAAATTCTGTGTTTGAACGTCAATGTGAAGTCCTAGGGATAGAGTAAAGCTGCAGTAGTGCATCGGAATCTAATACAGATCTCCCAGGAAACGCTCAAAGCAAACCACAAACAAGGAGATGATTGACACTTTTTCTACTTAAGTCAGCATTGTACCTTTTGTATTTAATCCCGACGCAATTTCTGTGTTTCAGCTTCAGTGTGAGGGTAAAAGGCATATAGAAAAGGTGTAGTAGTGCATCGTAATCTAATACTCATCTCCCAGGAAACGCTCAAATCAAACCACATGCAATGAGAATATTTACTCTTCTAGTACTTAATTCGGCATTTTGCCTTTTTTATTAAATCCCGACTCAATCTCTGTGTTTCATCGTCAATGTGAAGGTTCCAAGGGATAGAGTAAACCTGCACTAGTGCATCTGAGTCTAATACTAAACTCCCAGTATACGCTCAAAGTAAACCACAAACAAGAATATATTTACTCTTCTTGTACTTAAGTCGGCATTGTACCTTTTGTATTAAATCTCGACCCAATATCTGTGTTTCATCGTCAATGTGAAGGTCCAAGGGATTGACTTACGCTGCAGTAGTGCATTCGAAACTAATACTGATCTCCCAGGAAACGCTCAATTCAAACCACAAAGAATGAGAAGAATTACTCTTCTTGTATTTAAGTCGGCATTGAGCCTTTTGTATTAAATCCCGACGCAATTTCTGAGTTTCATCGTCAATGGGAAGGTACAAGGGATTGAATAAATCTGCAGTAGTGCATCGGAATCTAATACTGATCTCCCAGGAAACGCTCAAAGCAAACCAGAAACAATGAGTAAGTTTACACTTCTTGAACTTAAGTTGGCATTGTGCCTTTTGTATTATATCCCGACGCAATCACTGTGTTTAATCGTCAATATGAATGTCCTAGGGTTAGAGTAAAGCTACAGTAGTGCATCGAATGTAATGTTGATCTCCCAGGAAACGCTCAAAGCAATCCACGAACATTGAGAAGAATTACTCTTCTAGTACTTAAATCGGCATTTTGCCTTTTTTATTAAGTCCCGACTCAATCTCTATGTTTCATCGTCAATGTGAAGGTTCAAGGGATAGAGTAAAGCTGAACAAGTGAATCCGAGTCTAATACTAAACTCCCAGGAAACGCTCAAAGTAAACCACAAACAAAAAATTATTTACCCTTCTTGTACTTAAGTCGACATTGTGCCATTTGTATAAAATCCCGACGCAAGTTCTGTGTTTCATCGTCAATGTGAAGGTCCATGGTATAGAGTAAAGCTGCAGTACTGCATCGGAATCTAGTACTGATCTCCCGGGAAACCCTTGAAGCATACCTTGAACAATGAGAAGATTTCTCTTCTTGTACTTCAGTCGGCATTGGGCCTTTTGTATTAAATCCCGACGCAATTTCTGTGTTTCATCGTCAATGTGAAGTAGTGCAGTAGTGTACCCGAAACTAATTCTGATCTCCCTGGAAACGCTCAAAGCAAACCACAAACAATGAGGAGAATTACTCTTCTTGCACTTAAGTCGGCATTGTGCCTTTTGTATTAGATCCCAGCGCAATTTCTGAGTTTCATCGTCAATTTGAAGGTACAAGGGATAGGGTAAGGCCGCAGTAGTGCATCTGAATCTAATACTGATCTCCCAGGAAACGCCCAAAGCAAACCACAAACAATGAGAAAATTGATTCTTTTTGTACTTAAGTCGACATTGTGCCTTTTGTATTAAATCCCGAGTCAATTTCTGTGTTTCATCGTCAATGTGAAGGTCCAAGGGATCGAGTAAAGCTGCAGTAGTGCTTCGGATTCTAGTACTGATCTCCCAAGGATCGTTCAAAGCAAACCACAAACAATGAGAAGATTTAATCTTCTTGTACTTAAGTCGGCATTGTGCCTTTTGTATTAAATCGCGACGCAATTTCTGTGTTTCATCGTCAATGTGAAGGTCCAAGGGATAGAGTAACGCTGCAGTAGCGCATCGGAAACTAATACTGATCTCCCAGGAAACGCTCAATGCAAACCACAAACATTGAGAAGAATTACTCTTCTTGTACTTAAGTCGGCATTGTGCCTTTTGTATTAAATCGCGACGCGATTTCTGTGTGTCATCGTCAATGAGAAGGCCCAAGGGATAGAGTAACGCTGCAGTAGCGCATCGGAAACTAATACTGATCTCCCAGGAAACGCTCAAAACATACCACAAACTATGAGAAGATTTACTCTTCTTGTACTTAAGTCGGCATTGTGCCTTTTGTATTACATCCTGACGCAATTTCTGTGTTGCATCGTCAATGTGAAGGTCCAAGGGATAGAGTAAGGCAGCAGTAGTGCATCGGAATCTAATACCGATCTCCCAGAAAACGCTCAAAGCAAACCACAAACACTGAGATGATTGACACTTTTTCTACTTAAGTCGGCATTGTGCCTTTGTTATTAGATCCCGACGCAATTTCTAACTTTCATCGTCAATTTGAGGGTACAAGGGATAGAGTAAAGCTGCAGTAGTGCATCGGAATCTAATACTGATCTCCCAGGAAACGCTAATAGCAAACCACTATCAATGAGAAGATTGATTCTATTTGTACTTAAGTCGGCATTGTGCCTCGTGTATTAAATCCCGAATCACTTACTGTGTTTCAACGTGAATGTGAAGTTCCAAGGGATAGAGTAACGGTGCAGTAGTGCATCAGAATCTAGTACTGATCTCCAAGGAACGTTCAGAGCAAACCACAAACAATGAGAATGTTTACTCTTCTTGTACTTAAGTCGGCATTGTGCCTTTTGTATTAAATCCCGACGCAATTTCTGTGTTTCATCGTCAATGTGAAGGTCTAAGCGATAGAGTAAAGCCTCAGTAGTGCATCGAAATCTAACGCTCAAAGCAAACCACCAACAATGAGGAGATTTACTCTTCTTGTACTTCAGTCGGCTTTGAGTCTTTTGTATTACATTGCGACGCAAATTCTGTGTTTGATCGTCAATGTGAAGGTCCAAGGGATTGAGGAAAGCTGCAGTAGTGCATCGGAATCTAATATTGATGTCCAAGGAAACGCTCAACTTAAACAACAAACAATAAGAAGATATACTCTTCTTGTATTTAAGTCGGCATTGTGGCTATTGTTTTAAATCCCGACGCAATTTCTGTGTTTCATCGTCAATGTGAAGGACCAAGGTATAGAGTAAAGCTGCAGTAGTGCATTGGAATCTAATACTGATCTCCCAGAAAACGCTCAAAGCAAACCACAAACAAAAGGACTATTTACTCTTCATGTACTTAAGTCGACATTGTGCCTTTTGTATTAAATCCCGACGCAATTTCTGAGTTTCATCGTCAATGGGAAGGTACAAGGGATAGAGTAAAGCTGCAGTAGTGCATCGGAATATAATACTGATCTCCCAGGAAAGGCCCAAAGCAAACCACAAACAATGAGGAGATTTACTCTTCTTGTACTTCAGTCGGCACTGTGTCTTTTGTATTACATTCCGACGCAAATTCTGTGTTTGATCGTCAATCTGAAGTCCAAAGAATTGAATAAAGCTGCAGTAGTGCATCGGAATCTGATACTGATGTCCAAGGAATCGCTCAAATCAAACAACAAACAATAAGAAGATATACCCTTCTTGTATTTAAGTGGGCATTGTGGCTATTGTTTTAAATCTCGACCAAATTCTGTGTTTCGTCGTCACTGTGAAGGTCCAGGGGGTTGAGAAAAGCTGCAGTAGTGCATCGTAATCTAATACTCATCTCCCAGGAAATGCTCAAAGCAAACCACAAACAATGAGAAGATTTACTCTTCTTGTACTTATGTCGGCATTGTGCCTTTTGTATTACATCCCGACGCAATTTCTGTGTTTCGTCGTCAATGTGAAGGTCCAAGGGATAGAGTAAAGCTGCAGTAGTGTATCAGAATCTAATACAGATCTCCCAGGAAACGCTCAAAGCAAACCGGAAACAATGAGAAAGTTTACTCTTCTTAAACTGAAGTCGGCATTGTGCCTTTTGTATTATATCCCGACGCAATCTCTGTGTTTCATCGTCAATGTGAAGGTCCTAGGTATAGAGTAAAGCTGCAGTAGTGCTTCGGAGTCTAATGCTGATCTCCCAGGAAACGCTCAAAGCAAACCACGGACAATGAGAAGATTTACTCTTCTAGTACTTAATTCGGCATTTTGCCTTTTTTATTAAATTCCGACTCAATCTCTGTGTTTCATCGTAAATGCGAAGGTCCAAGGGATAGAGTAAAGCTGCACTAGTGCATCCGAGTCTAATACTAAACTCCCAGGAAACGCTCAAATTAAACCACAAACAAAAAAATATTTACTCTTCTTGTACTTCAGTCGGCATTGTGTCTTTTGTATTACATTCCGACGCAAATTCTGTGTTTGATCGTCAATCTGAAGTCCAAGGAATTGAATAAAGCTGCAGTAGTGCATCGGAATCTGATACTGATGTCCAAGGAATCGCTCAAATCAAACAACAAACAATAAGAAGATATACCCTTCTTGTATTTAAGTCGGCATTGTGGCTATTGTTTTAAATCCCGACCAAATTCTGTGTTTCGTCGTCAGTGTGAAGGTCCAGGGGGTTGAGAAAAGCTGCAGTAGCGCATCGGAATCTAGTACTGATCTCCCAGGAAACCCTCGAAGCATACCCCGAACAATGAGAAGATTTACTCTTCTTGTACTTAAGTCAGTATTGTGCCTTTTGTATTAAATCCCGACGCAATTTCTGTGTTTCATCATCAATGTCAAGGTCCAAGGGATAGAGTAACGCTGCAGTAGTGCATCGGAAACTAATACTGATCTTCCAGGAAACGCTCAAAGCAAACCACAAAAAATGAGAAGAATTACTCTTCTTGTACTAATGTCGGCATTGTGCCCTTTGTATTAAATCCCGACGCAATATCTGAGTTTCATCGTCAATTTGAAACTACAAGGGATAGAGTAAGGCTGCAGTAGTGCATCGGAATCTAATACTGATCTCCCAGGAAACGCTCAAAGCAAACCACAAACAATGAGAAAATTGATTCTTTTTGTACTTAAGTCGGCATTGTGCCTTTTGTATTAAATCCCGATGCAATTTCTGTGTTTCATCGTCAATGTGAAGGTCTAAGGGATATAGTAAAGCCTTAGTAGTGCATCGGAATCTCATACTGATCTCCCAGGAAACGCTCAAAGCAAACCACAAACAATTAGGAGATTTACTCTTCTTGTACTACAGTCGGCATTGTGTCTTTTGTATTAAATCCCGACGCAAATTCTGTGTTTGATCGTCAATGTGAAGGTCCAAGGGATTGAGTAAAGCTGCAGTAGTGCATCGGAATCTAATACTGATGTCCAAGGAAACGCTCAAAGCAAGACACACAAATCAAACAACAAACAATAAGGCTGCGTTCAGACTGCCGGCCGGGCCGAGCCGGGCTGACGCGTACTGGCTGGGCTCGTGCCTAGCCAGCTTAGGCCGACGAGTAGTGCATTCACATTGCGCGCCGCGCCGAGCCGGGACGGCGAAATGGGGGAAAATCCACTTCTCCGATTTTCATGTTTTAAAAATTCTTAGCGGTATATAAGACTTCGCCACATCGTTTTATGAACTTATTTTTTCCTTAAAAGCGTTACTTAACGTCGTGAAAAAAGAAAAAGTCTACATTTCGTTTCGCGTGATTTCTTAGTTTCGTAACGCTTTCCAACCGATTTTGAAGAAAGTATGTGGCTAAAGAATCTGATATTTGAACACGTGGTAGTGCAACATCTTAGCTTCGTATTGAATCATTTATCTTTCCATTTTTCTTAACAGTCATTGTGAAATGATGCTATTTGTCAACGTTGTGCACTTGATTTACAAATCTTGTAGTGAAAAAGTTATGTAGCGGGTAGCTTACTGTTAGATCCGTTTTGGACCATACATTGTTGGGAATGAAATGTAGCTAAAAGTACCAAAAAGTTTTTGAAATGATAATGATACTGATATCTGTCTCTGGTCTCAAGTAATGCGAGCTATTCAGTGGCGTCAGTGCCGCGTCCGCAAGCCACGGAGTTCGCGCGGTTACAGCTTGGTTTAGTGTAGTCATATAATGCAGCACAGAAAAAATCTAATTACTAGTGATCAGTGCAGACCTAGTGCCTGTCCCTCTTATTATTTTAATGGTCTCATTCTCTAGCTAAATCCAAGTGTATAAGAATTTTTCCCTCGGCTACTGGACAATTCATCTGCTATGCTTTTATAATTGGCCACACGTTGCATCACAACAGACAAACAATTATTTGTCATCAACATCCGACAATTAGTATGATGTACATTTCGTATTTCGAACTAAAAGATAACTGAAGCGCAATTCTGTAGTCTCGTTGTCTACTTTGACAGAAAAAATAATGGAGAGTTAATGAAACTACTGTAGATCGGCACAGATGTGCGTTTCATTGTTCTTCATTGTTTTTTTTTTTCTTCTTTGGCGGGCTGCGCTGCACTGTCAAGGTAATCCCCACTCTTTGGCTAAATGGCTGGCGGGAGGCCAAATAAATAAATTTAAAAAGATCTCCACCCTTCGACAGCTGACAAGCAAGTCAGTAGAAAACGCAGCTGCAGTCAACAGTTGCTCGCCTTTAGCTAGTCTGTGCTGTCGTGTAGAACAATGTCTTCACTCTTTTATTGGTATTGTTTTGACTCTGCAGTAACTCGTCGATTTTTGAAGTACAGAAGAACTATGAGGTTATGGATTCATCCTATGAACAGCGACAGACATTTAGGACAGTTTTTTTCTTTATATGAAGAACTTAAAAACTATCCTGAAAAATTTTATTCAAATTACAGAATGAATCATAATACATTTCAGTATGTGCTGCAGAACATTCAAGACAAAATTTCTAAACAGAACACAAATTTTCGCAGAAGTATAACAGCAGAAGAAAAATTGTGTATAACGATAGGGTAAGATTCGTTAGTAGACACTTTTTGGTTTGCAGTAGAACTTTGTACAGCATTCACTACCTGCAATTAATTGTAGTCATGCTTTTGTATTTTAAATTTCACAAACGCTAACCTCTGAGGGGAAGAGAGTTTATGGGACTCCTGAGAATCATTGGGAAGTAATTAGCTTCATCATTTTGGGTAATGTCTTGCTGTGCCTTCAACGAAGAATCGCAGAAATACTCCTTCAGAATTTTCCAACTTTTTTCTTCTTTTTTCTTCATGATGCAGCGCTTGGCAGTGGTGATGGTTCATCATGTGGTGCCACTGATGACCTCACAGAATTCTTTTCATTACCTTGTAAGATAGACAAATTGATAGGCGAAGAGTTTTGAGATAATGCCCTTTGACTCGGTGGTTTTATCTCCACTGATAAGGAACTGCCACAGCATGACTTTACAATGCATTATCATCTGGTAGGGACACAGTTCCATCCCTCAGTGACACTCATATGTGTCTCCGTTTACAAGTAAATGCGAACTATTCAGTGGCGGCAATACCGCGATTGCTGGCAAGCTATTGTTGTAAATGCATGTAAATACGGTAGATTAAATAAATGAAATAAAAGTAATTTCGCATGTATCATCATAATAAACGTAATTTTTCCTCACTGATTGTGAAATGTGAGGTAACATCTTAAAATAAAAGACGTGTGCAGTCACACTTGTGAAGAAAGCAGAAGGGAGACGTGTGATGCGTGTACTGCAGAAGTTGTAGTGCTGCGTCACAGGCTCGCGCCTGCGGTCGGCTCGCGCCGGCAATATTAAACACTCGGAATGTCATCGGCTCGGCTCCGGGAGGCTCACGCCGTGTCGGCGCGGCCCGGCCGCCAGTGTGAACACAGCAATTCAGAACCATGTGTTTGATATCGAAGCGGGCGGAGGCCCGGCCAGGCTCGGCTCGGCCCGGCCGGCAGTGTGAACGCAGCCTAAGAAGATATACTCTTCTTGTATTTAAGTCGGCATTGTGACTTTTGTTTTATATCCCGACGCAATTTCTGTGTTTCATCGTCAATGTGAATTGCCAAGGGATAGAGTAAAGCTGCAGTAGTGCATCGGAATCTAATACTGATCTCCTGGAAAACGCTCAATGCAAACCACAAACAAAAAGAATATCTACTCTTCGTGTACTTAAGTCGACATTGTGCCTTTTGTATTAAATCCCGACGCAATTTCTGTCTTTCATCGTCAAAGTGAAAGTCCATGGGGTAGAGTAAAGCTGCATTAGTGCTTCGGAATCTAGTACTGATCTCCCAGGGAGCGCTCAAAGGAAACCACAAACAATGAGAAGATTGACTCTTCTTGTACTTAAGTCGGCATTGTGCCTTTCGTATTAAATCCCGACGCAATTTCTGAGTTTCATCGTCAATGTGAGGGTCCATGGGACAGATTAAAGCTGCAGTATTGCATCGGAAACTATTATAGATCTCCCAGGAAACACTCAAAGCAAACCACAAACAATGAGAAGATTGACTATTTTCGTACTTAAGTCGTAATTGTGCCTTTTGTATTAAGTCCCGAGGCAATTTCTGTGTTTCATCGTCAATGTGAATGTCCAAGGGATAGAGTAAAGCGGCAGTAGTGCATCGGAAACTAATACTGATCTCCCAGGAAACGCACAACGCAAACCACAAACAATGAGAAGATTGACACTTTTTGTACTTATGTCGGCACTGTGCCTTTCGTATTAAATCCCGACGCAATTTCAGTGTTTCATCGTCAGTGTGAGCGTCCAAGGGATAGAATAAAGCTGCAGTAGTGCATCGTAATCTAATACTCATCTCCCGCGAAACGCTAAAAGCAAACCACAAACAGTGAGAAGATTCTCTCTTCTTGTACTTAAGTCGGCATTGTGCCTTTTGTGTTACATCCCGACGCAATTTCTGCGTTTCTTCGTCAATGTGAAGGTCCAACGGATAGAGTAAAGTTGCAGTAGTGCATCGGAATTTAATACTGATCCCACAGGAAACGCTCAAAGCAAACCACAAACAATGAGGGGGTTTACTCTTCTTGTACTTAAGTAGGCATTGTGCCTTCGGTATTAAATTCCGACGCAATATCTGTGTTTCATCGTCAATGTGGAGATCCAGTGGGATCGAGTAAAACTGCAGTAGTGCAACGGAATCTAATATTGATCTCCCAGGAAACGCTCAAACAAACCACAATCAATGAGATCATTTCTCCTCTTGTACTTAAGTCGGCATTATGAATTTTGTATTAAATCAAGACGCAATTTCTGTGTTTCATCGTCAATGTGAAGGTCCAAGGGATAGAGTAAAGCTGCAGTAGTGCATCGGAATCTAATACTGATCTCCCGGGAGACGCTCAAAGCAAACCACAAACTATGAGAGGATTTACTCTAAATGTACTTGAGTCGGCATTGTGCCTTTTGTTTTAAATCCTGACGCAATTTCTGTGTTTCATCGTCAATGTGAAGGTCCAAGGGATAGAGTAAGCCTTCAGTTGGGCATCGGAATGTAATTCTGATCTCCCAGGAAACGCTCAAAGGAAACCGCAAACAATGAGAAGATATACTCTTTTTGTACTTAAGTCGTCATTGTGCATTTTGTATTAAATCTCGACGCAAATTCTGCGTTTCATCGTCAATGTGAAGGTCCAAGGGATAGAGTAAAGCTGCAGTAGTGCATCGGAATCTAATACTGATCTCCCAGGAAACGCTCAAAGCAAACCAGAAAAAATGAGAACATTTACTCTTCTTGAACCTAGGGCGGCATTGTGCCTTTTGTATTAAATCCCGACACAAACTCTGTGTTTCACCCTCAATGTGAAGGTCCTAGGAATAGAGTAAAGCTGCAGTAGGGCATCGGAATCTAATACTGATCTCCCAAGAAACGCTCAAAGCAAACCACGAACAATGTGAAGATTTAACCTTCTTGTACTTAAGTCGGCATTGTGCCCTTTGTATTAAATCCCGACGCAATTTCTGTGTTTCGTCGTGAATGTGAACGTCCAGGTGATAGAGTAATGCTGCAGTAGTGCATCGGAATCTAATACTGATCGCCCTGGAAATGCTCACAGCAAACCACAAACAATGAGAGGATTTCCTCTCCTTGTAGTTAAGTCGGCATTGTGCCCTTTGTCTTAAATCCCGACGCAATTTCTGCGCTTCATTGTCAATCTGAAGGTCCAAGAGATGGAGTAAAGCTGCAGTAGTGCATCGGGATCTAGTACTGATCTCCCAGGAAACGCTCAAAGCAAACCACAAACAATGAGGCGATTTACTCTTCTTGTACTTAAGTCGGCTTTGTGCCATTTGTATTAAATCCCGACGCAGTTTCTATGTTCCATCGTCAATGTGAAGGTCAAAGGGATAGAGTCATGCTGCAATAGTGCATCGGAAACTAATACTGATCACCCAGGAAATGCCCAAAGCAAACAACTGACAATGAGGGAATTTACTCTTTTTGTACTTAAGTCGGCATTGTGCCTTATATATAAAATCCCGACGCCATTTCCGCGTTTCATCGTCAATGTGAAGGTCCAAGGGATAGAGTAAAGCTGCAGTAGTGCATCAGAACCTAATACTGATCACCCAGGAAATGCCCAAAGCAAACCACTAACAAAAAGTTTAATTACTGTTCTTGTACTTAAGACGACATTGTGCCTTTTGTATTAAATCCCGATGCAATTTCTGTGTTTCATCGTCAATGTGAAGGTCCAAGGGATAGGGTAATGCTGCAGTGGTGCATCGGAATCTAACATTGATCTCCCAGGAAACGCCCATAGCAAACCACAAACCCTGAGAAGATTTATTCTTCTTGTACTTAAGTCGGCATTGTGTCTTTTGAATTAAATTCCGACGCAATTTCTGTGTTTCATCGTCAATGTGAAGGTCGAAGGGATAGAGTAATGCTGCAGTGCATCGGAATCTAATACAAATCTCCCAGAAAACGCTCAAAGCAAACCACAAGCAATGAGAAGATTTACTCTTCTTGTACTTAAGTCGGCATTGTGAATCCTGTATTAAATCCCGACGCAATTTCTCTGTTTCATCGCCAATGTGGAGGTCCAGGGGATAGAGTAAATCTGCAGTAGTGCATCTGAATCCAGTACTGATCTCCCAGAAAACGCTCAAAGCAAACCACAAACAATGAGAAGATTTACTCGTCTTGTACTTAAGTCGGTATTGTGCTTTTTGGATTAAATCCCGACGCGATTACTGTGTTTCATCGGCAATGTTAAGGTCCAAGGTATAGGGTAAAGCTACAGCAGTGCATCGGAAATTAATACTGATCTCCCAGGAAACGCTCAAAGCAAACCACAAACAATGAGAAGATTTATTCTTTTTGAACTTTAGTCGGTATTGTGCCTTTGGATTAAATCCCGACGCGATTTCTGTGTTTCATCGTCATTGTGAAGGTCCGAGGGATAGAGTAAAGCTGCGGTAGTGCATCGGAAACTAATACTGATCTCGCAGGAAACGCTCAAAGCAAACCACAAACAATGAGAAGATTTAACCTTCTTGTATCTAAGTCGGCATTGTGCCCTTTGTATTAAATCCCGACGCAATTTCTGTGTTTCGTCGTGAATGTGAACGTCCAGGTGATAGAGTAATGCTGCAGTAGTGCATCGGAATCTAATACTGATCGCCCTGGAAATGCTCACAGCAGACCACAAACAATGAGAAGATTTCCTCTCCTTGTAGTTAAGTCGGCATTGTGCCCTTTGTATTAAATCCCGACGCAATTTCTGTGCTTCATTGTCAATCTGAAGGTCCAGGGGATAGAGTAACGCTGCAGTGGTGCATCAGAATCTAATACTGATCTCCCAGGAATCGCTAATGAAAACCACAAACAAAAAAATGGAATATTTACTCCTCTTGTATTTCAGTCGGCATTGTGCCTTTTGTATTAAATCCCTACGCAATTTCTGTGTTCCATCGTCAATGTGAAGGTCCAAGAGATGGAGTAAAGCTGCAGTAGTGCATCGGGATCTAGTACTGATCTCCCAGGAAACGCTCAAAGCAAACCACAAACAATGAGGCGATTTACTCTTCTTGTACTTAAGTCGGCTTTGTGCCATTTGTATTAAATCCCGACGCAGTTTCTATGTTTCATCGTCAATGTGAAGGTCAAAGGGATAGAGTCATGCTGCAATAGTGCATCGGAAACTAATACTGATCTTCCTGGAAACGCTTATAGCAAACCACAAACAATGAGAAGATTTACTCTTCTTTTACTTGAGTCGTCATTGTGCCTTTTGTGTTAAATCCAGACGCAATTTCTGAGCTTCATCGTCAATGTGAAGGTTCAAGGGATAGAGTAAAACTGCAGTAGTGCATCGGAATCTAATAGTGATCTCCCAGGAAACTCTCAAAGCAAACAACTGACAATGAGGGAATTTACTCTTTTTGTACTTAAGTCGGCATTGTGCCTTTTGTGTTAAACCATGACGCAATTTCTGTGTTTCACCGTCATTCTGAAGATCCAAGGGATAGAGTAAAGCTGCAGTAGTGCATCAGAATCTAATACTGATCTTCCAGAAAACTCTCAAAGAAAACCACAAACAAAAAGTATATTTTCTCTTCGTGTACTTAAGGCGACATTGTGCCTTTTGTATTAAATCCCGACGCAATTGATGCGTTTCATCGTCAATGTGAAGGCCCCAAGTGTTAGGGTAAAGCTGCAGTAGTTCATCGGATTCCAATACTGATCTGCCAGGAAACGCTCAAAGCAGACCACAAACAATGAGAAGGTATACTCTTCTTGTACTTATGTCGGCATTGTGCCTTTTGTTTTAAATCCCGACGCGATTTCTCTGTTTCATCGGCAATGTGTTTTATCGTCAATCAGAAGGTCTAACGGATAGAGTAAAGCTGCAGTAGTTCATTTGAATCTAATACTTTTCTCCCAGGAAACGCTCCAAGCAAACCACAAACAATGAGAGGATTTACTCTTCTTGACTTTAAGTCGGCATTGTGCCTTTTGTATTTAATCCCGACGCAATCTCTGTGTGTCATCCTCAATGTTAAGGTCCTAGGGATATAGTAAAGCTGCAGTAGGGCATCGGAATCTAATACTGATCTCCCAGGAAACGCTCAAATACAAACCACAAACAATGAGAATATTTACTCTTTTTGTACTTAAGTCGGCATTGTGCCTTTTATGTTAAATCCCAACGCAATTTCTGTGTTCATCGTCAATGTGAACGTCCAAGGGATAAAGTAAAGCTGCAGTAGTGCATCGGAATCTAATACTGATCTCCCAGGAAGCGCTCAAAGCAAACCACAAACAAAAAGAATATTTACTTTCCTTGTACTTAAGTTGACATTGTGCCTTTTGTATTAAATCCCGACGCAAATTCTGTGCTTCATCGTCACTGTGAAGGTCCAAAGGACAGAGTAAAGCCGCAATAGAGCATCAAAATCTAATACTGATCCCAGAGGAAACGCTCAAAGCAAACCACAAACAATGAGAAGATATATTCTTCTTGTACTTAAGTCGGCATTGTGCACTTTGTTATTAATCCCGACGCAATTTCTGTGTTTCATCGTCAATGTGAAGTTGCAAGGGAAAGAATAAAGCTGCAGTAGTGGATAGGAATCTAATACTGATCTCCCAGGAAACGATCAAAACAAACCTCAAACAATGAGACGATTTACTCCTCTTGTACTTAAGTCAGCATTCTACCCTTTGTATTAAATCCCGACGCAATTTCTGTGTTTCATAGTCAATGTGAAGGTCCAAGGGATAGAGTAATGCAGCAGTAGTGCTTCGGAATCTAATACTGATCTCCTAGGAAACGCTTAAAACAAACCACAAACAATGAGAAGATTTATTCTTCTTGTACTTCAGTCGGCATTGTGCCTTTTGTATTAAATCCCGACGCAATTTCTGAGTCTCATCGTCAGTGTGAAGGTTCAAGGGATAGAGTAATGCTGCAGTAGTGCATCGCAAATGAATACTGATCCCACAGGAAACGCTCAAAGCAAACCACAAACAATGGGAAGATTTACTGTTCTTGTACTTAAGTCGGCATCGTGCCATTTGTATTAAATCCCGACGCAATATCTGTGTTTCATCGTCAATGTGGAAGTCCAAGGGATAGAGTAAATCTGCAGTAGTGCATCGGAATCTTACTGATATCCTAGGAAACACTCAAAAAAACCACAAACAATGAGAACATGTACTCCTCTTGTACTTAAGTCGGCATTATGCCTTTTGTTATGAATCCCGAAGCTATTTCTGTGTTCCATCGTCAATGTGAAAGTCCAAGGGTTAGAGTAATCATGCAGTAGTGAATCGGAATCTAATACTGATCTCTCTGGAAACGCTCAAAGCTCACCAGAAACGATGAGTAGATTTACTCTTCTTGTACTTAAGTCGGATTCTGCCTTTTGTATTAAATCCCGACGCAATTTCTGTGTTTCATCGTCAATGTGAAGGTCCAAGGGATACGGTAATGCTGCAGTGGTGCATCGGAATCTAACACTGATCTCCCAGGAAACGCCCATAGCAAACCACAAACCCTGAGAAGATTTATTCTTCTTGTACTTAAGTCGGCATTGTGTCTTTTGAATTAAATTCCGACGCAATTTCTGTGTTTCATCGTCAATGTGAAGGTCGAAGGGATAGAGTAATGCTGCAGTGCATCGGAATCTAATACAAATCTCCCAGGAAACGCTCAAAGCAAACCACAAGCAATGAGAAGATTTACTCTTCTTGTACTTAAGTCGGCATTGTGAATCCTGTATTAAATCCCGACGCAATTTCTCTGTTTCATCGCCAATGTGGAGGTCCAGGGGATAGAGTAAATCTGCAGTAGTGCATCTGAATCCAGTACTGATCTCCCAGAAAACGCTCAAAGCAAACCACAAACAATGAGAAGATTTACTCGTCTTGTACTTAAGTCGGTATTGTGCTTTTTGGATTAAATCCCGACGCGATTTCTGTGTTTCATCGTCATTGTGAAGGTCCGAGGGATAGAGGAAAGCTGTGGTAGTGCATCGGAAACTAATACTGATCTCGCAGGAAACGCTCAAAGCAAACCACAAACAATGAGCAGATTTAACCTTCTTGTACTTAAGTCGGCATTGTGCCCTTTGTATTAAATCCCGACGCAATTTCTGTGTTTCGTCGTGAATGAGAACGTCCAGGTGATAGAGTAATGCTGCAGTAGTGCATCGGAATCTAATACTGATCGCCCTGGAAATGCTCACAGCAAACCACAAACAATGAGAAGATTTCCTCTCCTTGTAGTTAAGTCGGCATTGTGCCCTTTGTATTAAATCCCGACGCAATTTCTGTGCTTCATTGTCAATCTGAAGGTCCAGGGGATAGAGTAACGCTGCAGTCGTGCATCAGAATCTAATACTGATCTCCCAGGAATCGCTAATGAAAACCACAAACAAAAAAATGAAATATTTACTCCTCTTGTATTTCAGTCGGCATTGTGCCTTTTGTAAAAATCCCTACGCAATTTCTGTGTTCCATCGTCAATGTGAAGGTCCAAGAGACGGAGTAAAGCTGCAGTAGTGCATCATGATCTAGTACTGATCTCCCAGGAAACGCTCAAAGCAAACCACAAACAATGAGGCGATTTACACTTCTTGTACTTAAGTCGGCTTTGTGCCATTTGTATTAAATCCCGACGCAGTTTCTATGTTTCATCGTCAATGTGAAGGTCAAAGGGATAGAGTCATGCTGCAATAGTGCATCGGAAACTAATACTGATCTTCCTGGAAACGCTTATAGCAAACCACAAACAATGAGAAGATTTACTCTTCTTGTACTTGAGTCGTCATTGTGCCTTTTGTGTTAAATCCAGACGCAATTTCAGAGCTTCATCGTCAATGTGAAGGTTCAAGGGATAGAGCAAAACTGCAGTAGTGCATCGGAATCTAATAGTGATCTCCCAGGAAACTCTCAAAGCAAACAACTGACAATGAGGGAATTTACTCTTTTTGTACTTAAGTCGGCATTGTGCCTTTTGTGTTAAACCATGACGCAATTTCTGTGTTTCACCGTCATTCTGAAGATCCAAGGGATAGAGTTAAGCTGCAGTATTGCATCGAAATCTAATACTGATATCCCAGGAAATGCTCAAAGCAAACCACGAACAATGAGAAGATTTTCTCATCTTGTCCCTAAGTCGGCATTGTGCATTTCATGTTAAATCCCGACGAAATTTCTGAGTTTCATCGTCAATGTAAGGTCCAAGGGATAGAGTAAAGCTGCAGTAGTGCATCGGAATCAAATACTGATCTCCCAGGAAACGCTAAAAGCAAAACACAAACAATGAGAAGTTTTGCTCTTCTTTTACTTAAGTCAGCATTGTGCCTTCTGTTTTAAATCCCGACGCAATTTCTGTGTTTCATCGTCAATGTGAAGGTCCATGGGATAGAGTAAAGCTGCAGTAGTGCATCGGAATCTAATACTGATCTCCCATGAAACGCTTAAAGCATACCACGAACAATGAGAAGATTTACTCTTCTTGTACTTTTGTCGGCATTGTGCCTTTTGAATTAAATCCCGACGCAATTACTCTGTTTCATCGTCAATGTGAAGGTCCAAGGGATAGAGTAAAGCTTCAGTAGTACATCGGAATCTAATACTGATCTCCCAGGAAACGCTAAAAGCAAACCACAAACAGTCAGAAGATTTACTCTTCTTCTACTTAAGTCGGCATTGTCCCTTTTGTATTAAATCCCGACGCAATTTCTATGTTTTTTCGTCAATGCGAAGGTCCAAGGGATAGAGTAAAGCTGCAGTAGTGCATCGGAATCTAATACTGATCTTCCAGAAAACTCTCAAAGAAAACCACAAACAAAAAGGATATTTTCTCTTCGTGTACTTAAGGCGACATTGTGCCTTTTGTATTAAATCCCGACGCAATTGATGCGTTTAATCGTCAATGTGAAGGCCCCAGGAGTTAGGGTAAAGCTGCAGTAGTTCATCGGATTCCAATACTGATCTGCCAGGAAACGCTCAAAGCAGACCACAAACAATGAGAAGGTATACTCTTCTTGTACTTATGTCGGCATTGTGCCTTTTGTTTTAAATCCCGACGCGATTTCTCTGTTTCACCGGCAATGTGTTTTATCGTCAATCAGAAGGTCTAACGGATAGAGTAAAGCTGCAGTAGTTCATTTGAATCTAATACTTTTCTCCCAGGAAACGCTCCAAGCAAACCACAAACAATGAGAGGATTTACTCTTCTTGACTTTAAGTCGGCATTATGCATTTTGTATTTAATCCCGACGCAATCTCTGTGTGTCATCCTCAATGTTAAGGTCCTAGGGATATAGTAAAGCTGCAGTAGGGCATCGGAATCTAATACTGATCTCGCAGGAAACGCTCAAAGATAAACCACAAACAATGAGAATATTTACTCTTTTTGTACTTAAGTCGGCATTGTGCCTTTTATGTTAAATCCCAACGCAATTTCTGTGTTCATCGTCAATGTGAACGTCCAAGGGATAAAGTAAAGCTGCAGTAGTGCATCGGAATCTAATACTGATCTCCCAGGAAGCGCTCAAAGCAAACCACAAACAAAAAGAATATTTACTTTCCTTGTACTTAAGTTGACATTGTGCCTTTTGTATTAAATCCCGACGCAAATTCTGTGCTTCATCGTCACTGTGAAGGTCCAAAGGATAGAGTAAAGCCGCAATAGAGCATCAAAATCTAATACTGATCCCAGAGGAAACGCTCAAAGCAAACCACATACAATGAGAAGATATATTCTTCTTGTACTTAAGTCGGCATTGTGCACTTTGTTATTAATCCCGACGCAATGTGAAGTTGCAAGGGATAGAGTAAAGCTGCAGTAGTGGATAGGAATCTAATACTGATCTCCCAGGAAACGATCAAAACAAACCTCAAACAATGAGAAGATTTACTCCTCTTGTACTTAAGTCAGCATTCTACCCTTTGTATCAAATCCCGACGCAATTTCTGTGTTTCATAGTCAATGTGAAGGTCCAAGCGATAGAGGAATGCAGCAGTAGTGCTTCGGAATCTAATACTGATCTCGTAGGAAACGCTTAAAACAAACCACAAACAATGAGAAGATTTACTCTTCTAATAAATAAGTCGGCATTTTGCCTTTTCTTTTAAATCCCGACGCAATTTCTCTGTTTCATCGGCAATGAGAGGGACCAAGGGATAGAGTCAAGCTGCTGTAGTGCATCGGGATCGAATACTGATCTCCCAGGAAACGCTCAAACCAAACCACAAAAGAAACAACACTTACTCCTCTTGTACTTAAGTCGACATTGTGCATTTTGTATTAAATCCCGACGCAATTTCTGTGTTTCATCGTCAATGTGAAGGTCCAAGGGATTGAGTAAAGCTCAGTAGTGCATCGGAATCTATTACTGATCTCCCAGGTAACGCTTAAAGCAAACCTCAAACAATGAGAAGATTTAATCTTCTTGTACACAAGTCAGCATTGTGCCTTTTGTATTGAATCCCGACGCAATTACTGTGTTTCATCGGCAGTGTGAAGGTTCAAGGGATAGAGTAAAGCTGCAGTAGTTCATCGGAATCTAATACGGATCTCTCAGGAAACGCTCAAAGCAAACCACAAACAATGATAAGAATGACTCTTTTTGTACTTAAGTCGGCATTCTGCATTTTTTATTAAATCCCGAAGCAATTTCTGTGTTTCATCGTCAATGTGAAGGTCCAAGGGATAGAGTAAAGCTGCAGTAGTTTATCGGAATCTAATTCAGATCTCCCAGGAAACGCTCAAAGCAAACCACAAACAATGAGAAGACATACTCTTCTTGTACTTAAGTCGGCATTGTGCCTTTTGTATTAAATCCCGACGCAATTTCTGTGTTTCATCGTCAATGTGAAGGTCCAAGGGATAGAGTAAAGCTGCAGTAGTGCTTCGGAATCTAATACTGATCTCCCAGGAAACGCTCAAAGCAAACCACAAACAATGAGAAGATATACTCATCTTGTACTTAAGTCGGCATTGTGCCTTTTGTATTAACTTCCGACGCAATTTCTGTGTTTCATCTTCAATGTGAAGGTCCAAGGGACAGAGTATAGCTGCAGTATTGCATCGGAGTCTAATACTGATCTAACAGGAAACGCTCAAACCAAATCTCAAACATTGAGAAGATTCACTCTTCTTCTACTTGAGTCGGCATTGTGTCCTTTGTTTTGAATCCCGACGCACTTTCTGTGTTTCAACGTCAATCTGACGATCCAAGGGATAGAGTAAAGCTGCAGTGGTGCATCGGAATCTAATACTGATCTCACAGAAAACGCTCAAGGCCAATCCCAAACAATGAGAAGATTTTTCTTCTTGTACTTAAGTCGGCATTGTGCCTTTTGTATTAAATCCCGACGCAATTTCTGTGTTTCATCGTCAATGTAAAGGTCCAAGGGATACCGTAAAGCTGCAGTAGTGCATCGCAATCTATTACTGATCTCCCAGGAATCGCTCAAAGCAAACCACAAACAAGGAGAAGATTTACTCTTTTTGTACTAAAGTCGGCATTGTGCCTTTTGTATTGAAACCGACGAAATATCTGTACTTCATCGTCAATGTGAAGGTCCAAGGGATAGGGTAAAGCTGCAGTAGTGCATCGGAATATAATACTGATCTCCCAGGAAACGCTCGTAGCAACCACAAACAATGAGAAGATTTACTATTCTTGTACTTAAGTCGGCATTGTGCCTTTTATGTTAAATCCCGATGCAATTTCTGTGTTTCATCGTCAATGTGAACTTCCAAGGGATAGAGTATAGCTGCAGTAGTGCATCGGAATCTAATACTGATCTCCCAGGAAACGCTCAAGACAAACCTCAAGCAATGAGAAGATTTACTCTTCTTTTACTAGAGTCGGCATTGTGCCTTTTGTTTTGAATCCTTACGCTATTTCTGTGTTTCATCGTCAATCTGAAGATCCAAGGGATAGAGTAAAGCTGCAGTAGTGCATCGAAATCTAATACTGATCTCCCAGGAAATGCTCGTAGCAAACCACAAACAATGAGAAAATTAACTCTTCTGCTACTTATGTCGTTATTGTGCCTTATGTATTAAATCCCGACGCAATATCTGTGCTTTATCGTCAATGTGAAGGTCCATGGGATAGAGTAATGCTGTAGTGGTGCTTCGGAATCTAATACTGATCTCCCAGGAAATGCTAAAAGCAAACCACAAACATTGAGAAGAGTTACTCTTCTTGTACTTAAGTCGGCATTGTACCTTATTTATTAAATCCCGATGCAATTTCTGTGTTTCATCGTCAATCTGAAGGTCCATGGGATAGAGTAAAGCTGCAGTAGTGCATCGGAATCTAATGCTGTTCTCCCAGGAAACGCTCAAAGCAAACCACGAAGTATGAGAAGATTTACTCTTCTTGTACTTAAGTCGGCATTGTGCCCTTTGTATTAAAACCCGACGCAATTTCTGAGGATCATCGTCAGTGTGAAGGTTCAATGGATAGAGTAAAGCTCAGTAGTGCATTGGAATCTATTACTGATCTCCCAAGGAAACGCTCAAAGCAAACCACAAACAATGAGAATATTTACTCTACTTGTTCTTAAGTCGGCATTGTGTCCTTTGTATTAAATTCCGACGCAATTTCTTTATTTCATCGTCAATGTGAAGGTCCAAGGCATAGAGTAAAGCTGCATTAGTGCATCGGAATCGAATACTGATCGCCCAGGAAACGCTCAAAGCAAACCACAAACAATGAGAAGATATACTCATCTAATACATAAGACGGCATTTTGCCTTTTGTTTTAACCCCGACGCAATTTCTCTGTTTCATCGGCAATATGAAGGACCAAGGGATAGAGTAAAGCTGCTGTAGTGCATCGGGATCCAATACTGATCTCCTAGGAAACGCTCAAACCAAACCACAAAAGAAACAACATTTACTCTTCTTGTACTTAATTCGACTTTGTGCATTTTGTATTATATCCCGACTCAATTTCTGTGCTTCATCGTCAATGGGAAGGTAAAAGGGATTGAGTAAAGCAGCAGTAGTGCATCGGAATGTATTACTGATCTCCCAGGAAACGCTCAAAGCAAACCACAAACAATGAGAAGATTTACTCTTTTTGTACTTAAGTAGGCATTGTGCCTTTTGCATTAAATCCCGTCGTAATTTCGACGTTTCATCGTCAATGTGAAGGGCCAAGGGATACAGTTAAGCTGCAGTGGTGCATCGGAATCTGATACTGATCTCCCAGGAAACGCTCAAAGCAAACCACAAACAATGAGCAGATTTACTCCTTTTGAACTTAATTCGGCATTCTGCCTTTTGTATTAAATACCACGCAATCTCTGTGTTTTATCGTCAATGTGAGGGTCCTAGGGATAGAGTAAAGTTGCAGTAGTGCATAGGAATCTATTATTGAACTCCCAGGTAACGCTCAAAGCACACCTCGAACAATGAGAGGATTTACTATTCTTGAACTGAAGTCGGCATTGTGCCTTTTATATTAAATCACGACGCAATTTCTGTGTTTCATCGTCAATGTGAAGTTCCAAGGTATAGAGTAAAGCTGCAGTAGTGCATCGGAATTAAATACTTATTTCCCAGGAAACGCTTAAAGCAAACCTCAAACAATGAGAAGATTTAATCTTCTTGTACACAAGTCAGCATTGTGCCTTTTGTTTTGAATCCCGACGCAATTACTGTGTTTCATTGGCAGCGTGAAGGTTCAAGGGATAGAGTAAAGCTGCAGTAGTTCATCGGAATCTAATACTGATCTCTCAGGAAACGCTCAAAGCAAACCACAAACAATGATAAGAATGACTCTTTTTGTACTTAAGTCGGCATTCTGCATTTTGTATTAAATCCTGAAGAAATTTCTGTGTTTCATCGTCAATGTGAAGGTCCAAGGGATAGAGTAATGCTGCAGTAGTTTATCGGAATCTAATTCAGATCTCCCAGGAAACGCTCAAAGCAAACCACAAACAATGAGAAGATATACTCTTCTTGTACTTAAGTCGGCATTGTGCCTTTTGTATTAAATCCCGACGCAATTTCTGTGCTTCATCGTCAATGTGAAGGTCCAAGGGATAGAGTAAAGCTGCAGTAGTTCATCGGAATCTAATACTGATCTCCCAGGAAACGCTCAAAGCAAACCACAAACAATGAGAAGATGTACTCTTCTTGTACTTAAGTCGGTATTGTGCCATTTGTATTAAATTCCGACGCAATTTCTGTTTTTCATCGTCAATGTGAAGCTCCAAGAGATAGAGTAAAGCTGCAGTATTGCATCGGAGTCTTAATACTGATCTACCAGGAAACGCTCAAAACAAACCTCAAACAATGAGAAGATTTACTCTTCTTTAACTTGAGTTGGCATTGTGCCTTTTGTTTTGAATCCTTATGCCATTTCTGTGTTTCATCGTCAATCTGAAGATCCAAGGGATTGAGTAAAGCTGCAGTAGTGCATCGAAATCTAATACTAATCTCCCAGGAAACGCTCATAGCAAACCACAAACAATGGGAAAATTAACTCTTCTGGTACTTATGTCGTTATTGTGCCTTATGTATAAAATCCCGACGCAATTTCTGTGCTTTATCGTCAATGTGAAGGTCCATGGGACAGAGTAATGCTGCAGTGGTGCTTCGGAATTGAATACTGATCTCCCAGGAAATGCTAAAAGCAAACCACAAACCATGAGAAGAGTTACTCTTCTTGTACTTAAGGCGGCATTGTGCCTCATGTATTAAATCCCGACGCAGTTTCTGTGTTTCATCGTCAATCTGAATGTCCATGGGATAGAGTAAAGCTGCAGTAGTGCATCGGAATCTAATACTGATCTCCCAGGAAACGCTCAAAGCAAACTACTAACAATGAGAGTATTTACTCTCCTTGTACTTAAGTCGGCATTGTGTCTTTTGTATTAAGTTCCGACGCAATTTCTGTGTTTCATCATCAATGTGAAGTTCCAATGGATAGAGTAAAGCCGCAGTAGTGCATCGGAATCAAATACTGATCTCCCAGGAAACGCTCAAAGCAAACCACAATCAATAAGAAGATATACTCATCTAATACAAAAGTCGGCATTTTGCCTTTTGTTTTAAATCTCGATGCAATTTCTGTGTTTCATCGGCAATGTGAAGGTCCAAGGGGTATAGTTTGCTGCAGGATTGCATCGGAGTCTAATACTGATCTAACAGGAAACGCTCAAAGCAAACCTCAAACAATGAGAAGATTTACTCTTCTTGTACTTGTGTCGGCATTGTGCCTTTTGTTTTGAATGCCGACGCTATTTTTGTGTTTCATCGTCAATCTGAATATCCAAAGGACAGAGTATAGCTGCACTGGTGCATTGGAATCTAATACTGATCTCCCAGAAAACGCTCAAAGCAAACCACAGACAATGAGAAGATTTTCTCTTCTTGTACTTAAGTCGGCAATGTGCCTTTTGTATTAAATCCCGACGCAATTTCTGTGTTTCATCGTCAATGTGAAGGTCCAAGCGATAGAGTAAAGCTGCAGTAGTGCATCGCAATCTAATACTGATCTCCAAGGAAACGCTCAAAGCAAACTACAAACAATGAGAATATTTACTCTCCTTGTACTTAAGTCGGCATTGTGTCTTTTGTATTAAATTCCGATGCAATTTCTGTGATTCATCGTCAATGTGAAGGTCCAAGGGACAGAGTAAAGGCGCAATAGTGCATCGGAATCTAATACTGATCTCCCAGGAAACGCTCAAAGTACACCACAAACAATGAGAAGATTTACTATTCTTGTACTTAAGTCGGCGTTGTGCATTTTATGTTAAATCCCGACGCAATTTCTGTGTTGCATCGTCAGTGTGAACGTCCAAGGGATAGAGTAATGCTGCAGTAGTGCATCGGAATCTAATACTGATCTCCCAGAAAACGCTCAAAGCAAACCGCAAACAAAAAGTATATTTACCTTTCGTGTACTTAAGTCGGTATTATGCCTTTTGTATTAAATCGCGACGCAATTTCTGTGTTTCATCGTCACTGTGAAGGTCCAAGGGACAGAGTAAAGGCGCAATAGTGCATCGGAATCTAATACTGATCCCCGAGGAAACGCTCCAAGCAAACCACAAATAATGAGACGATTTACTCTCCTTGTACTTAAGTTGGCATTGTGCTTTTGTAATTAATCGCGACGCAATATCTGTGTTTCAACGTCAACGTGAAGGTCCAAATGATAGAGTAAACCTGCAGTAGTGTATCGGAATCTAATACTGATCTCCCAGGAAACCCTCAAAGCAAACCACAAACAATGAGAAGATATACTCTTCTTGTACTTAAGACGGTATTGTGCCTTTTGTATTAAATCCCGAGGCAATTTCTGTAAATCATCGTCAATGTAAAGTTCCAAGTGATAGAGTAAAGCTGCAGTCATTCATCGGAATCTATTACTGATCTCCCAGGAAACGCTCAAAGCAAACCACAAACAATGAGAAGATATACTCTTCTTGTACTTAGGTCGGCATTGTGCCTGTTGTATTAAATCCCGACCCAACTTCTATGTTTCGTCGTCAATGTGAAGGTCGAAGGGATAGAGTAGATCTGCAGCAGTGCATCGGAATCTAATACTGATCCCAGAGGAGACGCTCAAAGCAAACCACAAACAATGAGACGATTTACTCTTCTTGTACTTGAGTTGGCATTGTGCCTTTCGTATTAAATCCCGACGCAATTTCTGTGTTTCATCGTCACTGTGGAGGTCCAAGGGATAGAGTAACGGCGCAATAGTGATCGGAATCTAATACTGATCCCAGAGGAAACGCCCAAAGCAAACCACGAACAATGAGACGATATACTCTTCTTGTACTTATGTTGGCATTGTGCTTTTGTAATTAATCCCGATGCAATATCTGTGTTTCAACGTCAGTGTGAAGGTCCAAGGAATAGAGTAAAGCTGTAGTAGTGCATCGGAATCTATTACTGATCACCAAGAAAACGCTCAAAGCAAACGACAAACAATGAGAATATTTACTCTACTTGTACTTAAGACGGTATTGTGCCTTTTGTATTAAATCCCGAGGCAATTTCTGTAAATCTTCGTCAATGTAAAGTTCCAAGTGATAGAGTAAAGCTGCAGTCATTCATCGGAATCTATTACTGATCTCCCAGGAAACGCTCCTAGCAAACCACAAACAATGAGAAAATTAACTCTTCTGGTACTTAAGTCGGCATTGTGCCTTATGTATTAAATCCCGACGCAATTTCAGTGTTTCATCGTCAATCTGAAGGTCCTAGGGATAGAGTAAGGCTGCAGTAGTGCATCGGAATCTAATACTGATGTCCCAGGAAACGCACAAAGCAAACCACAAACAGTGAGAAGAATTTCTCTTCTTCTACTTAAGTCAACATTCTGCCTTATGTATTAAATCCCGGCGCAATTTCTGTGTTTCATCGTCAATGTGAAAGTACAAGGGATGGAGTAAAGCTACAGTAGTGCATCGGAATCTAATACTGTTCTCGCAGGAAACGCTCCAAGAAAGCCACAAACAAAGAGAAGATTTACTTTTCTTGTACTTAAGTAGGCGTTGTGCCTTTTGCATTAAATCCCGACGCAATTTCGTCGTTTCATCGTCAATGTGAAGGTCCAAGGAATAGAGTAAAGCTGTAGTAGTGCATCGGAATCTATTACTGATCACCAAGAAAACGCTCAAAGCAAACGACAAACAATGAGAATATTTACTCTACTTGTACTTAAGTTGGCATTGTGCCTTTTGTAATTACTACCGAAGCAATTTCTGTGTTTCATCGTCAATGTGAAGGTCCAAATGATAGAGTAAAGCTGCAGTAGTGTATCGGAATCTAATACTGATCTCCCAGGAAACGCTCAAAGCAAACCACAAACAATGAGAAGATTTACTGTTCTTGTACATAAGTCAGCATTGTGCCTTTTGTATTAAATCCCGTAGCAATTTCTGTGTTTCATCGTCAATGTGAAGGTCCAAGGGATAGAGTAAAGCTACAATACTGCATCGGAAACTATAACTGATCTCCCAGGAAACGCTTAAAACAGACCACAAACAATGAGAAGATTTACTCTTCTTGTACTTAAGTCTGTATTGTGCCCTTTGTGTTAAACCCCGACGCAATTTCTGAGCTTCATCGTCAGTGTGAAGGTTCAAGCGATAGAGTGAAGCTGCAGTAGTGCATCGGAATCTAATACTGATCTCCCAGGAAACGCTCAAAGCAAACCACAAGCAATTAGAAGATTTACTCTTCTTGTACTTAAGTCGGCATTCTGCCTTTTGTATTAAATCCCGACGCAATTTCTGTGTTTCATCGTCAATGTGAAGGTACAAGGGAAGGAGCAAAGCTACAGTAGTGCATCGGAATCTAATACTGATCTGCCAGGAAACGCACAAAACAAACCACAAGCAATGAGACGATTTACTCTTATTGTACTTAAGTGGGCATTGTGAGTTTTGCATTAAATCCCGACGTAATTTCGTCGTTTCATCGTCAAAGTGAAGGTCCAAGGGATAGAGTAAAGCTGTAGTAGTGCATCCGAATCTATTACTGATCTCCCAGGAAACGCTCAAAGCAAACTACAAACAATGAAAATATTTACTCTACTTGCACTTAAGTCGGCATTGTGTCTTTTGTATTAAATTCCGACGCAATTTCTGTGTTTCATCGTCAATATGAAGTTCCAAGTGATAGAGTAAAGCTGCAGTAGTGCACCTGAATCTAATACTGATCTCCCAGGAAACGCTCAAAGCAAACCACAAACAATGAGAAGATATACATATCTAATACATAAGTCGGCAATTTGCCATTTGTTTTAAATCCAGACGCAATTTCTGTGTTTCATCGGCAATGTGAAGGTCCAAGGGATAGAGTAAAGCTGCAGTATTGCATCGGAGTCTAATACTGATCTAACAGGAAACGCTCAAAGCAAACCTCATACAATGAGAAGATTTACTCCTCTTGTACTTGAGTCGGCATTGTGCCATTTGTTTTGAATCCCGACGCAATTTCTTTGTTTCGTCGTCAATCTGAAGATGAAAGGGGTAGAGTAGAGCTGCAGTGGTGAATCGGAATCTAATACTGATCTCCCAGAAAACGCTCAAAGCAAACCACAAACAATGAGAAGTTTTTCTCTTCTTGTACTTAATTCGGCATTGTGCCTTTTGTATTAAATCCCGACGCAATTTCTGTGTTTCATCGTCATTGTGAAGTTCCAAGGGATAGAGTTAAGCTGCAGTAGTTCATCGGAATCTAATACTGATCCCCCAGGAAACGCACAAAACAAACCACAAGCAATGAGAAGATTTACTCTTTTTGTACTTAAGTGGGCATTGTGAGTTTTGCATTAAATCCCGACGTAATTTCGTCGTTTCATCTTCAATGTGAAGCTCCAAGGGATAGAGTAAAGCTGTAGTAGTGCATCGGAATCTATTACTGATCACCCAGGATACGCTCAAAGCAAACCACAAACGATGTGTATATTTACTCTACTTGTACTTAAGTCGGCACTGTGTCTTTTGTATTAAGTCCCGACGCGATTTCTGTGTTTCATCCACAATGTGAAGGTGCAAGGGATAGAGTAAAGCCGCAGTAGTGCATCGGAATCTAATACTGATCTCCCAGGAAACGCTCAAAGCACACCACGAACAATGAGAGGATTTACTATTCTTGTACATAAGTCGGCATTCTGCCTTTTATATTAAATACCGACGCAAAATCTGTATTTCATCTTCAATGTGAAGGCCCAAGGGATAGGATAAAGCTGCAGTAGTGCATCGGAATCTAATACTGATCTCCCAGGAAATGCTCAAAGCAAACCACAATCAAAACGAATATTTACTTTTCTTGTACTTCAGTCGACATTGTGCCTTTCGTATTAAATCCAGACGCAATATCTGTGTTTCATCGACAATGTGAAGGTGCAAGTGATAGAGTAAAGCCGCAGTATTGCATCGGAATCTAATACTGATCTCCCAGGAAACGCTGTAAGCAAACCACAAACAATGAGAAGATTTACTCTTCTTGTTCATAAGTCAGCATTGTGCCTTTTGTATTAAATCCCGACGCAATTTCTGAGTTTCATCGTCATTGTGAAGTTCCAAGGGATAGAGTTAAGCTGCAGTAGTTCATCGGAATCTAATACTGATCTCCCTGGAAACGCACAAAACAAACCACAAGCAATGAGAAGATTTACTCTTTTTGTACTTAAGTGGGCATTGTGAGTTTTGCATTAAATCCCGACGTAATTTCGTCGTTTCATCGTCAATGTGAAGGTCCAAGGGATAGAGTAAAGCTGTAGTAGTGCATCGGAATCTATTACTGATCACCCAGGAAACGCTCAAAGCAAACCACAAACAAAGAGAATATTTACTCTACTTGTACTTAAGTCGGCACTGTGTCTTTTGTATTAAGTCCCGACGCGATTTCTGTGTTTCATCGACAATGTGAAGGTGCAAGGGATAGAGTGAAGCCGCAGTAGTGCGTGAGAATCTAATACTGATCTCCCAGGAAACGCTCAAAGCACACCACGAACAATGAGAGGATTTACTATTCTTGTACATAAGTCGGCATTGTGCCTTTTATATTAAATACCGACGCAAAATCTGTATTTCATCGTCAATGTGAAGGCCCAAGGGATAGGGTAAAGCTGCAGTAGTGCATCGGAATCTAATACTGATCTCCCAGGAAATGCTCAAAGCAAACCACAATCAAAAGAAATATTTACTTTTCTTGTACTTCAGTCGACATTGTGCCTTTCGTATTAAATCCAGACGCAATATCTGTGTTTCATCGACAATGTGAAGGTGCAAGGGATAGAGTAAAGCCGCAGTAGTGCATCGGAATCTAATACTGATCTCCCAGGAAACGCTGAAAGCAAACCACAAACAATGAGAAGATTTACTCTTCTTGTTCATAAGTCAGCATTGTGCCTTTTGTATTAAATCCCGACGCAATTTCTGTGTTTCATCGTCAATGTGAAGGTCCAAGGAATAGAGTAATGCTACAGTAGTGCATCGGAAACTATAACTGATCGCCCAGGAAACGCTTAAAACAGACCACAAACAATGAGAAGATTTACTCTTTTTGTACTTAAGTCGGCATTGTTCCTTCTGTATTATTTCCCGACGCAATTTCTGTGTTTCATCGTCAATGTGAAGGTCCAAGGGATAGAGTAAAGCTGCAGTAGTGCATCGCAATCTAATACTGATCTCCCAGGAAACGCTCAAAGCTAACCACAAACAATGAGAAGATATACTTTTCTTGTACTTATGTCGGTATTGTGCCTTTTGTACTAAATCCCAAGGTATTTTCTGTGTATCATCGTCATTATGATCTTCCATGGGATAGAGTTAAGCTGCAGTAGTTCATCGGAATCTAATACTGATCTCCCAGGAAACGCTCAAAGCAAACCACAAACAATGAGAAGATATACTCTTCTTGTACTTAAGTTGGTATTGTGCCTTTTGTATTAAATCCCGATGCAATTTCTGTGTTTCATCGACAACGTGATAGTCCAAGTGATAGAGTAAAGCTGCTGTAGTGCATCGGAATCCTGTTCTGATGTCCCAGGTAACACTCTAAGCAAACCACAAAGAATGAGAAGATTTACTCTTCTTGTACTTAAGTCGACATTGTGCCTTTTGTATTAAATCGCGACGCAATTTCTGTGTTTCATCGACAACGTGATAGTCCAAGTGATAGAGTAAAGCTGCTGTAGTGCATCGGAATCCTGTTCTGATGTCCCAGGTAACACTCTAAGCAAACCACAAAGAATGAGAAGATTTACTCTTCTTGTACTTAAGTCGACATTGTGCCTTTTGTATTAAATAACGACGAAATTACTGTGCTTCATCGTCAATGAGAGGGTCCAAGGGATAGAGTGACGATGCAGTAGTGCATCGGAACCTAATACTGATCTCCCAGGAAACGCTCAAAGCACACCACGAACAATGAGAGGATTTACTATTCTTGTACATAAGTCGGCATTGTGTGTTTTGTATTAAATCCCGACGCAATTTCTGTGTTCCATCGTCAATGTGAAGGTCCAAGGGATAGAGTTATGCTACAGTAGTGCATCGGAAACTAATACTCATCTCCCAGGAAACGCTTAAAACAGACCACAAACAATGAGAAGATTTACTCTTCTTGTACTTAAGTCGGTATTGTGCCCTTTGTATTAAATCCCGACGCAATTTCTGAGTTTCATCATCAGTGTGAAGGTTCAAGGGATAGAGTAAAGCTGCAGTAGTGCTTCGGAATCTAATACCGATCTCCCAGGAAACGCTCAAAGCAAACCACAAACAGTGAGAAGATTTACTCTTCTTGTACTTGAGTCGGCATTCTACCTTTTTGTATTAAATCGCGACGCAATTTCTGTGTTTCATCGTCAGTGTGAAGGTACAAGGGATGGAGTAAATCTACAGTAGTGCATCGGAATCTAATACTGATCTCGCAGGAAACGCTCAAAGCAAGCCACAAACAATGAGAGGATTAATTCTTCTTGTTCTTACGTCGGCATTGTGCGTTTTGTAATAAATCCCAACGCAATTTCTGTGTTTCATCGTCAATGTGAAGGTCCAAGGGATAGAGTAATGCTACAGTAGTGCATCGGAAACTAATACTCATCTCCCAGGAAACGCTTAAAACAGACCACAAACAATGAGAAGATTACTCTTCTTCTACTTAAGTCGGCATTCTGCCTTATGTATTAAATCTCGACGCAATTTCTGTGTCTCATCGTCAATGTGAAGGTACAAGGGATGGAGTAAAGCTACAGTAGTGCATCGGAATCTAATACTGATCTCCCAAGTAACACTCTAAGCAAACCACAAAGAATGAGAAGATTTACTCTTCTTGTACTTAAGTCGGCATTGTCCCTTTTGTATTAAATACCGACGAAATTTCTGTGCTTCCTCGTCAATGAGAGGGTCCAAGGGATAGAGTGACGCTGCAGTAGTGCATCGGAATCTAATACTGATCTCCGAGGAAACGCTCAAAGCAAACCACAAACTATGAGAAGATTTACTCTTCTTGTACTTAAGTTGGCATTGTGCCTTTTGTATTAAATCCCGACGCAATTTCTGTTATTCATAGTCAATGTGAAGGTCCAAGGGGTAGAGTAACACTGCAGTAGTGTATCGGAATCGAATGCTGATCTCCCAGGAAACGCACAAAGCAAACCACAAACAATGAGAAGATTTACTCTACTTGTACTTAAGTCCTCATTGTGCATCTTGTATAAAATCCCGACTTAATTTCTGTGGTTCATCTTCTATGAGAAGGTCCAAGAGTTAGAGTAAAGCTGCGGTAGTGCATTGGAATCTAATACTGATCCCCGAGGAAACGCTCAAAGCAAACCACAAACTATGAGAAGATTTACTCTTCTTGTACTTAAGTTGGCATTGTGCCTTTTGTATTAAATCCCGACGCAATTTCTGTGTTTCATCGTCAATGCGAAGGTCCAAGCGATAGAGTCAAACTGCAGTAGTGCATCGGAATCTGATAATGATCTCTCAGGAAACGATCAAAGCAAATCACAAAAATTGAGAGGACTTACTCTGCTTGTACTCAAGTTACCATTCTGCATTTTGTATTAAATCGCGACGCAATTTCTGTGTTTCATCGACAATGAGATAGTCAAAGTGATAGAGTAAAGCTGCTGTAGTGCACCGGAATCTTATTCTGATCTCCCAGGTAACACTCTAAGCAAACCACAAAGAATGAGAAGATTTACTCTTCTTGTACTTAAGTCGGCATTGTGCCTTTTGTATTAAATAACGACGAAATTAATGTGCTTCATGGTCAATGAGAGGGTCCAAGGGATAGAGTGACACTGCAGTAGTGCATCGGAACCTAATACTGATCTCCCAGGAAACGCTCAAAGCACACCACGAACAATGAGAGGATTTACTATTCTTGTACATAAGTCGGCATTGTGCGTCTTGTATTAAATCCCGACGGAATTTCTGTGTTTCATCGTCAATGTGAAGGTACAAGCGATGGAGTAAAGCTACAGTAGTGCATCGGAATCTAATACTGATCTCGCAGGAAACGCTCAAAGCAAGCCACAAACAATGAGAGGATTAATTCTTCTTGTTCTTACGTCGGCATTGTGCCTTTTGCATTATATCCCGACGCAATTTCTGTGTTTCATCGTCAATGTGAAGGCCCAGGGGATAGAGAAAAGCTGCAGTGGTCCATCGGAATCTAATACTGATCTCCCAGGAAACGATCAAAGCACACCACGAACAATGAGATGATTTACTCTTCTTGTACTTATGTTGGCATTGTGCTTTTGTAATTAATCCCGACGCAATATCTGTGTTTCATCGTCAGTGTGAAGGTCCAAATGTTAGAGTAAAGCTGCAGTAGTGTATCGGAATCTAATACTGATCTCCCAGGAAACGCTCAAAGCAAACCAGAAACAATGAGAATATTTACTCTACTGGTAGTTAAGTCGACATTGTGTCTTTTGTATTAAATTCCGAAGCAATTTCTGTGATTTATCGTCAATGTGAAGTTCCAAGGGATAGACTAAAGCTGCAGTAGTGCATCGGAATCTAACACTCATCTCCCAGGAAACGCTCAAAGCAAACCACTAACAATGAGAAGATATACTCATCTAATACATAAGTCGTCATTTTGCCTTTTGTTTTAAATCCCGGCGCAATTTCTGTGTTTCATCGGCAATGTGAAGGTCCAAGGGATGGAGTAAAGCTGCTGTAGTGCATCGGAATCTAATACTGATCTCCCAGGAAACGCTCAAAGCTAACCACATAAGAAACAACATTTACTCTTCTTGTACTTAAGTCGACATTGTGTACTTTGTATTAAATCCAGACGCAATTTCTGTGTTTTATCGTCAATGTGTAGGTCCAAGGGATAGAGTAAAGCTGCATTAGTGCATCGGAATCTAATACTGATCCCACAGGTAACGCTCAAAGCAAACCACAAACATTGAGAAGATGTACTCTTCTTGTACTTATGTCGGCATTGTGCCTTTTGTATTAATTACCGACGATATTTCTGTGTTTCATCGTCATTGTGAAGGTCCAAGCGATAGAGTAAAGCTGCAGTAGTGCATCGGAATCTGATAATCATCTCTCAGGAAACGCTCAAAGCAAATCACAAAAATTGAGAGGATTTACTCTGCTTTACTCAAGTTACCATTCTGCCTTTTGTATTAAATCGCGACGCAATTTCTGTGTTTCATCGACAATGTGATAGTCCCAGTGATAGAGTAAAGCTGCTGTAGTGCATCGGAATCTTATTCTGATCTCCCAGGTAACACTCTAAGCAAACCACAAAGAATGAGAAGATTTACTCTTCTTGTACTTAAGTCGGCATTGTCCCTTTTGTATTAAATACCGACGAAATTTCTGTGCTTCCTCGTCAATGAGAGGGTCCAAGGGATAGAGTGACGTTGCAGTAGTGCATCGGAATCTAATACTGATCTCCGAGAAAACGCTCAAAGCAAACCACAAACTATGAGAAGATTTACTCTTCTTGTACTTAAGTTGGCATTGTGCGTTTTGTATTAAATCCCGACGCAATTTCTGTTTTTCATAGTCAATGTGAAGGTCCAAGGGATAGAGTAATGCTACAGTAGTGCATCGGAAACTAATACTCATCTCCCAGGAAACGCTCAAAACAAACCACAAACAATGAGAAGATATACTCATCTAATACATAAGTCGGCATTTTGCCTTTTGTTTTAAATCCCGACGCAATTTCTGTGTTTCATCGGCAATGTGAAGGTCCAAGGGATCGAGTAAAGCTGCAGTAGTGCATCGGGATCTAATACTGATCTCCCAGGAAACGCTCAAAGCTAACCACAAAAGAAACAACATTTACTCTTCTTGTACTTAAGTCGACATTGTGTACTTTATATTAAATCCCGACGCAATTTCTGTGTTTCATCTTCAATGTGAAGGTCCAAGCGATAGAGTAAAGCTGCAGTAGTGCATCGGAATCTGATAATGATCTTCCAGAAAACGCTCAAAGCAATCACAAAAATTGAGAGGATTTACTCTGCTTGTACTCAAGCTGCCATTCAGCGTTTTGTATTAAATCCCGACTCAATTTCTGAGTTTCATCGTCAGTGTGAAGCTTCAAGGGATAGAGTAAAGGTGCAGTAGTGCATCGGAATCTAATACTGATCTCCCAGGAAACGCTCAAAGAAAACCACAAACAATGAGAAGAATTACTCTTCTTGTACTTAAGTCGGCATTCTGCCTTTTTGTATTAAATCCCGACGCAATTTCCCTGTTTCATCGTCAATGTGAAGGTCCAGGGGATAGAGTAAAGCTGCAGTGGTGCATCGGAATCTAATACTGATCTCCCAGGGAATGCTCAAACCAAACCACAAACAATGAGAAGATTTACTCTTCTTGTACTTAAGTCGGCATTGTTCCTTCTGTATTAATTCCCGACGCAATTTTTGTGTTTCATCGTCATTGTGAAGGTAAAAGCGATAGAGTAAAGCTGCAGTAGTGCATCGGAATCTGATAATGATCTTCCAGAAAACGCTCAAAGCAATCACAAAAATTGAGAGGATTTACTCTGCTTGTACTCAAGCTGCCATTCAGCGTTTTGTATTAAATCCCGACTCAATTTCTGAGTTTCATCGTCAGTGTGAAGCTTCAGGGGATAGAGTAAAGGTGCAGTAGTGCATCGGAATCTAATACTGATCTCCCAGGAAACGCTCAAAGCAAACCACAAACAATGAGAAGAATTACTCTTCTTGTACTTAAGTCGGCATTCTGCCTTTTTGTATTAAATCCCGACGCAATTTCTGTGTTTTATCGTCAATGTGTAGGTCCAAGGGATAGAGTAAAGCTGCATTAGTGCATCGGAATCTAATACTGATCCCACAGGTAACGCTCAAAGCAAACCACAAACATTGAGAAGATGTACTCTTCTTGTACGTATGTCGGCATTGTGCCTTTTGTATTAAATACCGACGATATTTCTGTGTTTCATCGTCATTGTGAAGGTCCAAGCGATAGAGTAAAGCTGCAGTAGTGCATCGGAATCTGATAATCATCTCTCAGGAAACGCTCAAAGCAAATCACAAAAATTGAGAGGATTTACTCTGCTTTACTCAAGTTACCATTCTGCCTTTTGTATTAAATCGCGACGCAATTTCTGTGTTTCATCGACAATGTGATAGTCCCAGTGATAGAGTAAAGCTGCTGTAGTGCATCGGAATCTTATTCTGATCTCCCAGGTAACACTCTAAGCAAACCAAAAAGAATGAGAAGATTTACTCTTCTTGTACTTAAGTCGGCATTGTCCCTTTTGTATTAAATACCGACGAAATTTCTGTGCTTCCTCGTCAATGAGAGGGTCCAAGGGATAGAGTGACGTTGCAGTAGTGCATCGGAATCTAATACTGATCTCCGAGAAAACGCTCAAAGCAAACCACAAACTATGAGAAGATTTACTCTTCTTGTACTTAAGTTGGCATTGTGCCTTTTGTATTAAATCCCGACGCAATTTCTGTTTTTCATAGTCAATGTGAAGGTCCAAGGGATAGAGTAATGCTACAGTAGTGCATCGGAAACTAATACTCATCTCCCAGGAAACGCTCAAAACAAACCACAAACAATGAGAAGATATACTCATCTAATACATAAGTCGGCATTTTGCCTTTTGTTTTAAATCCCGACGCAATTTCTGTGTTTCATGGGCAATGTGAAGGTCCAAGGGATCGAGTAAAGCTGCAGTAGTGCATCGGGATCTAATACTGATCTCCCAGGAAACGCTCAAAGCTAACCACAAAAGAAACAACATTTACTCTTCTTGTACTTAAGTCGACATTGTGTACTTTGTATTAAATCCCGACGCAATTTCTGTGTTTCATCTTCAATGTGAAGGTCCAAGCGATAGAGTAAAGCTGCAGTAGTGCATCGGAATCTGATAATGATCTTCCAGAAAACGCTCAAAGCAATCACAAAAATTGAGAGGATTTACTCTGCTTGTACTCAAGCTGCCATTCAGCGTTTTGTATTAAATCCCGACTCAATTTCTGAGTTTCATCGTCAGTGTGAAATTTCAAGGGATAGAGTAAAGGTGCAGTAGTGCATCGGAATCTAATACTGATCTCCCAGGAAACGCTCAAAGCAAACCACAAACAATGAGAAGAATTACTCTTCTTGTACTTAAGTCGGCATTCTGCCTTTTTGTATTAAATCCCGACGCAATTTCTCTGTTTCATCGTCAATGTGAAGGTCCAGGGGATAGAGTAAAGCTGCACTGGTGCATCGGATTCTAATACTGATCTCCCAGGGAATGCTCAAACCAAACCACAAACAATGAGAAGATTTACTCTTCTTGTACTTAAGTCGGCATTGTTCCTTCTGTATTAATTCCCGACGCAATTTTTGTGTTTCATCGTCATTGTGAAGGTCCAAGCGATAGAGTAAAGCTGCAGTAGTGCATCGGAATCTGATAATGATCTTCCAGAAAACGCTCAAAGCAATCACAAAAATTGAGAGGATTTACTCTGCTTGTACTCAAGCTGCCATTCAGCGTTTTGTATTAAATCCCGACTCAATTTCTGAGTTTCATCGTCAGTGTGAAGCTTCAGGGGATAGAGTAAAGGTGCAGTAGTGCATCGGAATCTAATACTGATCTCCCAGGAAACGCTCAAAGCAAACCACAAACAATGAGAAGAATTACTCTTCTTGTACTTAAGTCGGCATTCTGCCTTTTTGTATTAAATCCCGACGCAATTTCTGTGTTTTATCGTCAATGTGTAGGTCCAAGGGATAGAGTAAAGCTGCATTAGTGCATCGGAATCTAATACTGATCCCACAGGTAACGCTCAAAGCAAACCACAAACATTGATAAGATGTACTCTTCTTGTACGTATGTCGGCATTGTGCCTTTTGTATTAAATACCGACGATATTTCTGTGTTTCATCGTCATTGTGAAGGTCCAAGCGATAGAGTAAAGCTGCAGTAGTGCATCGGAATCTGATAATCATCTCTCAGGAAACGCTCAAAGCAAATCACAAAAATTGAGAGGATTTACTCTGCTTTACTCAAGTTACCATTCTGCCTTTTGTATTAAATCGCGACGCAATTTCTGTGTTTCATCGACAATGTGATAGTCCCAGTGATAGAGTAAAGCTGCTGTAGTGCATCGGAATCTTATTCTGATCTCCCAGGTAACACTCTAAGCAAACCACAAAGAATGAGAAGATTTACTCTTCTTGTACTTAAGTCGGCATTGTCCCTTTTGTATTAAATACCGACGAAATTTCTGTGCTTCCTCGTCAATGAGAGGGTCCAAGGGATAGAGTGACGTTGCAGTAGTGCATCGGAATCTAATACTGATCTCCGAGAAAACGCTCAAAGCAAACCACAAACTATGAGAAGATTTACTCTTCTTGTACTTAAGTTGGCATTGTGCCTTTTGTATTAAATCCCGACGCAATTTCTGTTTTTCATAGTCAATGTGAAGTTCCAAGGGATAGAGTAAAGCTGTAGTAGTGCATCGGAATCTAACACCGATCTCCCAGTAAACGCTCAAAACAAACCACGAACAATGAGAAGATATACTCTTTTTGTACGTGAGTGGGCATTGTGCCTTTTGCATTAAATCCCGACGCAATTTCGTCGTTTCATCGTCAATATGAAGGGCCAAGGGATAGAGTAAAGCTGTAGTAGTGCATAGGAATCTATTACTGATCTCCCAGGAAACGCTCAAAGCAAACTACAAATAATGAGTGGATTTACACTTTTTGAACTTAGGTCGGCATTGTGGCTTTTGTATGAAGACCGACGAATTATTTGTGTTTCATCGTCAGTGTGAAGGTCCAAGGGATAGAGTAATGCTGCCGTAGTGCATCGGAATATAATACTGATCTCCCAGGAAGCGCTCAAATCACACCACAAACAGAAAGAATATTTACCTTTCTTGTACTTAAGTCGACATTGTGCTTTTCGAATTAAATCCCGACGCATTTTCTGTGTTTCATCGTCACTGTGAAGGTCCAAGGAAAGAGTAAAGGTGCAGTAGTGCATCGGAAACTAATACTCATCTCCGAGGAAACGCTTAAAACAGACCACAAACAATGAGAAGATCTACTCTTCTTGTACTTAAGTCGGTATCGTGCCCTTTGTATTAAATCCCGACGCAATTTCTGAGTTTCATCATCAGTGTGAAGGTTCAAGGGATAGAGTAAAGCTGCAGTAGTGCTTCGGAATCTAATACTGATCTCGCAGATAACGCTCAGAGCAAGCAACAAAGAATGAGAAGATTAATTCTTCTTGTACTTACGTCGGCATTGTGCCTTTTCCATTATATCCCGACGCAATTTCTGTGTTTCATCGTCAATGTGAACGTCCAGGGGATAGAGTAAAGCTGCAATGGTGCATCGGAATCTAATACTGATCTCCCAGGAAACGCTCAAAGCAGACCACGAACAATGAGAGGATTTACTATTCTTGTACATAAGTCGGCATTGTGCGTTTTGTATTAAATCCCAACGCAATTTCTGTGTTTCATCGTAATGTGAAGGTCCAAGGGATAGAGTAATGCTACAGTAGTGCATCGGAAACTAATACTCATCTCCCAGGAAACGCTCAAAACAAATCACAAACATTGAGAAGATTTACTCTTTTTGTACTTAAGTGGCATTGTGCCTTTTGCATTAAATCGCGACGCAATTTCGTCGTTTCATCGTCAATGTGAAGGTCCAAGGGATAGAGTAAAGCTGTAGTAGTGCATCGGAATCTATTACTGATCTCCCAGGAAACGCTCAAAGCAAACTACAAACAAAGAGTATATTTACTCTACTTGTACTTAAGTCGGCATTGTGTCTTTTGTATAAAATTCCGACGCAATTTCTGTGTTTCATCGTCAATGTGAAGTTCCAAGGGATAGAGTAAAGCTGCAGTAGTGCATCGGAATCTAATACCGATCTCCCAAATAACGCTCAAAGCAAACCACAAACAATGAGAAGATATACTTATCGAATACATAAGTCGGCATTTTGCCGTTTGTTTTAAATCCCGACGCAATTTCTGTGTCTCATCGGCAATGTGAAGGTCCAAGGGATAGAGTAAAGCTGCAGTATTGCATCGGAGTCTAATACTGATCTAACAGGAAACGCTCAAAGCAAACCTCAAACAATGAGAAGATTTACTCTTCTTGTACTTGTGCCGGCATTGTGCCTTTTGTTTTCAATCCCGACGCAATATCTGTGTTTCATCGTCAATCTGAAGGTCCAAGGGATAGAGTAAAGCTGCAGTAGTGCATCGCAATCTAATACTCATCTCCCAGGAAACGCTCAAAGTAAACCACAAACAATGAGGAGATTTACTCTTTTGGTACTTAAGTCGGCATTGTGCCTTTTGTATTAAGACCGACGAAATATTTGTGCTCCATCGTCAATGTGAACGTCCAAATGATAGAGTAAACCTGCAGTAGTGTATCGGAATCTAATGCTGATCTCCCCGGAACCGCTCAAAGCAAACCACAAACAATGAGAAGATATACTTTTCTTGTACTTAAGTCGGTATTGTGCCTTTTGTATTAAATCCCAAGGCAATTTCTGTGTGTCGTCGTCATTGTGAAGTTCTAAGGGGTAGATTAAAGCTGCAGTAGTTCATCGGAATCTTATACTGATCTCCCAGGAAACGCTCAAAGCAAACCACAAACAATGAGAAGATATACTCTTCTTGTACTCAAGTCAGTATTGTGCCTTTTGTATTAAATTCCGACGCAATTTCTGTGTACATAGTCAATGTGAATGTCCAAGGGATGGCGTAAAGCTGCAGTATTGCATCGGAGTCTAATACTTATCTACCAGAAAACGCTCAAAATAAACCTCAAACAATGGGAAGATATACTCTTCTTCTACTTAAGTCGGCATTCTGCCTTATGTATTAAATCCCGACGCAATTTCTGTGTCTCTTCGTCAATGTGAAGTTACAAGGGATGGAGTAAAGCTACAGTAGTGCATCGGAATCTAATACTGTTATCGCAGGAAACGCACAAAGCAAGCCACAAACAATGAGAAGATTTACTTTTCTTGTACTTAAGTAAGCATTGTGCCATTTGCATTAAATCGCGACGCAATTTCGTCGTTTCATCGTCAATGTGAAGGTCCAAGGGATAGAGTAAAGCTGTAGTACTGCATCGGAATCTATGACTGATCACCCAGGAAACGCTCAGAGCAAACCACAAACAATGAGAATATTTACTCTACCTGTACTTAAGTCGCCAGTGTGTCTTTTGTATTAAATTTCGACGCAATTTCTGTGTTTCATCGTCAATGTGAAGTTCCAAGGGATAGAGTAAAGCTGCAGTAGTGCATCGGAATATAACAATCATCTCCCAGGAAACGCTCGAAGCAAACCACAAACAATAAGAACATATACTCATCTAATACATAAGTCGGCATTTTGCCTTTTGTTTTAAATACCGACGAAATTTCTGTGCTTCATCGTCAATGAGAGGGTCCAAGGGAGTGAGTGACGCTGCAGTAGTGCTTCGCAATCTAATACTGATCTCCCAGGAAACGCTCAAAGCACACCACGAACAATGAGAGGATTTACTATTCTTGTACATAAGTCGGCATTGTGCCTTTTTTATTAAATACCGACGCAATATCTGTGTTTCATCGTCAATGTGAATGCCCAAGGGATAGGGTAATGCTGCAGTAGTGCATCGGAAACTAATACTGATCTCCCAGGAAACGCTCAAAGCAAACCACAATCAAAACGAATATTTACTTTTCTTGTACTTCAGTCGACATTGTACCTTTTGTATTAAATCCAGACGAAATTTCTGTGTTTCATCGTCAATGTGGAGGTATATGGAATAGAGTAATGCTGCAGTAGTGCAACGGAATCTAATACTGATCCAACAGGAAACGGTTAAAGCAAACCACAAACAATGAGAAGATTTACTCTTCTTGTACTTCAGTTGGCATTGTGCTTTTGTAATTAATCCCGACGCTATATCTGTGTTTCATCGTCAATGTGAAAGTCCAAATGATAGAGTAAAGCTGCAGTAGTGTATCGGAATCCAATACTAATCTCCCAGGAAACGCTCAAAGCAAACCACAAACAATGAGAAGATTGACTCTTTTTGTACTTTAGTCGGCATTCTCCCTTTTGTATTGAATCCCGAGTCAATTTCTGTGTATCATCGTCAATGTGAAGTTCCAAGGGATAGAGTAAAGTTGCAGTAGTTCACCGGAATCTAATACTGATCTCCCACGCAACGCTCAAAGCAAACCACAAACAATGAGAAGATATACTCTTCTTGTACTTAAGTCGATATTGTGCCTTTTGTATTAAATCCCGACGCAATTTCTATGTTTCATCGTCAATGTGAAGGTCCAAGGGATAGAGTGAAGTTGCAGTATTGCATCGGAGTCTTATACTGATCTACCAGGAAACGCCGAAAGCAAACCTCAAACAATGAGAAGATATACTCTTCTTTTACTTGGGTCGGCATTGTGCCTTTTGTTTTGAATCCCGACGCAATTTCTGTGTTTCTTCGTCAAACTGAAGATCCAAGGTATACAGTAAAGCTGCAGTAGTGCATCGGAATCTAATACTGATCTCCCAGGGAATGCTCAAAGCAAACCACAAACAATGAGAAGATTTATTCTTCTTGTACTTAAGTCGGTATTTTGCCCCTTGTATTAAATCCCGACGCAATTTATGTGTTTCATCGTCAATGTGAAGGTCCAAGGGATAGAGTAAAGCTGTAGTAGTGCATCGGAATCTATTACTGATCACCCAGGAAACGTTCAAAGCAAACCACAAACTATGAGATGATTTACTCATCTTGTACTTAAGTTACATTGTGTCTTTTGTATTAAATCCCGACGCAATTTCTGTGTTTCATCGCCAATGTGGTGGTCCATGCGATAGAGTAAAGCTGCAATAGTGCATCGGAATCTGTTAATGATGTCCCAGGAAACGCACAAAGCAAATCACAAAAATTGAGAGGATATACTAATCTTGTACTCAAGTTGCCATTCTGCCTTTTATATTAAATCGCGACGCAATTTCTGTGTTTCATCGACAACGTGAAAGTCCAAGTGATAGAGTAAAGCTGCTGTAGTGCATCGGAATCTTATTCTGATCTCCCAGGAAACACTTTAAGCAAACCACAAAGCATGAGAAGATTTACTCTTCTTGTACTTAAGTCGCGCTTTGTGCATTTTGTATTAAATACCGACGAAATTTCTGAGCTTCATCGTGAATGAGAGGGTCCAAGGGATAGAGTGACGCTGCAGTAGTGCATCGGAATCTAATAATGATCTCCCAGGAAGCGCTCAAAGCACACCACGAACAATGAGAGGATTTACTATTCTTGTACATAAGTCGGCATTGTGCCTTGTATATTAAATACCGACGCAATATCTGTGTTTCATCGTCAATGTGAAGGCCCAAGGGATAGGGTAAAGCTGCAGTGGTGTATCGGAATGTAATACTGATCTCCCAGGAAACGCTCAAAGCAAACCACAATCAAAACGAATATTTCCTTTTCTTGTACTTCAGTCGGCATTGTGCCTTTTGTATTAAATCCCGACGCAATTTCTGAGTTTCATCGGCAATGTGAAGGTCCAAGGGATAGAGTAAAGCTGCAGTATTGCATCGGAGTCTAATACTGAACTAACAGGAAACGGTCAAAGCAAACCTCAAACAATGAGGTGATTTCTCTTGTAGTACTTGAGTCGGCATTGTGCCTTTTGTTTTGAATCCCGACGCAATTTTTGTGTTTCATCGTCAATCTGAAGATCCAAGAGATAGAGTTCAGCTGCAGTGGTGCATCGGAATCTAATACTGATCTCCCAGAAAACGCACAAAGCAAACCACAAACAATGAGAAGATTTACTCTTCTTGTACTGAAGTCGGCATTGTGCATTTTTTGTAATTAATACCGAAGCAATATCTGTATTTCATCGTCAATCTGAAGGTCCAAAAGATAGAGTAAAGCTGCAGTAGTGTATCGGAATCTAATACTGATCTCCCAGGAAACGCTCATAGCAAACTACAAACAATGAGAAGATTTACTCTTCTTTTACTTAAGTCGGCATTGTGCCTTTTGTATTAAATCCCGACGCAATTTCTGTGTTTCATCGACAATGTGAAAGTGCAAGGGATAGAGTAAAGCCACAGTAGTGCATTGGAATCTAAAACTGATCTCCCAGGAAACGCTCAAAGCAAACCACAAACGATGAGAAGATATACTTAACTAATACATAAGTCGGCATTTTGCCATTTGTTTTAAATCCCGACGTAATTTCTGTGTTTCATCGGCAATGTGAAGGTCCAAGGGATAGAGTAAAGCTGCTGTATTGCATCGGAGTCTAATACTGAACTAACAGGAAACGCTCAAAGCAAACCTCAAACAATGAGAAGATTTCTCTTCCAGTACTTGAGTCGGCATTGTGCCTTTTGTTTTGAATCCCGACCCAATTAGTGTGTTTCATCGTCAATCTGAAGATCCAAGAGATAGAGTTCAGCTGCAGTGGTGCATCGGAATATAATACTGATCTCCCAGGAAACGCTCAAATCAAACTACAAACAAAACGAATATTTACCTTTCTTGTACTTAAGCCGACATTTTGCCTTTCGTATTAAATCCCGACGCAATTTCTGTGTTTCATCGTTACTGTGAAGGTCCAAGGGATAGAGTAAAGGCGCAATAGTGCATCGGAATCTAATACTGATCCCAGAGGAAACGCTCAAAGCAAACCACAAACAATGTGACGATTTACTCATCTTGCACTTATGTTGGCATTGTGCTTTTGTAATTAATTCCGACGCAATATCTGTGTTTCATCGTCAGTGTGAAGGTCCAATTGATAGAGTAAAGCTGCAGTAGTGTATCGGAATCTAATACTGATCTCCCAGAAAACGCACAAAGCAAACCACAAACAATGAGAAGATTTACTCTTCTTGTACATATATCAGCATTGTGCCTTTTGTATTAAATCCCGACGCAATTTCTGTGTTTCATCGTCAATGTGAAAGTCCAAGGGATAGAGTAATGCTACAGTAGTGCATCGGAAACTATAACTGATCTCCCAGGAAACGCTTAAATCAGACCACAAACAATGAGAAGATTTAATCTTCTTGTACTTAAGTCGGTATTGTGCCCTTTGTATTAAATCCCGACGCAATTTCTGAGCTTCATCGACAGTGTGAAGGTTCAAGGGATAGAGTAAAGCTGCAGTAGTGCATCGGAATCTAATACTGATCTCCCAGGAAACGCTCAAAGCAAACCACAAAAAATGAGACGATTTACTCTTTTTGTACTTAAGTCGGCATTCTGCCTTTTGTATTAAATTCCGACGCAATTTCTGTGTTTCATCGTCAATGTGAAGGTACAAGTGATGGAGCAAAGCTACAGTAGTGCATCGGAATCAAATACTGATCTCGCAGGAATCGCTCAAAGCAAGCCACAAACAATGAGAGGATTTATTCTTCTTGTACTTACGTCGGCATTGTGCCATTTGCATTATATCTCGACGCAATTTCTGTGTTTCATCGTCAATGTGAATGTCCATGGGATACAGTAAAGCTGCAGTGGGGCATCGGAATCTAATACTAATCTCGCAGGGAATTCTCAAAGCAAACCACAAACAGTGAGAAGATTTACTCTTCTTGTACTTAAGTCGGTATTGTTCCTTCTGTATTAATTCCCGACGCAATTTCTGTGTTTCATCGTCAATGTGAAGGTCCAAGGGATAGAGTAAAGCTGCAGTAGTGCATCGCAATCTAATACTGATCTCCCAGGAAACGCTGAAAACAAACGACAAACAATGAGAAGATTTACTCTTTTTGTACTTAAGTGGGCATTGTGCCTTTTGCATTAAATCCCGACGCAATTTCGTCGTTTCATCGTCAATGTGAAAGTACAAGGGATAGAGTAAAGCTGTAGTAGTGGATCGCAATCTATTACTGATTTCCCAGGAAACGCTCAAAGCAAACTACAAGCAATGAGAAGATTTACTCTTCTTGTACTTAAGTCGACATTGTTCCTTCAGTATTAATTTCCGACGCAATTTCTGTGTTTCATTGGCAATGTGAAGGTCCAAGGGATAGAGTAAGGCTGCAGTATTGCATCGGAGTCTAATACTGATCTAACAGGAAACGCTCAAAGCAAACCTCAAACAATGAGAAGATTTACTCTTCTTCTACTTGAGTCGGCATTGTGCCTTGTGTTTTGAATCCCGACGCAATTTCTGTGTTTCATCGTCAATGTGAAGGTCCAAGGGATAGAGTAAAGCTGCAGTAGTGCATCGGAATATAATACTGATCTCCCAGGAAACGCTCAAATCAAACTACAAACAAAACGAATATTTACCTTTCTTGTACTTAAGCCGACATTTTGCCTTTCGTATTAAATCCCGACGCAATTTCTGTGTTTCATCGTTACTGTGAAGGTCCAAGGGATAGAGTAAAGGCGCAATAGTGCATCGGAATCTAATACTGATCCCAGAGGAAACGCTCAAAGCAAACCACAAACAATGTGACGATTTACTCTTCTTGCACTTATGTTGGCATTGTGCTTTTGTAATTAATTCCGACGCAATATCTGTGTTTCATCGTCAGTGTGAAGGTCCAATTGATAGAGTAAAGCTGCAGTAGTGTATCGGAATCTAATACTGATCTCCCAGGAAACGCTCAAAGCAAACCACAAACAATGAGAAGATATACTTTTCTTGTACTTAAGTCGGTATTGTGCCTTTTGTATTAATTCCCAAGGCAATTTCTGTGTATCATCGTCATTGTGAAGTTCCAAGGGATAGAGTTAAGCTGCAGTAGTTCATCGGAATCTAATACTGATCTCCCAGGAAACGCTCAAAGCAAACCACAAACAATGAGAAGATATACTCTTCTTGTACTTAAGTCGGTATTGTGCCTTTTGTATTAAATCCCGACGCAATTTCTGTGTTTCATCGTCAATGTGAAAGTCCAAGGGATAGCGTAAAGCTGCAGTATTGCATCAGAGAATAATACTGCTCTACCAGGAGACGCTCAAAACAAACCTCAAACAATGAGAAGATTTACTCTTCTTTTACTTGTGTCAGCATCGTGCCTTTTTTGTTTTGAATCCTGACGCAAATTCTGTGTTTCATCGTCAATCTGAAGATCCGAGGGATACAGTAAAGCTACAGTCGTGCATCGGAATCTAATACTGATCTCCCAGGAAACGCTCCTAGCAAACCACAAACAATGAGAAAATTATCTCTTCTGGTACTTAAGTAAGCATTGTGCCTTTTAAATTAAATCCCGACGCAAATATGTCGTTTCATCGTCAATGTGAAGGTCCAAGGGATAGAGTAAAGCTGTAGTAGTGCAACGGAATCAATTACTGATCACCCAGGAAACGCTCAAAGCAAACTACAAACAATGTGAATATTTACTCTACTTGTACTTAAGTCGGCATTGTGTTTTTTGTATTAAATCCCCACGCAATTTCTGTGTTTCATCGTAAATGTGAAGGTCCAAGTGATAGAGTAAAGCTGCAGTAGTGCATAGCAATCTAATACTGAGCTTCCCAGGAAACGCTCAAAGCAAACCACAAACAATGAGAAGATTTACTAATTTTGTACTTAAGTCGGCATTGTGCCTTTTGTATTAAGACCGACGAAATATTTGTGCTTCATCGTCTATGTGAAGGTCCAAGGGATAGAGTAAAGCTGCAGTAGAGCATCGGAATATAATACTGACGTCCCAGGAAACGCTCAAATCAAACCACAAAAAAAAAGAATATTTACCTTCTTAAACTTAAGTCGACATTGTGCCTTTCGTATTAATTCCCGACGCAATTTCTGTGTTTCATCGTCACTGTGAAGGTCCGTGGGATAGAGGAAAGGCGCAATAGTACATCGGAATCTAATACTGATCCCAGAGGAAACGCTCAAAAAAACCACAAACAATGAGACGATTTACTCCTCTTGTACTTATGTTGGCATTGTGCTTTTGTAATTAATCCCGACGCAATATCTGTGTTTCATCTTCAGTGTGAAGGTCCAAATGATAGAGTAAAGCTGCAGTAGTGTATCGGAATCTAATATTGATCTCCCAGGAAACGCTCAAAGCAAACCACAAACAATGAGAAGATATACTTTTCTTGTACTTAAGTCTGTATTGTGCCTTTTGTATTAAATCCCAAGGCAATTTCTGTGTATCTTCGTCATTGTGAAGTTCCAAGGGATAGAGTAAAGCTTTAGTAGTGCATCGGAATCTAATGCTGACTTGCCCGGAAACGCTCAAAGCAAACCACAAACAATGAGAAGATATACTCTTCTTGTACTTAAGTAAGCATTGTGCCTTTTAAATTAAATCCCGACGCAAATATGTCGTTTCATCGTCAATGTGAAGGTCCAAGGGATAGAGTAAAGCTTTAGTAGTGCATCGGAATCTATTACTGATCTCCCAGGAAACGCTCAATGCAAACTACAAACAATGAGAATATTTACTCTACTTGTACTTAAGTCGGCATTGTGTCTTTTGTATAAAATTCCGACGCAATTTCTGTGTTTCATCGTCAATGTGAAGTTCCAAGGGATATAGTAAAGCTGCAGTAGTGCAACGGAATCTAATACCGATCTAACAAATAACGCTCAAAGCAAACCACAAACAATGAGAAGATATACTTATCTAATACATAAGTCGGCATTTTGCCATTTGTTTTAAATCCCGACGCAATTTCTGTGTCTCATCGGCAATGTGAAGGTCCAAGGGATGAGGTAAAGCTGCAGTACTGCACCGGTGTCTAATACTGATCTAACAGAAAACGCTCAAAGCAAACCTCAAACAATGAGAAGATTTACTCTTCTAGTACTTGAGTTGGCATTGTGCCTTTTGTTTTGAATCCCGACGCAATTTCTGTGTTTCATCGTCAATCTGAAGATCCAAGGGATAGAGTAAAGCTGCACTGGTGCATCGGAATCTAATACTGATCTCCAAGAAAACGCTCAAAGCAAACCACAAACAATGAGAAGATTTTCTCTTCTTGTACTTAAGTCGGCATTGTGCATTTTGTATTAAATCCCGACGCAATTTCTGTGTTTCATCGTCAATGTGAAGTTCCAAGGGATAGAGTAAAGCTGCAGTAGTGCATCGCAATCTAATACTCATCTCCCAGGAAACGCTCAAAGTAAACCACAAACAATGAGAAGATTTACTCTTTTAGTACTTAAATCGGCATTGTGCCTTTTCTATTAAGACCGACGAAATATTTGTGCTTCATCGTCAATGGGAAGGTCCAAGGGATAGAGTAAAGCTGCAGTAGTGCATCGGAATGTAATACTGATCTCCCAGGAAACACTCAAATCAAAGCACAAACAAAAAGAATATTAACCTTTCTTGTACTTAAGTCGACATTGTGCTTTTCGTATTATATACCGACGCAATTTGTGTGTTTCATTGTCACTGTGAAGGTCCAAGGGATGGAGTAATGGCGCAATAAAGCATCGGAATATAATACTGATCCCAGAGGAAACGCTCAAAGCAAACCACAAACAATGAGACGATTTACTCTTCTTGTACTTATGTTGGCATGGTGCTTTTGTAATTAATCCCGACGCAATATCTGTGTTTCATCGTCAGTGTGAAGGTCCAAATGATAGAGTAAAGCTGCAGTAGTGTATCGGAATCTAATGCTGACTTGCCCGGAAACGCTCAAAGCAAACCACAAACAATGAGAAGATATACTCTTCTTGTACTTAAGTCGGTATTGTGCCATTTGTATTAAATCCCGACGCTATTTCTGTGTTTCATTGTCAATGGTAAGGTCCAAGGGATGGCGTAAAGATGCAGTATAGCATCGGAGTCAAATACTGATCTACCAGGAAACGCTCAAAACAAACCTCAAACAATGAGAAGATTTACTCTTCTTTTACTTGAGTCGGCATTGTGCCTTTTTTGTTTTGAATCACGACGCAAATTCTGAAGATCCAAGGGACAGAGTAAATCTGCAGTAGTGCTTCGGAATCTAATACTGATCTCCCAGGAAACGCTCCTAGCAAACCACAAACAATGAGAAAATTTACTCTTCTGGTTCTTAAGTCGGCATTGTGCCTTATGTATTAAATCCCGACGCAATTTCTGTGTCTCATCGTCAATGTGAAAGTACAAGGGATGGAGTAAAGCTACAGTAGTGCATCGCAATCTAACACTCATCTCCCAGGAAACGCTCAAAGCAAACCACAAACAATGAGAACATATACTCATCTAATACATAAGTCGGCATTTTGCCTTTTGCTTTAAATCCCGACGCAATTTCTGTGTTTCATCGGCATTGTGAGGGTCCAAGGGATGGAGTATAGCTGCTGTAGTGCATCGGAATCTAATACTGATCTCCCAGGAAACGCTCAAAGCTAACCACAAAAGAAACAACATTTACTCTTCTTGTACTTAAGTCGACATTGTGTACTTTGTATTAAATCCCGACGCACTTTCTGTGTTTCATCGTCAATGTGTAGGTCCAAGCGATAGAGTAAAGCTGCATTAGTGCATAGGAATATAATACTGATCCCGCAAACATTGAGAAGATGTACTCTTCTTGTACTTAAGTCGGCATTGTGCCTTTTGTAATTAATCACGACGCAATATCCGTTTCAACGTCAATGTGAAGGTCCAAGGGATAGAGTAACACTGCAGTAGTGAATCAAAATCGAATGCTGATCTCCCATGAAACGCACAAAGCAAACCACAAACAATGAGAAGATTTACTCTACTTGTAATTAAGTCGGCATTGTGCCTCTTGTATGAAATCGCGACACAATTTCTGTGGTTCATCTTCAATGAGATAGTCCAAGGGTTAGAGTAAAGCTGCAGTAGTGCATTGGAATCTAATACTGATCTCCGAGGAAACGCTCAAAGCAAACCACGAACTATGAGAAGATTTACTCTACTTGTACTTAAGTTGGCATTGTGCCTTTTGTATTAAATCCCGACGCAATTTCTGTGTTTCATCGTCACTGTGAAGGTCCAAGGGATAGAGTAAAGCCGCAAAAGTGCATCGGAATCTAATACTGATCCCAGAGGAAACGCTCAAAGCAAACCACAAACAATGAGAAGATTTACTCTTCTTGTACTTCAGTTGGCTTTGTGCTTTTGAAATCAATCCCGATGCAATATCTGTGTTTCATCGTCAATGTGAAAGTCCAAATGATAGAGTAAAGCTGCAGTAGTGTATCGGAATCCAATACTGATCTCCCAGGAAACGCTCAAAGCAAACCACAAACAATGAGTAGATTCACTCTTTTTGTACTGAAGTCGGCATTCTGCCATTTGTATTGAATCCCGAGTCAATATCTGTGTTTCATCGTCAATGTGAAAGTCCAAATGATAGAGTAAATTTGCAGTATTGCATCGGAGTCTAATACTGATCTACCAGGAAACGCTCAAAGGAAACCTCAAACAATGAGAAGATTAACTATTCTTTTACTTGGGTCGGCATTGTGCCTTTTGTTTTGAATCCCGACACAATTTCTGTGTTTCATCGTCAAACTGAAGATCCAAGGTATACAGTAAAGCTGCAGTAGTGCATCGGAATCTAATACTGATCCCCCAGGGAGAGCTCAAAGCAAACCATAAACAATGAGATGACTTACTCTTCTTTTACTTAAGTCGGCATTGTTCTTTCTGTATTAATTCCCGACGCAATTTCTGTGTTTCATTGGAATACGTGAATGTATAAGTGATACGGTACACCTGATATGGTAAATCGGAATCTAATAGTGAACTCTCAGGAAACGCTCAAAGCAAACCACAAACAATGAGAAGATTAACTCTTCTTGTACTGAAGTCGGCATTGTGCCTTTTGTATTAAATCCCCACGCAATTTCTGTGTCTCATCGTCAATTTAAAGGTCCAAGGAAGTGAGTAATGCCGCAGTAGTGCAACGTAATCTTATACTGGTCTCCCACTAAACGCTTAAAGCAAACAAAAGCAATGAGAAGATTGACAATTATTGTACTTATGTTGGCATTGTAATATATAGTAGTAGTGCATCGGAATTTAATACTGATCTCCCAGGAAACGCTCAAAGCAAACGACGAGCAATGAGAAGATTTACTCTTCTTGTACTTAAGTAGACATTTTGCCTGATGTATTAAATCCCGACGCAATTTATGTGCCTCATCGTCAATGTGAAGATCCAAGGGGTAGACTAATGCTGCAGTGGTGCTTCGGAATCTAATACTGATCTCCCAGGAAATGCCAAAAGCAAACCTCAAACTATGACAAGAGTTACTCTTCTTGTACTTATGTCAGCATTGTGCCTTATGTATTAACTCCCAACGCAATTTCTGTGTTTCATCGTCAATCTGATAGTCCAAGGGATAGAGTAAAGCTGCAGTAGTGCATCGGAATCCAATACTGATCTCCCAGGAAACGCTCATAACAAAGCACAAACAATGTGAAGAAATACTCTTCTCGTACTGAAGTCGGCATTGTGCCTTTTGTATAAAATCCCGACGCAATTTCTGAGTTTCATCGTCAATTTAAAGGTCCAAGGGATAGAGTAAAGAGGCAGTAGTGCATTGTAATCTAATACTGATCTCCCAGGAAACGCTCCAAGCAAACTACAAACAGTGAGAAGATTTACTCTTCTTGTACTTAAGTCGATATTGTGCTTTTGGATTATATCGCGGCGAAATACCTGTGTTTCATCGTCAATGTGAAGGTCCGAGGGAAAGAGTAAAGCTTCGGTAGTGCATCGGACTCTAATACTGATCTCCCAGGAATCGCTCAAAGCAAACCACAAACAAAAAGGATATTTATTTTTCTTGTACTTAAGTCGACATTGTGCCTATTGTAATAAATCCCGACGCAATTTCTATGTTTCATCATCAATGTGAAGGCCCAATGGATAGAGTAAAGCTGTAGCTGTGCATCGGAATCTAATACTGATCTCCCAGGAAACATTCAAAGAAAACAACAAACAATGATAAGATTAACTCTTCTTGTGCTTAAGTAGGCATTGTGCCTTTTGAATTAAATCCCGACGCTATTTCTGTATTTCATCGTCAATGAGAGAGTCCATGGGATTGAGTAAAGCTGCAGTAGGGCATGGGATCTAAAACTAATCTCCCAGGAAACGCTCAAAACGAACCACAAAAAATGAGAAGATTTACTCTTCTTGTACTTAAATCGGTATTGTGCTTTTGGATTATATCTCGCCGAAATTTCTGTGTTTCATCGTCAATGCGAAGGTCCAAGGGATAGAGTAAGGATGCAGTTGTGCATCGGACTCTAATACTAATCTCCCAGGTAACGCTCAAAGAAAATCAGAAACAATGAGAAGATTTACTCTTCTTGTACTTAAGTCAGCATTGTGCATTTTGTGTTAAATCCCGACGCAATTTCTGTGTTTCATCGTCAATGTGAAGGTCCAAGGGATAGAGTAAAGCTGCAGTAGTGCATCAGAATGTAATACTGATCTCCCAGGAGGCGCTCAATGCATACCACAAACAATGAGAACAATTACTGTTCTTGTGCTTAAGTCGTCATTGTGCCTTTTGTATTAAATCCAGACGCAATTTCTGTGTTTCATCGTCAATGTGAAGGTCCATGGGATAGAGTAAAGCTGCAGTAGTGCATCGGAATCTAATACTGATCTCCCAGGAAACGCTCAAAGAAAACCACAAACAATGAGAATATTTAATCTTCTTGTACTTAAGTCGGCATTGTGCCTTTTGTATTAAATCCAGACGCAATTTCTGTGTTTCTTCGTCAATGTGAAGGGCCATGGGATAGAGTAAAGCAGCAGTAGTGCTTCGGAATCTAATACTGATCTCCCAGGCAACGCCAAAAGCAAACCACATACTATGAAAAGAATTACTCATCTTGTACTCAAGTCGGCATTGTGCCTTTTGTATTAAGTCCCGAAGCAATTTCTGTGCTTCATCGTCAATGTGAAGGTCCAGGAGATAGAGTAAAGCTGCAGTTGTGTTTCGGAATCAAATACTGATTTCTTAAGCAACTCTCAAAGCAAACCACAAACAATGAAATGACTTACTCTTCTTGTACGTAAGTTGGCATTGTCCCTTTTGTATTAAATCCCGACGCAATTTCTGTGTTTCATCGTCAATTTAAAGGTCCAAGGGATAGCGTAAAGCGGCAGTAGTGCATCGTAATCTAATACTGATCTCCCAGGAAACGTTCCAAGCGAACTACTAACAGTGAGAACATTTACTCTTCTTGTACTTAAGTCGGTATTGTGCTTTTGGATTATATCCCGTCGAAATTTCTTTGTTTCATCGTCAATGTGAAGGTCCAACGGATAGAGTAAAGCTGCAGTAGTGCATCGGAATCTAATCTCCCAGCAAACATTCCTAGAAACCTACAAACATTGAGAAGATTAACTCTTCTGGTTCTGAAGTCGGCATTGTGCCTTATGTATTAAATCCCGACGCAAAATCTGTGTTTCATCGTCAATGTGAAGGTCCAAGGGATAGAGTAATGCTGCAGTGGTGCTTCGGAATCTAATACTGATCTCCAAGGAAATGCTAAAAGCAAACCACAAACAATGAGAAGAGTTACTCTTCTTGTACTTAAATCGGCGTTGTGCCTTTTGTATTAAATCCCGACGCAATTTCTGTGTTTCATCGTCAATCTGAAGGTCCAAGGGATAGAGTAAACCTGCAGTAGTGCATCGGAATCTAATACTGATCTCCCAGGAAACGCTCAAAGCAAACCACAAAAAATTAAAAAAGATTTACTTATCTCGTACTTAAGTCGGCATTCTGCCTTTTATATTATATCCCGACCCAATTTCTGTGTTCCATCGTCAATGTGAAGGTCCAAGGGATAGAGTAAAGCTGCAGTAGGGTTTCAGACTCTAATACTGATCCCCCAGGAAGCACTCGAAGCAAATCTCGAACAATGAGAAGATTTACTCTTCTTCTACTTAAGTTGGCGTTGTGCCTTTTGTATTAAATCCCGACGTAATTTCCGTGTTTCATTGTCAATTTGAAGGTCCAAGGGATAGAGTAAAGCTGCAGTAGTGAATCGGAATCTAATACTGATCTCGCATGAAACGCTCAAAGCAAACCACAAACAATGAGAAGATTTGCTCTTTTTTTACTTAAGTCGGAATTGAGCATTTTGTATTTAATCCCGACGCAATTTCTGTGTTTCATCGTCAATGTGAAGGTCCAGGGAATAGATTAAAGCTGCAGTAGTGCTTAGGAATCTAATACTGATCTCCCAGGAAACGCTCGTAGCAAACCTCAAACACTGAGAAAATTTACTCTTCTTGTACTTAAGTCGGCATTCTGCCTTTTGTAGTAAGTCCCGACGCAATTGCTGTGTATCAACGTCAATGTGAAGGTCCAAGGGATGGAGCAAAGCCGCAGTAGTGCATCGGAATCTAATACTGAACTCTCAGGAAACGCCCAAAGAAAATCAGAAACAATGAGAAGATTTACTCTTTTTGTACTTGAGTCGGCATAGTTCCTATTGTAATAAATCGCGACGCAATTTCTGTGTTTCATCATCAATGTGAAGATCTAAGGGATAGAGTAAAGCTGTAGCAGTGCATCGGAATCTAATACTGATCTCCCAAGAAACGCTTATAGCAAACCATAAACTATGAGAAGATTTACTCATCTTGTACCTAAGTCGGCATTGTGGCTTTTGTATTAAATCCCGACGCTATTTCTGTGTTTCATCGTCAATGTGAAGGTCCAAGGAATAGGGTAAAGCTGCAGTTGTGAATCGGAATTCTAATACTGATCTCCAAGGAAACGCTCAAAGCAAACCACAAACAATGATAAGATTTTCTCTGCTTGTACGTAAGTCGGCATTGTGCCTTTTGTATTAAATCCCGATGCAATTTCTGTGCTACATCGCCAATGTGAAAGTCCAAGGGATAAAGAAAAGCTGCAGTAGTGCATCGGAATCTAATGTTGATCTCCCAGGAAACGCTCAATGCAAACCACAAACAATGAGAAGATTTACTCTTCCTGTACGTAAGACGGCATTGTGCCTTTTGTATTAAATCCCGACGCTATTTTTGTGTTTCATCGTCAATGTGAAGGTCCAAGGGATAGAGTAAAGCTGCAGTAGTGCATCGGAATGTAATACCGATCTTCCAGGAAGCGCTCAAAGCAAACAACAAACAATGGTATGATTTACTGTTCTTGAACTTAAGTCGGCATTGTCCCTTTTGTATTAAATCCCGACGCAATTTCTGTATTTCATCATCAATGAGAAAGGCCAAGGGATAGAGTAAAGCTGCAGTAGGGCATTGGAATCTCAAACTGATCTCCCAGGAAACGCTCAAAACACACCACAAACAATGAAACGATTTACCCTTCTTGTACTTAAGTCGGCATTGTGGCTTTTGTATTAAATCCCGACGCAATTTCTGAGTTTCATCGTCAATGAGAAAGTCCAAGGGATAGAGTAAAGCTGCAGTAGCGCATTAGAATCTAAAACTGATCTCCCAGGGAACTCTCAAATCAAAACTCAAACAATGAAAAGATTTACTTTTCTTGTACTTAAGTCGGCATTGTGCATTTTGAATTAAATCCCAACGCAATTTCTGTGTTTCATCGTCAATTTGAAGGTGCAAGGGATAGAGTAGAGCTGCAGTAGTGCATCGGAATCTAACACTGATCTCCCAGGACACGCTCAATTCAAACAACAAACAATGAGAAGATTTACTCTTCTTGTACGTAAGTCGGCATTGTGCCTTTTGTATTATATCCCTACGCAATTTCTGTAATTCATCGTCAATGTGAAGGTCCAAGGGATAGAGTAAAACTGCAGTTGTGCATCGGAAATTTAATACAGATCTCCAAGGAAACGCTCAAAGCAAACCACAAACAATGAGAAGATTTACTATTCTTGTATGTAAACCAGCATTGTGCCTTTTGTATTAAATCCCGACGCTATTTCTGTGTTTCATCGTCAATGTGAAGGTCCAAGGGATAGAGTAAGGCCGCAGTAGTGCTTCGGAATCTAATACTGATCTCCCAGGAAAAGCTCAAAGCAAACCACAAACAATGAAAAGACTTACTCTTCTTGTACTTAAGTTGGCATTGTGCCTTTTATTTTAAATCCCGACGCAATTTCTGTGTTTCATCGTCAATGTGAAGGTCCAAGGTATAGACTATAGCTGCAGTAGTGCATCGGAAATCTAATACTGATCACCAAGGAAACGCTCAAAGCAATCCACAAACAATGCGAAGATTTACTCTTCTTGTAAGTAAGTCAGCATTGTGCCATTTGTATTAAATCCCGACGCAATTTCTGTGTTTCATTGTCAATGTGAGGTTCCAAGGGATAGAGTAAAGCTGCAGTAGTGCATCGGAATCTAATACTGATCTCCCAGGAAACACTCAAAGCAAATCTCATGCAATGGGGAGATCTACTCTTCTTGTACTTAAGTCGGCATTGTGCCTTTTGTATTAAATCCTAACGCAATTTCTGTATTTCATCGTTAACGGCAATGTCCAAGGGATACAGTGAACCTAATGTGGTGCATCTAAAACTAATACTGGTCTCCCATGAAACGCTGAAAGCAAACCACAAACAATAAGAAGATTTACTCTTCATGCTCTTAAGTTGTCATTGTGCCTTTTGTATTAAGTCCTGAGGCAATTTCTACGTCTCATCGTCAATGTGAAGGTCAAAGGTGTAGAGTAAAGATGCAGTAGAGCATCGGAATCTAACACAGATCTACCAGGACACGCTCAAAGCAAACCACAAACATAGAGATGGATTACTCTTCTTGTACTTAAGTCGGTATTGTGCCTTTTGTATTAAATCCCGGCGCAATTTCTGTGTTTCATCGTCAATGTGAAGGTCCAATGTATAGAGTAAATTTGCAGTAGTGCATCGGAATCTAATACTGATCTCCCAGGAAATGCTCAAAGCAAACCACAAACAATGAGAGGATTTACTCTTCTTTTACTTAAGTCGGCATTGTGCCTATTGTATTAAACCCCGAAGCAATTTCTGTGTTTCATCATCAACGTGAAGGTCCAAGGGATAGAGTAACGCTGTCATAGTGCATCGGAATGTAATACTGATCTCCTAGGAAACGTTCAAAGAAAACCACAAACAGTGAGAAGATTAACTCTTCTTGTGCTTAAGTGGGCATTGTGCCTTTTGTATTAAGTCCCGGCGATATTTCTGTGTTTCCTCGTCAATGTGAAGGTCCAAGGGATAGAGTGAAGCTGCAGTAGTGAATCGGAATGTAATACTGATCTCCCAGGAAAAGCTCAAAGCAAACCACAAACAATGAGAACATTTTCTGTTCTTGTACTTAAGTCGAGATTGTGCCTTTTGTATTAAATCCCGACGCAATTTCTGTATTTCATCGTCAATAAGAAAGTCCATGGTATTGAGTAAAGCTGCAGTAGGGCATTGGCATATAAAACTGATCTCCCAGGAAACGCTCAAAACGAACCACAAACAATGAGAAGATTTACTCTTCTTGTACTTAAGTCGGCTCTCTGCATTTTGCATTACGTCCCGACGCAATTTCTGTGTTTCATCGTCAATGTGAAGGTCCAAAGGATAGAGTAAAGCTGTGGCAGTGCATCGGAATCTAATACTGATCTCCCAGGAAACGTTCAAAGCAAAACACAAATTATTAGAAGATTAACTCTTCTTGCGCTTAAGTCGGCATTGTGCCTTTTGTGTTAAATCCCGACACAATTTCTGTGTTTCATCGTCAATGTGGAGGTCCATGGGATAGAGTAAAGCTGCCGTAGTGCAACGGAATCTAATACTGATCTCCCAGGAAACGCTCAAAGCAAACCACAAACAATGAGAATATTTAATCTTCTTGTACTTAAGTCGGCATTGTGCATTTGTATTAAATCCAGACGCAATTTCTGTGTTTCATCGTCAATGTGAAGGGCCATGGGATAGAGTAAAGCTGCAGTAGTGCATCGGAATCTAACACTGACCTCCCAGGAAACGCCCAAAGCAATTCACAAACTACGAGAAGATTTACTCATCTTGTACTTAAGTCAGCATTGTGCCTTTTGTATTATATCCCTACGCAATTTCTGTGATTCATCGTCAATGTGAAGGTCCAACGGATAGAGTAAAGCCGCAGTTGTGCATCGGAAATCTAATAGTGATCTCCAAGGAAACTCTCAAAGCAAACCACAAACAATGAGAAGATTTACCCTTCTTGTATGTAAGTCAGCATTGTGCCTTTGTATTAAATGCCGACGCAATTTCTGTGTTTCATCGTCAATCTGAAGGTCGAAGGGATAGAGTAAAGCCGCAGTAGTGCTTCGGAATCTAATACTGATCTCCCAGGAAACGCTCAAAGCAAATCTAATGCAATGAGAAGATCTACTCTTCTTGTACTTAAGTCGGCATTGTGCCGTTTGTATTAAATCCCGACGCAATTTCTGTATTTCATCGTTAACGGCAATGTCCAGGGGATATAGTGAACCTAATGTGGTGCTTCTAAAACTAATACTGGTATCCCATGAAACGCTGAAAGCCAACCACAAACAATAACAAGATTTACTCTTCATGTTCTTAAGTCGTCATTGTGCCTTTTGTATTCAATCCTGAGGCAATTTCTGTGTTTCATCGTCAATGTGAAGGTCAAAGGGATAGAGTAAAGCTGTAGTAGTACATCAGAATCTAATACTGATCTCCCTGGTAACGTTCAAAGCAAACCACAAACAATGAGAAGATTTACTGTTCTTGTGCTTAAGTCGGCATTGTGCTTTTTGTATAAAATCCCGGCGCAATTTCTGTGTTTCATCGTCAATGTGAAGGTCCAAGTGATAGAGTAAAGTTGCAGTAGTGCATCGGGATGTAATACTGATCACCCAGGAAGCGCTCAAAGCAAACCACAAACAATGAGATGATTTACTGTTCTGGTACTTAAGTCCGCATTGTGCCTTTTGTATTAAATCCCGATGCAATTTCTGTATTTCATCGTCAATGAGAAAGACCAGGGGATAGAGTAAAGCTACAGTAGTGCAATGGAATCTAATACTGATCTCCCGGGAAACGCTCAAAGCAAAAAACAATCAAAGAGAAGATTTACTCTTCTTGTACTTAAGTCGGCATTGTTCCTTTTGTATTAAATCCCAACGCAATTTCTATGTTTCATCGTCAATTAGAAGGTGCAAGGGATAGAGTAAAGCTGCAGTAGTGCATCGGAATCTAATACTGATCTACAAGGAAACGCTCAATTCAAACCACAAACAATGAGAAGATTTACTCTTCTTGTACGTATTTCGGCATTGTGCCTTTTGTATTATATCCCGACGCAATTTCTGTGTTACATCGTCAATGTGAAGGTCCAAAGGATAAAGTAAAACTGCAGTAGTGCTTCGGAATCTAATACTGATCACCCAGGAAAGGCTACACGCAAACCAGAAGCAATGAGAAGATTTACTCTTCTTGTACTTAAGTCTGCATTGTGACTTTTGTATGAAGTCCCGACGCAATTTCTGTGTATCATCGTCAATGTGAAGATCCAAGGGATACAGTAGAGCTGCAGTAGTGCATCGGAATCTATTTCTGATCTCCAGGAAGCTCTCAATTCATATCACAAACAATGAGAAGTTTACTCTTCTTGTGCGTAAGTCGGCATTGTGCCTTTTGTATTATATCCCCACGCAATTTCTGTGTTTCATCGTCAATTTGAAGGTCCTAGGGATAGAGTAAAGCGGCAGCAGTGCAACGGATTCTAATACTGATCTCCCAGGAAAAGCTCAAAGCAAACCACAAACAATGAGAAGATTTACTCTTCTTGTACTTAAGTCGGCATTGTTCATTTTGTATTAAATCCTGAGGCAATTTCAGAGTTTCTTCGTCATAGTGAAGGTCCAAGGGATAGAGTAAAGCTGCAGTAGTGCATCGGAATCTATTTCTGATCTCCAGGAAGCTCTCAATTCATATCACAAACAATGAGAAGATTTACTCTTCTTGTGCGTAAGTCGGCATTGTGCCTTTTGTATTATATCCCCACGCAATTTCTATGATTCATCGTTATGTGCGGCCCAAGGGATAGAATAAGGCTGCAGGAGTGCATCGGAATCTAATACTGATCTCCCAGGAAACGCTCGAAGCAAACCACAAATGATGAGAAGATTTACTGTTCTTGTACTTAAGTCGGCATTGTGCCTTTTGTATTAAGTCCCGGCGCAATTTCTGTGTATCATCGTCAATGTTAAGGTCCAAGGGACAGAGTAAAGCTGCAGTAGTGCATCGAAATCTAATACTGATCTCCCAATAAACGCTCAAAGCAAATCACATGCAATGAGAAGATTTACTCTTCTTATACTTATGACGGAATTGTGCCTTTCGTACTAATTCCCGACGAAATTTCTGTAATTCATCGTTAACGTGAAGGTCCAAGGGATACAGTACACCTGATGTGGTGCATCGGAACCTAATACTGATCTCCCAGGAAACGCTCAAAGTAAACCACAAACAATGAGAAGATTTACTCTTTTTGTACTTAATTCGGCATTGTGCCTTTGGTATTAAATCCCGACGCAGTTTCTGTGTTTCATCGCCAATGTTAAGGTCCAAGGGACAGAGTAAAGCTGCAGTAGTGCATCGAAATCTAATACTGATCTCCCAATAAACGCTCAAAGCAAATCACATGCAATGAGAAGATTTACTCTTCTTATACTTATGACGGAATTGTGCCTTTCGTACTAATTCCCGACGAAATTTCTGTAATTCATCGTTAACGTGAAGGTCCAAGGGATACAGTACACCTGATGTGGTGCATCGGAATCTAATACTGATCTCCCAGGAAACGCTCAAAGTAAACCACAAACAATGAGAAGATTTACTCTTTTTGTACTTAATTCGGCATTGTGCCTTTGGTATTAAATCCCGACGCAATTTCTGTGTTTCATCGTCAATGTGAAGGTCCAAGGGATAGAGTAAAGCTGCAGTAGTGCATCGGAATCTAATCTCCCAGCAAACATTCCTAGCAACCTACAAACATTGAGAAGATTAACTCTTCTGGTTCTGAAGTCGGCATTCTGCCTTTTATATTATATCCCGACCCAATTTCGGAGTTCCATCGTCAATGTGAAGGTCCAAGGGATAGAGTAAAGCTGCAGTAGGGTTTCTGACTCTAATACTGATCTCCCAGGAAGCGCTCGAAGCAAATTTCGAACAATGAGAAGATTTACTCTTCTTCTAGTTAAGTTGCCATTCTGCCTTTTGTAGTAAGTCCCGAAGCAATTGCTGTGTATCAACGTCAATGTGAAGGTCCAAGGGATGGAGTAAAGCCGCAGTAGTGCATCGGAATCTAATACTGAACTCTCTGGAAACGCCCAAAGAAAATCAGAAACAATGAGAAGATTTACTCTTCTTGTACTCTAGTCGGCATAGTGCCTATTGTAATAAATCGCGACGCAATTTCTGTGTTTCATCATCAATGTGAAGATCTAAGGGATAGAGTAAAGCTGTAGCAGTGCATCGGAATCTAATACTGATCTCCCAAGAAACGCTCATAGCAAACCATAAACTATGAGAAGATTTACTCATCTTGTACATAAGTCGCCATTGTGCCTTTTGTATTAAATCCCGATGCAATTTCTGTGTTTCATCGCCAATGTGAAAGTCCAAGGGATAAAGAAAAGCTGCAGTAGTCCATCGGAATCTAATACTGATCTTCCAGGAAGCGCTCAAAGCAAACAACAAACAATGAGATGATTTACTGTTCTTGAACTTAAGTCGGCATTGTCCCTTTTGTATTAAATCCCGACGCAATTTCTGTATTTCATCATCAATGAGAAAGTCCAAGGGATAGAGTAAAGCTGCAGTAGGGCATTGGAATCTCAAACTGATCTCCCAGGAAACGCTCAAAACACACCACAAACAATAAAACGATTTCCTCTTCTTGTCCTTAAGTCGGCATTGTGGCTTTTGTATTAAATCCCGACGCAATTTCTGAGTTTCATCGCCAATGAGAAAGTCCAAGGGATAGAGTAAAGCTGCAGTAGGGCATTAGAATCTAAAACTGATCTCCCAGGGAACTCTCAAATCAAAACTCAAACAATGAAAAGATTTACTTTTCTTGTACTTAAGTCGGCATTGTGCATTTTGAATTAAATCCCAACGCAATTTCTGTGTTTCATCGTCAATTTGAAGGTGCAAGGGATAGAGTAAAGCTGCAGTAGTGCATCGGAATCTAATACTGATCTCCCAGGACACGCTCAATTCAAACAACAAACAATGAGAGAATTTACTCTTCTTGTACGTAAGTCGGCATTGTGCCTTTTGTATTATATCCCTACGCAATTTCTGTAATTCATCAACAATGTGAAGGTCCAAGGGATAGAGTAAAGCTGCAGTTGTGCATTGGAAATTTAATACAGATCTCCAAGGAAACGCTCAAAGCAAACCACAAACAATGAGAGAATTTACTCTTCTTGTACGTAAGTCGGCATTGTGCCTTTTGTATTAAATCCCGACGCTATTTCTGTGTTTCATCGTCAATGTGAAGGTCCAAGGGATAGAGTAAAGCCGCAGTAGTGCATCGGAATCTAATACTGATCTCCCAGGAAAAGCTCAAAGCAAACCACAAACAATGAAAAGACTTACTCTTCTTGTACTTAAGTTGGCATTGTGCCTTTTGTATTAAATCCCGACGCAATTTCTGTGTTTCATCGTCAATGTGAAGTTCCAAGGGATAGAGTAAAGCTGCCGTAGTGCATCGGAATCTAATACTGATCTCCCAGGAAACACTCAAAGCAAATCTCATGCAATGGGAAGATCTACTCTTCTTGTACTTAAGTCGGCATTGTGCCTTTTGTATTAAATCCCGACGCAATTTCTGTATTTCATCGTTAACGGCAATGTCCAAGTAATATAGTGAACCTAATGTGGTGCATCTAAAACTAATACTGGTCTCCCATGAAACGCTGAAAGCAAACCACAAACAATAAGAAGATTTACTCTTCATGTTCTTAAGTTGTCATTGTGCCTTTTGTATAAAGTCCTGAGGCAATTTCTACGTCTCATCGTCAATGTGAAGGTCAAAGGGATAGAGTAAAGATGCAGTAGTGCATCGGAATCTAACACTGATCTACCAGGACACGCTCAAAGCAAACCACAAACATTGAGATCGTATACTCTTCTTGTACTTAAGTCGGTATTGTGCCTTTTGTATTAAATCCCGGCGCAATTTCTGTGTTTCATCGTCAATGTGAAGGTCCAATGTATAGAGTAAATTTGCAGTAGTGCATCGGAATCTAATACTGATCTCCCAGGAAACGCTCAAAGCAAACCACAAACAATGAGAGGATTTACACTTCTTTTACTTAAGTCGGCATTGTGCCTATTGTATTAAACCCCGAAGCAATTTCTGTGTTTCTTCATCAACGTGAAGGTCCAAGGGATAGAGTAACGCTGTCGTAGTGCATCGGAATGTAATACTGATCTCCCAGGAAACGTTCAAAGAAAACCACAAACAATGAGAAGATTAACTCTTCTTGTGCTTAAGTGGGCATTGTGCCTTTTGTATTAAGTCCCGGCGATATTTCTGTGTTTCCTCGTCAATGTGAAGGTCCAAGGGATAGAGTGAAGCTGCAGTAGTGAATCGGAATGTAATACTGATCTCCCAGGAAGCGCTCAAAGCAAACCACAAACAATGAGAACATTTTCTGTTCTTGTACTTAAGTCGGCATTGTGCCTTTTGTATTAATTCCCGACGCAATTTCTGTATTTCATCGTCAATAAGGAAGTCCATGGTATTGAGTAAAGCTGCAGTAGGGCATTGGCATCTAAAACTGATCTCCCAGGAAGCGCTCAAAACGAACCACAAACAATGAGAAGATTTACTCTTCTTGTACTTAATTCGGCTCTCTGCCTTTTGCATTACGTCCCGACGCAATTTCTGTGTTTCATCGTCAATGTGAAGGTCCACAGGATAAAGTAAAGCTGCAGTAGTGTATCGGAATCCAATACTAATCTCCCAGGAAACGCTCAAAGAAAATCAGAAACAAAGAGAAGATTTTCTCTTCTTGTACTTCAGTCGGCATTGTGCCTATTGTATTAAATCCCGACACAATTTCTTTGTTTCATCATCAATGTGAAGATCCAAAGGATAGAGTAAAGCTGTGGCAGTGCATCGGAATCTAATACTGATCTCCCAGGAAACGTTCAAAGCAAAACACAAACTATTAGAAAATTAACTCTTCTTGTGCTTAAGTCGGCATTGTGCCTTTTGTGTTAAATCCCGACACAATTTCTGTGTTTCATCGTCAATGTGGAGGTCCATGGGATAGAGTAAAGCTGCCGTAGTGCAACGGAATCTAATACTGATCTCCCAGCAAACGCTCAAAGCAAACCACAAACAATGAGAATATTTAATCTTCTTGTACTTAAGTCGGCATTGTGCCTTTTGTATTAAATCCCGACGCAATTTCTGTGTTTCATCGTCAATTTGAAGGGCCATGGGATAGAGTAAATCTGCAGTAGTGCTTTGGAATCTAACACTGACCTCCCAGGAAACGCCCAAAGCAATTCACAAACTACGAGAAGATTTACTCATCTTGTACTTAAGTCAGCATTGTGCCTTTTGTATTATATCCCTACGCAATTTCTGTGATTCATCGTCAATGTGAAGGTCCAACGAATAGAGTAAAGCCGCAGTTGTGCATCGGAAATCTAATAGTGATCTCCAAGGAAACTCTCAAAGCAAACCACAAACAATGAGAAGATTTACTCTTCTTGTATGTAAGTCAGCATTGTGCCTTTTGTATTAAATCCCGACGCAATTTCTGTGTTTCATCGTCAATGTGAGGGTCCAAGGGATAGAGTAAAGCCGCAGTAGTGCTTCGGAATCTAATACTGATCTCCCAGGAAACGCTCAAAGCAAATCTAATGCAATGAGAAGATCTACTCTTCTTGTACTTAAGTCGGCATTGTGCCGTTTGTATTAAATCCCGACGCAATTTCTGTATTTCATCGTTAACGGCAATGTCCAGGGGATATAGTGAACCTAATGTGGTGCATCTAAAACTAATACTGGTATCCCATTAAAGGCTGAAAGCAAACCACAAACGATAAGAAGATTTACTCTTCATGTTCTTAAGTCGTCATTGTGCCTTTTGTATTAAATCCTGAGGCAATTTCTGTGTTTCATCGTCAAATTGAACGTCAAAGGGATAGAGTAAAGCTGTAGTAGTGCATCGGAATCTAATACTGATCTCCCTGGTAACGTTCAAAGCAAACCACAAACAATGAGAAGATTTACTGTTCTTGTGCTTAAGTCCTCATTGTGCTTTTTGTATAATATCCCGGCGCAATTTCTGTGTTTCATCGGCATTGTGCCTTTTGTATTAAATCCCGACGCAATTTCTGTGTTTCATCGTTAATGTGAAGGTCCAAGGGATAGAGTAAAGCTGAAGTAGTGCATCGGAATCTAATACTGATCTCCCAGGAGACGCTCTAAGCAAATCTCATGCAATGAGAAGATCTACTCTTCTTGTACTTAAGACGGCATTGTGCCTTTTGTATTAAATCTCGACGCATTTTCTGTATTTCATCGTTAACGGCAAGGACCAAGGGATACAGTAAACCTGATGAGGTGCATCGAAAACTAAAACTGGTCTCCCATGAAACGTTGAAATCAAACCACAAACAATAAGAATATTTACTCTTCATGTTCTTAAGTCGTCATTGTGCCTTTTGTATTAAATCCTGAGGCAATTTCTACGTGTCATCGTCAATGTGAAAGTCAAAGTGATAGAGTAAAGATGCAGTAGTGCACCGGAATCTAACACTGATCTACCAGGAAACGCTCAAAGCAAACCACAAACAATGAGTTGTTATACACTTCTTGTACTTAAGTCGGCATTGTGTCTTTTGTATTAAATCCTGGCGAAATTTCTGTGTTTCATCGTCAATGTGAGGGTCCATTGTATAGAGTAAATTTGCAGTAGTGCATCAGAATCTAATACTGATCTCCCAGGAAACGCTCAAAGCGAACCACAAACAATGAGAGGACTTACTCTTCTTGTACTTAAGTCGGCATTGTGCCTTTTGTATTAAATCCCGACGCAATTTGTGTTACTCATCGTCAATGTGAGGCATAAGGGATAGATTAAAGCTGCAGTTGTGCATCGAAATCTAATACTGATCTCCCAGTAAACGCTCAAAGCAAACCAGAAACAATGAGTAGATTTACTCTTCTTGTACTTAAGTCGGCATTGTGCCTATTGTATTAAATACCGACGCAATTTCTGTGTTTCCTCGTCAATGTGAAGATCCAAAGGATAGAGTAAAGCTGTAGCAGGGCATCGGAATCTAATACTGATCTCCCAGGAAACGTTCAAAGCAAAACACAAACTGTGAGAAGGTTAACTCTTCTTGTGCTTAAGTTGGCTTTGTGTCTTTTGTGTTAAATCCCGACGCAATTTCTGTGTTTTAACGTCAATGTGAAGGTCCAAGGGATCAAGTTTAGCAGCAGTAGTGCATCAGAATGTAATACTGATCTCCCAGGAGGCGCTCAAAGCAAACCACAAACAATGAGAACATTTACTGTTCTTGTGCTTAAGACGGCATTGTGCCTTTTGTATTAAATACCGACGCAATTTCTGTGTTTCATCGTCAATGTGAAGGTCCATGGGATAGAGTAAAGCTGCAGTAGTGCATCTGAATCTAATACTGATCTCCCAGGAAACACCCAAAGCAAACCACATACTATGAGAAGAATTACTCTTCTTGTACTTAAGTTGGCATTGTGCCTTTTGTATTAAGTCCCGAAGCAATTTCTGTGCTTCATCGTCAATGTGAAGGTCTAAGAAATTGGGTAAAGCTGCAGTTGTGTTTCGGAATCTAATACTGATTTCCCAGGAAACGCTCAAAGCAAACCACAAACAATGAGAAGATTTACTCTTCTTGTACGTAAGTTGGCATTGTCCCTTTTGTATTAAATCCCGACGCAATCTCTGTGTTTCATCGTCAATTTAAAGGTCCAAGAGATAGAGTAAAGCGGCAGTAGTGCATCGTAATCTAATACTGATCTCCCAGGAAACGCTCAAAGCAAACCACAAAAAATTATAAAAGATTTACTCTTCTCTTACTTAAGTCGGCATTCTGCCTTTTGTATTAAATCCCGACCCAATTTCTGTGTTCCATCGTCAATGTGATGGCCAAGGGATAGAGTAAAGCTGCAGTAATGTATCAGACCCTAATACTGATCTCCCAGGAAACGCTCAAAGCAATCCACAAACAATGAGAAGATTTACTCTTCTTGTACTTAAGTCGGCATTGTACCTTTTGTATTAAAACCCTACGCAATTTCTGTGTTTCATCATCAAGGTGAAGGTCCAAGTGATAGAGTAAAGCTGCAGTAGTCCATCCGAATCTAATACTGTTTTCCCAGGAAACGCTCATCGGAAACCAGAAAAAATGAGAGGATTTACTCTTCTTGAACTTAAGTCGCCATTGTGCCTTTTGCATTCCATTCCGACGTAATTTCTGTGTTTCATCGTCAATGTGGAGGTCCAAGGGATAGAGTTAAGCTGCAGTAGTGCATCGAAATCTAATACTGATCTCCCAGGAAACGCTCAAAGCAAATCTCGAACAATGAGAAGATTTACTCTTCTTCTACTTAAGTTGGCGTTGTGCCTTTTGTATTAAATCCCGACGTAATTTCTGTGTTTCATCGTCAATGTGAAGGTCCAAGGGATAGAGCAAAGCTGCAGTAGTGGATCGGAATCTAATACTGATCTCCCAGGAAACGCTCGAAGCAAACCTCAAACACTGAGAAGATTTACTCTTCTTGTACTTAAGTCGGCATTCTGCCTTTTGTATTAAGTCCCGACGCAATTGCTGTGTTTCAACGTCAATGTGAAGGTCCAAGGAATGGAGTAAAGCTGCAGTAGTGCATCGGAATCTAATACTGAACACTAAGGAAACGCTCAAAGAAAACCAGAAACAATGAGAAGATTTACTCTTCTTGTACTTAAGTCGGCATTGTTCCTTTTGTGTGTAATCCCGACGCAAGTTCTGTTTTTCATCGTTAACGGCAAGGTCCAAGGGATACAGTATACCTGATGTGGCGCATCGAAAACTAAAACTGGTCTCCCATGAAACACTGAAAGCAAACCACAAACCATAACAAGATTTACTCTCAGGAAACGCTCAAAGCCAACTACAAACAATGAGAAGATTTCCTCTTGTTGTACTTAATTCGTCATTGTGCCTTTTGTATTAAATCGTGTGGCAATTTCTACGTTTCATCGTCAATGTAAAGGTCAAACGGATAGAGTAAAGATACAGTAGTGCATCGGAATCTAACACTGATCTACCAGTACACGCTCAAAGCAAACCACAAACAATGAGATGTTATACTCTTCTTGTACTTAAGTCGGCATTGTGCCTTTTGTATTAAATCCCGGCGCAATTTCTGTGTTTCATCGTCAATGTGAAGGTCCAATGTATAGAGTAAATTTGCAGCAGTGCATCGGAATCTAATACTGATCTCCCAGGAAACGTTCAAAGCAAACCACAAACAATGAGAGGATTTACTCTTCTTGTACTTAAGTCTGCATTGTGCCTTTTGTATTAAATCCCGACGCAATGTGCGTGATTCATCGTCAATGTGAGGCCTAAAGGAAACATTAAAGCTGCAGTAGTGCATCGGTATCTAATACTGATCTCCCAGTAAACGCTCAAAGCAAAGCAGAAACAATGAGTAGATTTACTTTTCTTGTACTTAAGTCGGCATTGTGCCTATTGTATTAAACCACGACGCAATTTCTGTGTTTCATCATCAATGTGAAGGTCCACGGGATAGAGTAACGCTGTAGAAGTGCATCGGAATGTAATACTGATCTCCAAGGAGACGTTCAGAGAAAACCACAAACAATGAGAAGATTAACTCTTCTTGTGCTTAAGTGGGCATTGTGCCTTTTGTATTAAATCCCGACGCAATTTCTGTATTTCATCGTCAATGAGAAAGTCCATGGTATTGAGTAAAGCTGCCTAGGGCATTGGGATCTAAATCTGATCTCCCAGGAAACGCTCAAAACGAACCACAAACAATGAGAAGATTTTCAGTTCTTGTACTTAAGTCGGCATTGTGCCTTTTGTATTATTTCCCGACGCAATTTCTGTGTTTCATCGTCAATGTGAGGGTCCAAGGGATAGAATCGAGCTGCAGTAGTGCTTCGGAATCTAATACTGATCTCCCAGGAGACGGTCAAAGCAAACCACAAACCATGAGAAGATTTACACTTCTTCTACTTAAGTCGGCATTGTGCCTTTTGTATTACGTCCCGACTCAATTTCTGTGTTTCATCGTCAATGTGAAGGTCCAAGGGATAAGGTAAAGCTGCAGTTGTGCTTCGGAATCTAATACTGATCTCACAGGAAACGCTCAATGCAAACCACAAACAATGAGAAGATTTACTATTCTTGTACCTAAGTCGGCATTGCGCCTTTTTTCTTACAAACCGACGCAATTTCTGTGTTTCATCGTCAATGTGAAGGTCCAAGGGATAGAGTAAAGATGCAGTAGTGCATCGGAATCTAATACTGATCTCCCAGGCAAGGCCAAAGCAACCCACAAACACTGAGAAGATTTACTCTTCTTGTACTTAAGTCGGAATTGTGCTTTTTATATTACATCCTTACGCAATTTCTGTGTTTCATCGTCAATGTGCAGGTCCAAGGGATAGAGTAAAGCTGCAGTAGTGTTTCGGAATCTAATACTGATCTCCCAGGACACTCTCAGTTCAAACCACAAACAATGAGAGAATTTTCACTTCTATTGCCTTTTGTATAAAATCCCCACGCAATTTCTGTGTTTCATCGTCAATGTGAATGTCCAAGGGATAGAGTTAAGCTGCAGTAGTGCATCGGAATGTAACACTGATGTCCCAGGAACCGATCAATGCAAACCACAAACAATGAGAGGATTCACTCTTCTTCTACTTAAGTCGGCATTGTGCAATTGGTATTAAATCGAAACGCAATATCTGTATTTCATCGTAAACGCGAAGGTTCAAGGGATACAGTAAACCCGATGTGGTGCAACGATATCTAGTACTGGTCTCCCAGGAAACGCTGAAAGCAAACCACAAACAATGAGAAGATTTACTCTTATTGTATTTATGTCGGCATTCAGCCTTTTCTATTAAAACCCGACGCAATATCTGTGTTTCATCATCAATGTGAAGGTCCAAGGGATAGAGTAAAGATGCAGTACTGCATCGGAATCTAAACTGATAACCCAGGAAACGTCCAAAGCAAACGACAAACAATGAGATGATTTACTCCTCTTGTAATTAAGTCGGCATTGTGCCTTCTGTATTAAATCCCGACGCAATACCTGTGTTTCATCGTCAATGTGAAAGTCCAAGGGATAGAGTAAAGATGCAGTAGTGCATCGGAGCCTAATGCTGATCTCCCTGGATACGCTCAAAGCAAACCACAAACAATGAGAAGATTTATTCTTCTTGTACTTAAGTCGGCATTGTGCCTTTTGTATTAAGTCCCAACGCAATTTCTGTATTTCATCGTGAATGTGAAATTCCAAGGGATAGAGTAAAGCTGCAGTTGTGCTTTGGAATCTAATACTGATCTCCCAGTAAACACTCAAAGCAAACCACAAACAGTGAGAAGATTTACTGTACTTGTACTTAAGTCGGCATTGTGGATTTTGTATTAAATCCCGACGCAATTTCTGTATTTCATCGTCAATGTAAAGGTCCAAGGGATGGAGTAAAGCTGCAGCAGTGCATCGCAATCTAATACTGATCTCCCAGGAAACGCTCAAACTAAACCACAATCAATGAGATGATTTACTCTTCTATTATTGAAGTTGGCATTGAGCTTTTTATATTATATCCTTATGCAATTTCTGTGTTTCATCGTCAATGTGAAGGTCCAAAAGATAGAGTAAAGCTGCAGTAGTGTTTCGGAATCTAATACTGATCTCTCAGGAATGGCTCGAAGCAAACCACAAACAATGAAAGGTTTACTCCTCTTGTACTTAAGAAGGCATAGTGATTTTTGTATTAAGTCCCGACGCAATGTCTGAGATTCATCGGCAATGTGAAGGTCCAGGGGTGGAGTAAAGCTGCAGTAGTGCTTCGGAATCTAATACTAATCTCTCGGGAAACGCTCAAAGCAAACAACAAACAATGAGAAAATCTACTCTTCTTGTACTTAAGAAAGCACTGTGACTTTTGTATTAAGTCCCGACCCAATTTCTGCGGTTCATCGTCAATGTGAATGTCCAAGGGATAGAGTAAATCTGTAGATGTACTTCGGAACCTAATACAGATCTCTCAAGAAACGCTCTAAGCAAACAACAAACAATGAGAAGATTTTCTCTTCTTGTACTTAAATCGGCATTGTCGCTATTGTATTAAATCCCGACGCAATTTCTGTGTTTCATCGTCAATGTGAAGGTACAAGGGATGGAGTAAAGCTGCATTAGTGCTTCGGAATCTGGTACTGATCTCTCAGGAATCGCTCAAAGCAAACCACAAACAATGAGAGAATCCACTCTACTTGTACCTAAGAAGGCATTGTGACTTTTGTATTCAGTCCCGACCCAATTTCAGCGTTTCGTCGTCAATGTGAAGGTTCAACGGATAGAGTAAATCTGTAGATGTCCTTCGGAATCTAATACAGAACTCCCATGAAAGGCTCAAAGCAAACAACAAACAATGAGAAGATTTACTCTTCATGTACTTATGTCGCCATTGTGCGTTTTGTATTACATCTCGACGCAATTTCTGTGTTTCAACGTCAATGTGAAAGTCCAAGGGATAGAGTAAAGCTGCAGTTGTGCTTCGGGATCTACTACTAATCTCCCAGGAAACGCTCAAAGCAAACCACAAACAACTAGAAGATTTACTCTCCTTGTACTTAAGTCGGCATTGTGCCTTTTGTATTAAGTCACGACGCAATTTCTATGTTTCATCGTCAATGTGAAGGTCGAAGGGATCGAGTAAAGCAGCAGTAGTGCTTCGGAATCTAATACTGATATCCCAGGAAACGCTCAAAGCAAACCACTAACAATGAGAAGATTTACTCTTCTTGTACTTAAGTTGGCATTGTGAATTTTGTATTAAATCCGGACGCTATTTCTGTGTTTCATCGTCAATGTGAAGGTACAAGATATGGAGTAATTCTGCAGTAGAGCATCGGAATATAATACTGATCTCCCTGAAACGCTCAGAGCAAAGCACAAACAACGAGAAGATTTCCTCTTTTAGTACTTAAGTCAGCCTTGTGCCTTTTGTATTAAATCCCGACGCAACATCTGTGTTTCATCGTCAATGTGAAGGTCCAAGGGATAGAGTAAAGCCGCAGCAGTGCATCGGAATGTAATACTGATCTCCCAGGAAACGCCCAAAGCAAACCACAAACAATGAGGAGATTTATTTTTCTTGTACTTACGTCGGCACTGTGCCTTTTGTATTAAGTCCCAACGCACCTTCTGTATTTCATCGTGAATGTGAAATTCCAAGGGATAGAGTACAGCTGAAGTTGTGCTTCGGAATCTAACACTAATCTCCCAGTAAACGCTAAAAGCAAACCACAAACAATAAGAAGATTTACTGTTGTTGTACTTAAGTCGGCATTGTGCCTTTTAAATAAATACCGACGCAATTTCTGTATTTCATCGTCAATGTGAAGGTCCAAGGGATAGAGTGAAGCTGCAGCAGTTCATCGCAATCTAATACTGATCTCCCAGGAAACGCTCAAACCAAACCACAAACAATGGGAAGATTTACTCTTCTTGTACTGAAGTCGGCATTGAGCCTTTTGTATTAAATCCCGACGCTATTTCTGTGTTTCATCGTCAATGTGAAGGTCCAAGGGATAGAGTAGAACTGCAGTAGTGCATCGGAATATAATACTGATCTCCCAGGAAACGCTCAAAGCAAACCACAAACAATGAGAAGATTTACTCTTCTTGTACTTAAGTTAACATTGTGAATTTTGTGTTAAATCCGGGCGCAATTTCTGTATTTCATCGTCACTGTAAAAGTGCAAGGGATGGAGTAAAGCTGCAGCAGTGAATCGGAATCTAATACTGATCTCTGAGCAAACGCACAAAGCAAACCGCAAACAATGAGGATTTTTACTCTTCTTGTACTTTTGTCGGCATTGTGCTTTTTATATTACAGCCCGACGCAATATCTGTGTTTCATCGCCAATGTAAAGGTCCAAGGGATAGAGTTAAGCTGCAGTAGTGCATCGGAATCTAATTTTGATCATTAAGGAAACGCTCTAACCAAACCACAAAAATAAGAACATTTGCTCTTCTTGTGCTTAAGTCGTCATTGTACCTTTTGTATTAAATCGTGAGGTAATTTATGTGTTTCATTGTCAATGTAAAGGTCCAAGGGATGGAGTAACAATGCTGTAGTGCAATGGTATCTAGTACTGATCCTCTAGGGATCGCTCAAAGCAAACCACAAATAATGAGAAGATCTACTGTTCTTGTACTTAAGGCGGCATTGTGCCTTTTGTATTAAATCCCGACTCAATTTCTGTGTTTCATCGTCATTGTGAAGGTCCAAGGGATAGAGTAAAGCTGCAGTAGTGCATCGGAATCTAATACTGATCTCCCAGGAAACGCTCAAAGCAAACCACAAACGTTGAGAAGATTTACACTTCTTGTACTTAAGTCGGCATTGTGCGTTTTCTATTAAATCAAGACGCAATTTCTGTGTTTCATCGTCAATGTGAAGGTCCAAGGGATAGAGTAAAGCTGCAATGGTGCATTGGAAGCTAATACTGATCTCTCAGAAAACGTTCAAAGCGAACCACAAGCAATGAGAAGTTTAACTCTTCTTGTGCTTAATTCGACATTGTGCCTTTTGTGTTAAATCCCGACGCATTTTCAGTGTTTCATCGTCAATGTGATGGTCCAAGGGATAGAGTAAAGCTGAAGTAGTGCATCGGAATGAAATACTGATCTCTCAGGAACCGATCAATGCAAACCACACACAATGAGAGGATTTACTCTTCTTCTACTTAAGTCGGCATTGTGCATTTGGTATTAAATCCCGAAGCTATATCTGTATTTCATCGTAAACATGAAGGTCCTAGGGATACAGTAAACCTGATGTGGTGTATCGAAATGTAATACTGGTCTCCCAGGAAAAGCTGAAAACAACCCACAAACACTGAGAAGATTTACTCTTCTTGTACTTAAGTCGTCATTGTTCCTTTTGTATTAAATCGTGAGGCACTTTCTGTGTTTCATCGTCAATGTGAAGGTCCAAGGATAGAGTAGAAGGGCAGTAGTGCATCGGAATCTAATACTGAGCTCCCAGGAAGCGCTCAAAGCAAACCACGAACAATGAAAAGATTTACTCATCTTGTACTTAAGTCGGCAATGTGCCATTTGTATTAAATCCCGACTCAATTTCTGTGTTTCATCGCCAATTTGAGGGTCCAAGGTAGAGTAAAGCTGCAGTAGGGCTTCGGAATCTAATACTGATCTCTCAGGAAACGCTCAAAGCCAACCACAAAAAATGAGAAGATTTACTCTTCTTGTACTTAAGTCGGCATTGTGCATTTTGTATTAAATCCCGACGCAATTTCTGGGTTTCATCGTCAATGTGAAGGTCCAAGGGATAGAGTAAAGCTGCAGTAGTGCTTCGGAATCTAATACCGATCTCTCAGGAAACGCTCAAAAGAAACCAAAAACAATGAGAAGATTTACACTTCTTGTACTTAAGTCGGCATCGTGCATTTTGTGTTAATTCCTGACGCAATTTCTGTGTTTCATCGTCAAAGTGAAGGTGCAAGGGATGGAGTAAAGCTGCATTAGTGCATCGGAATCTAATACTGATCTCCAAGCAAATCACAAAGCAAACCATAAACAATGAGAAGATTTGCTCTCCTTGTACTTAATTCGATATTCTGCCTTTTGTATCAAATCCCAACGCAATATCAGTGTTTCATCGCCAATGTGAAGGTCCAAGGGATAGAGTAAAGCTGCAGTAGTGCATCGGAATCTAATACTGATCCCCCAGGAATCGCACAAAGCAAAACACAAACAATGAATAGATCTTCTCTTCTTGTACTTAAGTAGGCATTGTGCTTTTTGTATTAAGTCCCGACGCTATCTCTGTGCTTCATCGTCATTGTGAAGGTCCAAGGCATAGAGTAAAGCTCCAGTAGTGCATCGGAATCTAATACTGATCTCCCAGGAAACGCTCAAAGCAAACCAGAAACAAAGAGTTGATTTACTCTTAATGTACTTATGTCGGCATTGTGCGTTTTGTATTAAATCCCGACGCAATTTCTGTGCTTCATCGTCAATGTGTAGGTCCATGGGATAGAGTAAAGCTGCAGTAGTGCATCGGAATGTAATACTGATCTCCCAGGAAGCGCTCAAAGCAAACCACAAACAATGAGAAGATTTACTCTTCTTGTACTTAAGTCGACATTGTGCCTTTTGTATTAAATCCCGACGCAATTTCTGGGTTTCATCGCCAATGTGAAGGTCCACCTGATGTGGTGCATCGATATCTAATACTGGGCTCCCAGGAAACGCTGAAAGCAAACCACAGACAAAGGAAAGATTTCCTCTTCTTGTACTTAACCCGTCATTGTGCCTTTTGTATTAAATACCGACGCAATTTCTGTGTTTCATCGTCAATGTGAAGGTACAAGGCATAGAGTAAAGATGCAGTAGTGCATACGAATCTAATACTGATCTCCCAGGAAGCGCTCGAAGAAAACCACAAATGATAAGAAGATATACTCTTCGTGTACTTAAGTCGACATTGTGCCTTTTGTATTAAATCCTGAGGCAGCTTCTGTGTTTTATCGTAAATGTGAAGGTCCAAGGGAAAAAGATGCGGTAGTGCATCGGAACCATATACTGATCTCCCAGGAAACGCTCAAAACAAACCAAAAACAATGAGAAGATTTACTCTTCTTGTACTTTAGTCGGCATTGTGCCTTTTGGATTAAGACACGACGCAATTTCTGTGTTTCATCGTCAATGTGAAGGTCCAAGAGATGGAGTAAAGTTGCAGTAGTGCATCGTAATCTAATACTGACTTCCCAGGAAACGCACAATTCAAACCATAAGCATTGAGAGGATTTACTTTTCTTGTCCTTATGTCGGCATTGTGCCTTTTGTATTAAATCCCGACGCAATTTCTGTGTTTCATCGTCAGTGTGAACGTCCAAGGGATAGAGTAAGGCTGCAGTAGTCCATCGCAATCCAACACTGATCTCCCAGGAAACGCTCAAAGCAAACCACATACAATGAGAAGATTTACTCTTTTCATACATTAGTCGGCATTGTGTCTTTTGTATTAAATCCCGACGCAATATCTGTGTTTCATCTCCAATGTGACGGTCCAAGGGATACAGTAAGCTGCATTATAGCTTCGGAATCTAATACTGATTTCCCAGGAAACGATCAAAACAAACAACAAACAATGAGAAGATTTACTCTTCTTGTACTTACGTCGGCATTGTGCCTTTTGTATTAAATCCCGACGCAATTTCTGTGTTTCATCGTCAATGTGATGGTCCAAGGGATAGAGTAGAGCTGCAGTAGTGCATCGGAGTCTAATACTGATCTTCCAGGAAACGCTCAAAGCAAACCCCAAACAATGAGAAGATTTACTCTTCTTGTACTTCAGTCGGCATTGTGTATTTTGTATTCAGTCCCGACGCTATCTCTGTATTTCATCGTCAATGTGAAGGTCCAAGGCATAGATTTAAGCTGCAGTAGTGCATAGCAATCAAATACTGATCTCCCAGGAAACGCCAAAAGCAAACAACAAACAATGAGAAGATTTACTCGTATAGTACTTCAGTCGGCATTGTGCGTTTTGTAATAAATCCCGACGCAATTTCTGTGTTTCATCGTCAATGTGAAGGTCCAAGTGATAGAGTAAAGCTGGAGTACTGCATCTGATTGTAATACTGATCTCCCAGGAAGCGCTCAAAGCAAACCACAAACAATGAGAAGATTCACTCTCCTTGTACTTAAGTCGGCATTGTGCATTTTGTATTAAGACACGACGAAATTTCTGTGCTTCATCGCCTATGTGAAGGTCCCAGGGATAGAGTGAAGCTGCAGCAGTGCATTGGAATCTAAAACTGATCTCCCAGGAAACGCTCAAAGCAAACCACAAACAGTGAGAAAATTTACTTTTCTGGTCCTTATGTTGGCATTGTGCCTTTTGTATTAAATCCCGATGCAATTACTGTGTTTCATCGTCAATGTGAAGGTCCAAGGGAAAGAGTAAGGCTGCAGCAGTGCATCGGAATCTAACACTGATCTCCCAGGAAGCGATCAAAGCAAACCACAAACAATGAAAAGTTTTACTCTTCCTGTACTTAAGTCGGCATTGTGCCATTTGTGTCAAGACCCGACACAATTTCTGTGCTTCATCGACAATGTGAAGGTCCAAGGGATAGAGTAGAGCTGCAGTAGTGCATCGCAATCCAATACTGTTATCCAAGGAAACGCTCAATTCAAACCACAAACAATGAGAAGGTTTACTCTTCTTGTACTTAAGTCGACAATGTGCCTTTTGTATTAAAACCCCACGAAATTTCTGTGTTTCATCGTCAATGTGAAGGTCCAAGGCATAGAGTAAATCTGCAGTTGTCCTTCGGAATCTAAAACTGATCTCCCAGGAAACGCTAAAAGCAAACCACAAACTATGAGAAGATATACTGTTCTTGTATTTAAGTCGGCATTGTGCTTTTGTATTAAATCCGGATGCAGTTTCTGTGTTTCATCGTCAATGTGACGGTGCAAGGGATGGAGTAAGGCTGCAGTGGTGCATCGGAATCTAATACTGATCTCCCAGAAACGCTCAAAGCAAACCACAAACAATGGGAGGATTTACTCTTCTTGTACTTAAGTCGGCATTGTGCATTTTGTATTAAATCCCGACGCAGTTTCTGTGTTTCATCGTCAATGTGAACGACCAAGGGATAGAGTAAGGCTGCAATAGTGCATCGCAATCCAACACTTATCTCCCAGGGAACGCTCAAAGCAAACCACATACAATGAGAAGATTTACTCTTTTCGTACATTAGTCGGCATTGTGCCTTTTGTATTAAATCCCGACGCAGTTTCTGTGTTTCTTCGCCAATGTGAAGGTCCAAGGGATAGAGTAAAGCTGCAGTAGTGCTTCGGAATCTAATACTGATCTCTCAGGATAGGCTCAAATGAAACCACAAACAATGAGAAGATTAACTCTTATTGTACTTAAGTCGGAATTGTGCCTTTTGGATTAAGTCCCGACTCAATTTCTGTGTTTCATCGTCAATGTGAAGATCCAAGGGATAGAGTAAATCTGCAGTTGTGCTTCGGAATCCAAAACTGATCTCCCAGGAAACGCTCAAAGCAAACCACAAACTATGAGAAGATTTACTCTTCTTGTATTTAATTTGGCATTGTGCTTTTTCATTAAATCCGGACGCAATTTCTGTCTTTCATCGTCAATGTGACGGTGCAAGGGATGGAATAAAGCTGCAGTGGTGCATCGGAATCTAATACTGATCTCCCAGAAACGCTCAAAGCAAACCACAAACAATGGGAAGATTTACTCTTCTTGTACTTAAGTCGGCATTGTGCATTTTGGATTGAATCCCGACGCAATATCAGTGTTTCATCGTCAATGTGAAGATGCAAGGGATAGAGCAGAGCTGCAGTAGTGCATTGTAATCTAAAACTGATCCCCCAGGAAACGCTCAAAGCAAACTACAAACAATGAAAAGTTTTACCCTTCTTGTACTTAAGTCCGCATTGTGCCTTTTGTGTTAAGACCCGACACAAATTCTGTGCTTCATCGTCAATGTGAAGGTCCAAGGGATAGAGTAAAGCTGCAGTAGTGCATCGCAATCCAATACTGTTATCCAAGGAAACGCTCAATTCAAGCCATAAACAATGAGAAGGTTTACTCTTCTTGCACTTACGTCGGCATTGTGCCTTTTGTATTAAAACCCCACGCAATTTCTGTGTTTCATCGTCAATGTGAAGGTCCAAGGCATAGAGTATATCTGCAGTTGTGCTTCGGAATCTAAAACTGATCTCCCAGGAAACGCTAAAAGCAAACCACAAACTATGAGAAGATATACTCTTCTTGCATTTAAGTCGGCATTGTGCTTTTGTATTAAATCCGGATGCAGTTTCTGTGTTTTATCGTGAATGTGACGGTGCAAGGGATGGAGTAAGGCTGCAGTGGTGCATCGGAATCTAATACTGAACTCCCAGAAACTCTCAAAGCAAACCACAAACAATGGGAGGATTTACTCTTCTTGTACTTAAGTCGGCATTGTGCATTTTGTATTAAATCCCGACGCAGTTTCTGTGTTTCATCGTCAATGTGAACGACCAAGGGATAGAGTAAGGCTGCAGTAGTGCATCGCAATCCAACACTTATCTCCCAGGGAACGCTCAAAGCAAACCACATACAATGAGAAGATTTACTCTTTTCGTACATTAGTCGGCATTGTGCCTTTTGTATTAAATCCCGACGCAGTTTCTGTGTTTCATCGCCAATGTGAAGGTCCAAGGGATAGAATAAAGCTGCAGTAGTGCTCCGGAATATAATACCGAACTCCCAGGAAACGCTTAAAGGAGACCACAAACAATGAGAAGATTTACACTTCTTGTACTTAAGACGGCATTGTGCCATTTGTATTAATTCCCGACGCAATTGCTGTGTTTCATCGTCAATGTGAGGGTCCAAAGGTTAGAGTAGAGCTGCAGTAGTGCATCGTAGTCTAATACTGATCTTCCAGGAAACGCTCAAAGCGAACCACAAGCTATGAGAAGATTTTCTCTTCTTGTACTTAAGTCGGCATTGTGCCTTTTGTATCTAATCCCGACGCAATTTCTATGTTTCATCGCCAATGTGAAAGTCCAAAGAATAGAGTAAAGCTGCAGTAGTGCTTCGGAATGTAATACTGATCTCTCAGGATAGGCTCAAATGAAACCACAAACAATGAGAAGATTTACTCTTATTGTACTTAAGTCGGAATTGTGCCTTTTGGATTAAGTCCCGACTCAATTTCTGTGTTTCATCGTCAATGTGAAGATCCAAGGGATAGAATAAATCTGCAGTTATGCTTCGGAATCTAAAACTGATCTCCCAGGAAACGCTCAAAGCAAACCACAAACTATGTGAAGATTTACTCTTCTTGTATTTAAGTCGGCATTGTGCTTTTGCATTAAATCCGGACGCAATTTCTGTGTTTCATCGTCAATGTGACGGTGCAAGGGATGGAATAAAGCTGCAGTGGTTCATCGGAATCTAATACTGATCTCCCAGGTAACGCTCAAAGCAAACCAGAAACAATGAGGAGATTCACTCTTATTGTACTTAAGTCGGCATTGTGCGTTTTGTATTGAACCCCGACGCAATTTCTGTGTTTCATCGTCAATGTGAAGGGCCAAGGGATAGAGTAATGCAGCAGTAGCGCATCGGTATCTAATACTGATCTCCCAGGAAACGCTCAAGCAAACCAGAAACAATGAGAAGATTTACTATTCTTGTACTTAAGTCGGCATTGCGCCTTTTGAATTAAATCCCTTCGCAATTTCTGTATTTCGTCGTAATCGTGAAGATCCAAGGGATACAGTAAACCTGATGTTGTGTATCGATATCTCATACTGGGCTCCCAGGAAATGCGTAAAGCAAACCACAAACAAAGAGAAGATTTCCTCTTCTCGTACATAAGCCGTCATTGTGCCTTTTGTATTAAATCCCGAAGCAATTTCTGTGTTTCGTCGTCAATGTGAACGTTCAAGGGATGGAGTAAAGATGCAGTAGTGCATAGGAATCTAATACTGATCTGTCAGGAAGCGCTCGAAGCAAACCACAAATAATAAGAAGATTTACTCTTCTTGTACTTAACTTGAGATTGTGCCTTTTGTATTAAATCCTGACGCAATGTCTGTGTTATATCGTAAATATGAAGGTCCAAGGGATAAAGATGCAGTAGTGCATCGGAACCAAATACTGATCTCCCAGGAAACGCTCAAAGAAAACCACAAACAATGAAAAGATTTACTCTTCTTGTACTTACGACGTCATTGTGCCTATTGTATAAATGCCGAGGCAAATTCTGTGTTTCATCGTCAGTGTAAAGGTCCAAGGGATAGTGTAAAGATGCAGTAGTTCATAGGAATCTAATGCTGATCTCCCAGGAGATGCTCGAAGCAAACCACAAGGAATGAGAAGATTTACTCTTCTTGTATTTAAGTGGGCATTGAGCCTTTTGTATTAAATCCACACGCAATTTCTGTGTTTCATCGTCAATGTGAAGGACCAAGGGATACAGTAAAGCTGCATTATTGCATCGGAATCTAATACTGATTTCCCAGGAAACGCTCAAAACAAACCACAAACAATGAGAAGATTTACTCTTCTTGTACTTAAGTCGGCATTGTGCCTTTTGTATTAATTCCCGACGCTATTTCTGTGATTCATCGTCAATGTGAAGGTCCAAGAGATAGAGTAAGGCTGCAGTAGCGCATCGGAATCTAACTCTGATGTCCCAGGAAATGCTCAAAGCAAACCACATACAATGAGAAGATTTACGCTCCTTAAACTTAAGTCGGCATTGTGCCTATTATATTAAATATGGACTCAATATCTGTATTTCATCGTAAACGTGAAGGTCCAAGGGATAAAGTAAACCAGTTGTACTGCATCGAAATCTAATACTGGTCTCTCAGGAAACGCTCAAAACAAACCACAAACAATGAGAAGATTTACTCTTCTTGTACTTAAGTTGGCATTGTGCCTTTTGTACCAAATCCCGAAGCAATTTCTGTGTTTCATCGCCAATGTGAAGGTCCAAGGGATAGAGTAAAGCTGCAGTAATGCTTCGGAATCTAATACCGATCTCTCAGGAAACGCTCAAATTAAACCACAAACAATGAGGAGATTTACACTTCTTGTACTTAAGTCGGCATTGTGCCTTTTGAATTAATTCCCACGCATTTCCTGTGTTTCATCGTCAATGTGAAGGTCCAAGGGATAGAGTAAAGCTGCAGTAGTGCATCGGAATCTAATACTGGTCTCTCAGGAAACCCTCAAAGCAAACCACAACCAATGAGAAGATTTACTCTTCTTGTACTTAAGTCGGCATTGTGCATTTTGTGATAAATCCCGAAGCAATTTCTGTGTTTCATCGTCAATGTGCAGGTCCAAGGGATAGAGTAAAGCAGCAGTAGTGCATCGGAGTCTAATACTGATCTCCCAGGAAACGCTCAAGCAAACCAAAAGCAATGAGAAGATTTACTCTTCTTGTACTTAAGTCGGCATTGTGCATTTTGTGATAAATCCCGACGCAATTTCTGTGTTTCATCGTCAATGTGAAGGTCCAAGGGATAGAGTAAAGCTGCATTAGTGCATCGGAACCTAATACTGATCTCCCAGCAAATAACAAAGCAAACCATAAACAATGAGAAGATTTGATCTCCTTGTACTTAATTCGGCAGTGTGCCTTTTGTTTCAAATCCCAACGCAATATCAGTGTTTCATCGCCAATGTGAAGGTCCAAGGGATAGAGTAAAGCTGCAGTAGTGCATCGGAATGTAATACTGATCCCACAGGAATCGCACAAAGCAAAACACAAACAATGAGTAGATCTTCTCTTCTTGTACTTAAGTCGGCATTGTGCCTTTTGTATTAAGTCCCGACGCTATCTCTGTGTTTCATCGTCAATGTGAAGGTCCAAGGCATAGAGTAAAGCTGCAGTAGTGCATCGGAATCTAATACCGATCTCCCACGAAACGCTCTAGCAAACCAGAAACAATGAGAAGATTTACTCTTATTCTTCTTAAGTCGGTATTGTGCCTTTTGTATTAAATCCCGACGCAATTTCTATATTTCGTCGTAATCGTCATGGTCCAAGGGATACAGTAAACCTGATGTGGTGAATCGATATCTTATACTGGGATCCCAGGAAACGCTGAAAGCACCCCGCAAACAAAGAGATGATTTCCTCTTCTTGTACTTAAGCAGTCATTGTGCCTTTTGCATTATATCCCGAGGCAATTTCTGTGTTTCATCGTCAATGTGAAGGTCCAAGGTATGAGTAAAGATGCAGTAGTGCATAGGAATCTAATACTGAACTCCCAGAAAGCGCACGAAGCAAACCACAAATAATAAGAAGATTTACTCTTCTTGTACTTAAGACGGCGTTCTGCATTTTGTATTAAGTCCCGACGCAATTTCTGTGCTTCATCGTCAATATGAAGGTCCAAGGCATAGAGTAAATCTGCAGTTGTGCTTCGGAATCTAAAACTTATCTCCCGAGAAACGCTAAAAGCAAACCACAAACTATGAGAAGATTTACTCTTCTTGTATTTAAGTCGGCATTGTGCTTTTGTATTAAATCCGGACGCAGTTTCTGTGTTTCATCGTCAATGTGACGGTGCAAGGGATGGAGTAAGGCTGCAGTGGTTCATCGGAATCTAGTACTGATCTCCCAGAAACGCTCAAAACAAACCACAAACAATGGGAAGATTTACTCTTCTTGTACTTAAGTCGGCATTGTGCATTTTGTATTGAATCCCGACGTAGTTTCTGTGTTTCATCGTCAATGTGAAGATCCATGGGATATAGTAAAGCTGCAGTAGTGAATCGGAATCTAATACTGATCCCTCGGGAATCTCTCAAAGCAAACCACAAAAAATGAGAGGATTTACTCTTCTTGTACTTAAGTCGGCATTGTGCATTTTGTATTAAATCCCGACGCAATTTCTGTGTTTCATCGTCAATGTGAACGTCCACGGGATAGAGTAAGGCTGCAGTAGTGCATCGCAATCCAACACTTATCTCCCAGAAACGCTCAAAGCAAACCACATACAATGAGAAGATTTACTCTTTTCATACATTAGTCGGCATTGTTCCTTTTGTATTAAATCCCGACGCAATATATGTATTTCAACGTAAACGTCAAGGTCCAAGGGATACAGTAAACCTGATGTGCTGCACCGAAATCTAATACTGGTCTCCCATGAAACGCTGAAAGCAAACCACAAACAATTAGAAGATTGACTCTTCTTGTACTTAAGTCGACATTGTGGCGTTTGTATTAACTCCTGAGGCAAATTCTGAGTGTTATCGTAAATGTAAAGGTCCAAGTGATAAAGATGCAGTAGTGCATCATAACCAAATACTGATCTCCCAGGAAACGCTCAAAGCAAACCACAAGCAATGAGAAGATTTACTCTTCTTGTACTTAAGTCGGCATTGTGCCTTTTGTATTAAATCCCGACGCAATTTCTGTGTTTCATCGCCAATGTGAAGGTCCAAGGGATAGAGTAAAGCAGCAGTAGTGCTCCGGAATCTAATACCGATCTCCCAGGAAACGCTGAAAGCAAACCACAAACAATTACAAGATTTTCTCTTCTTGTACTTAAGTCGCCATTGTGCCTTTGTATTACATCCTGAGTCAATATCTGTGTTTCATCGTAAATGTGAAGGTCCAAGGGATAGAGTAAAGATGCAGTAGTGCATCGGAACCTAATACTGATCTCACAGGTAACACTCAAAGCAAACCTCAAACGATGTGAAGATTTACTCTTCTTGTACTTAAGTCGGCATTGTGCATTTTGTATGTAATCCCGACGCAATTTCTATGTTTCATCGCCAATGTGAATGTCCAAAGAATAGAGTAAAGCTGCAGTAGTGCTTCGGAATCTAATACTGATCTCTCAGGATACGCTCAAAGGAAACCACAAACAATGAGAAGATTTACTCTTATTGTACTTAAGTCGGAATTGTGCCTTTTGGATTAAGTCCCGACTCAATTTCTGTGTTTCATCGTCAATGTGAAGATCCAAGGGATAGAGTAAATCTGCAGTTGTGATTCGGTATCTAAAACTGATCTCCCAGGAAACGCTCAAAGCAAACCACAAACTATGAGAAGATTTCTTCTTCTTGTATTTAAGTCGGCATTGTGCTTTTGCATTAAATCTGGACGCAATTTCTGTGTTTCATCGTCAATGTGAAGATGCAAGGGATTGAGCAGAGCTGCAGTAGTGCCTTGTAATCTTAAACTGATCTCCCAGGAAACGCTCAAAGCAAACCACAAACAATGAAAAGTTTTACCCTTCTTGTACTTAAGTTGGCACTGTGCCTTTTGTATTATATCCCGACGCAATTTCTGTGTTTCATCGTCAATGAGAGGGTCCAAGGGATAGAGTAAAGATGCAGTAGTGCATAGGAATCTAATACTGATCTCCCAGGAAACGCACGAAGCAAACCACAAATAATAAGTGGATTTACTCTTCTTGTAATTAAGAGGGCATTGTGCAATTTGGATTAAGTCCCGACGTAATTTCTGTGCTTCATTGTCAATGTGAAGGTCCAAGGGATAGAGTAAAGCCGTCGTAGTGCATTGGAATGAAAAACTAATCTTCCAGGAAACGCTCAAAGCAAACCACAAACAGTGAAATGATTTACTCTTTGTACTTATGTCGGCATTGTACCTTTTGTATCAAATCCAAACGCAATTTCTGTGTTTCATCGTCAATGTGAAGGTCCAAGGGATAGAGTAAGGCTGCAGTAGTGCATCGGAATCTAATACTGATCTCCCAGGAAAGAATCAATTCAAACCTCAAACAATGAGAAATTTACTCTTCTTGTACTCAAATCGGCATTATGCCTTTTGTATTAAATCCCGACGCGATTTCTGTATTTCATCGTAAACGTAAAGGTCCAAGGGATACAGTAAACCTGGTGTGGTGCTTCGAAATCTAAAACTGGTCTCCCAGGCAACGCTGAAATCAAACCACAAACAATGAGAAGATTAACTCATTTTGTACGTAAATTGTCATAGTGGAATTTGTATTAAATCCTAAAGCAATTTCTGTGTTTCTTCGTCAATTTAAAGGTCCAAGGAATACAGTAAGAATGCAGTAGTGCATCGGAAGCTAATACTGATCTCCCAGGAAACGCTCAAAGCAAGCTACTAAGAATGAGAATATTTACTCTTCTTGTACTTAAGTCGGCATTGTGCCTTTTGTATCAAATCCCGACGCAATTTCTGTGTTACATCGTCAATGTGAAGGTCCATGGGATAGAGAAAAAACTGCAGTTGTCATCGGAATCTAATACTGACCTCGCAAGAAACGCTCAAAGCAAACCACAAACATTGAGAAGATTTACTCTTCTTGTACTTAAGACGGCATTGTGCCCTTTGTATTAAATCCCGACGCAATTTCTGTGTTTCATCGTCAATGTGAAGGTCTAAGAGATAGAGTAAAGGTGCAGTAGTGCATCGGAATCTAATACTGATCTCCCAGGTATCGCTCAAAACAAACCACAAACAATGAGAAGATTCACTCTTCTTGAACTTAAGTTGGCATTTTGAATTTTGTATTAATTTCCGACGCAATATGTGGGTTTCATCGTCAATGAAAAGGTCCAAGGGATAGAGTAGAGCTACAGTAATGCGTCGGAATCTAATACTGATCTCCCAGGAAATGCTCAAAGCAAACCACAAACAATGAGAAGACTTACTCTTCTTGTACTTAAGTCGGCAGAGTGCCTTATGTATTAAATCCCGACGCAATTTCTGTGTTTCATCGTCAAAGTGAAGCTCCAAGGGATAGAGTAAGGCTTCAGTAGTGCATCGGAATCTAACACTGGTCTCCCAGGAAACGCTCATAGCAAACGACAGACAATGAGAACATTTTCTCTTCTTGAACTTAAGTCGGCATCGTGCCTTTTCTATTTAATCCCGTCGCAATATCTTTGTTTCATCGTCAATGTGAAGGCCCAAGGGATTGAGTAAAGCTGCAGTAGTGCATCGCAATCTAATACTGATCTCCCAGGAAACGCTCAAAGCAAACCACAAACAATGAGATGATTTACTCTTCTTGTACTTAATTCGCCATTGTGCCTTTTGATTTAATCCCGACGAAATTTCCGTGTTTTATTGTGAATGTGAAGGTGCAAGGGATAGCGTAAAGCTGCAGTAGTGCATCGGAATCTAATACTGATCTCACAGGAATCGCTCAAAGCAAACTAGAAACACTGAGAAGATTTACTTTTCTTGTACTGAAGTCGGCATTGTGCCTTTTGTATTAAACCTGACGCAATTTCTGTGTTTCATCGTCAATGTGAAGGACCAAGGGATACAGTAAAGCTGCAGTAGTGCATCGGAATCAAATACTGATCACCCAGAAAACGCTCATAGCAAACCACAAACAATGTGAAAACTTCCTCCTGTTGTGTTAAAGTCGGCATTGTGAATTTTCTATTAAATCCCGACGCAATTTCTGTGATTTATCGCCTATGTGAAGGTCAAACGGATAATGCTGCAGTAGTGCATTGTAATCTATTACTGATCCCCCAGGAAACGCTCATAGAAAACCACAAACAATGAGAAGATTTTCTCTTCTTGTACTTAAGTCGGTATTGTGCCTTTTGTATTAGATCTGGACGCAAATTCAGTGTTTTATCGTCAATGGGAAGGTCTTAGGGAATGAGTAAAGATGCAGTAGTGCATCCGAATCAAATACTGATCTCCCAGGAATCGCTCAAAACAAACCACAAACAGTGAGAATATTCACTGTTCTTGAACTTAAGTCGGCATTGTGCATTTTGTATTAATTCCCGACGCAATTTCTGTGTTTCATCGTCAATGTGAAGGTCTAAGGGATAGGGTGGAGTTGCAGTAGTGCGTCGGAATGTAATTCTGATGTCCAAGGAAATGCTCAAAGCAAACCACAAACAATGAGAAGACTTACTCTTCTTGTACTTTATTCGGCATTGTGCCTTTTGTATAAAATCCCGACGCAATTTCTGTGTTTCATCGTCAATGTGAAGGTGCAAGGGATAGGGTAAAGCTGCAGTAGTACATGGGAATCTAATACAGATCTCCGAGCGAACGCACAATGCAAACCACAACAATGAGAAGATTTCCTCTTCCTGTACTTAAGTCGACATTGTGCCCTTTGTATGAAATCACGACGCAATATCTGTGTTTCATCGTCAATGTGAAGGTCTAAGGGATAGAGTAAAGCTGCAGTAGTGCATCGGAATCTAATACTGATCTCCCAGGAAATGCTGAAATCAAACCACAAGCAATGCGAAGATTTACTCTTCCTGTACTTAAGTCGGCATTGAGCGTTTTGTATTAAATCCCGACGCAATTTCTGTGTTTCATCGTCAATGTGAAGGTGCAAGGGTTATAGTAAAGCTGCAGTAGTGCATCGGGATCTAATACTGATCTGCCAGGAAACGCACATAGCAAACCACCAACCATCAGAAGATTGACTCTTCATGTACTTAAGTCGGCATTGTGATTTTTAATTAAATCCCGACGCAATTTCTGTGTTTCATCGTCAATGCGATGAATTAAGGAATAGAGTAAAGCTGCAGTAGTGCATCGGAATCTAATACTGATCTCCCAGCAAACCCACAAAGCAAACCACAAACAATGAGGAGATTTACTCTGCTTGTACTTAAGTGGGCATTGTGCCTTTTGTATTAAATCCCGACGCAATATCTGTGTATCATCGTCAATCAGGAGGTCCAAGGTATAGAGTAAAGATGCAGTAGTGCATCGGAATCTTATACTGATCTCCCAGGAAACGGTCAAATCAAACCACAAACAGTGAGATGGTTTATTCTTCTTGTACTTAAGTCAGCATTCAGCCTTTTGTATTTAGACCCGACGCAATTTCTGGATTTCATCATCAATGTGAAGGTCCAAGGTATAGAGTAAAGCTGCAGTAGTGCATCGGATTCTAATACTGATCCCCCAGGAATCGCTCAAAGCAAACCACAAACAATGAGAAGATCCACTCTTCTTGTACTTAAACCGGGATTGTGCCTTTTGTATTAAATCCCGACGCAATATCAATGTTATATCGTCAATGTGAAGGCCCAAGGGATTGAGTAAAGCTGCAGTAGTGCATCGCAATCGAATACTGATCTCCGAGGAAACGCTCAAAGCAAACCACAAACAATGACAAGATTTACTCTTCCTGTACTTAATTCGCCATTGTGTCTTTTGATTTAAACCCGACGAAATTTCCGTGTTTCATTGTCAATGTGAAGGTTCAAGGGATAGAGTTAACCTCCAGTAGTGCATCGGAATGTAATACTCATCTCCTAGGAAACGCTCAAAGCAAACCACAAACAATGTGAAAATTTCCTCCTGTTGTATTAAAGTCGGCATTGTGAATTTTCTATTAAATCCCGACGCAATTTCTGTGATTTATCGCCTATGTGAAGGTCAAACGGATAATTCTGCAGTAGTGCATTGGAATCTAATACTGATCCCCCAGGAAACGCTCATAGCAAACCACAAACAATGAGAAGATTTTCTCTTCTTGTACTTAAGACGGTATTGTGCCTTTTGTATTAAATCTTTACGCAAATTCAGTGTTTCATCGTCAATGTGTAGGTCTAAGGGATAGAGTAAAGATGCAGTAGTGCATCGGAATCAAATACTGATCTCCCAGGAGTCGCTCAAAACAAACCACAAACAGTGAGAATATTCACTCTTCTTGAACTTAAGTCGGCATAGTGCATTTTGTATTAATTCTCGACGCAATTTCTGTGTTTCATCGTCAATGTGAAGGTACAAGTGATAGAGTAGAGCTGCAGTAGTGCGTCGGAATCTAATACTGATCTCCCAGGAAATGATCAAAGCAAACCACAAACAATTAGAAGACTTACTCTTCTTGTACTTTACTCGGCATTGTGCCTTTTGTATAAAATCCCGACGCAATTTCTGTGTTTCATCGTCAATGTGAAGGTGCAAGGGATAGGGTAAAGCTGCAGTAGTGCATCTGAATCTAATACAGATCTCCCAGCAAACGCACAAAGCAAACCATAACAATGAGAGGATTTGCTCTTCTTGTACTTAAGTCGGCATTGTGCCCTTTGTATTAAATCACGACGCAATATCTGTGTTTCATCGTCAGTATGATGGTCTAAGGGATTGAGTAAAGCTGCAGTATTGCATAGGAATCTAATACTGATCTCACAGGAAATGCTGAAATCAAACCACACGCAATGCGGAGCTTTACTCTTCCTGTACTTAAGTCGGCATTGTGCATTTTGTATTAAATCCCGACGCAATTTCTGTGTTTCATCGTCAATGTGAAGGTGCAAGGGATGGAGTAAAACTGCAGTAGTGCATCGGAATGAAATACTGTTCTCCCACAAACGATCAAATCAAACCACAAACTACGAGAAGATACACTCTTCTTGTACGTTAGTCAGCATTGTGCCTTTTCTATTAAATCGCGACTTAATTTCTGTGTTTCGCCGTCAATGTGAAGGTCTAAGGGATAGAGTAAAGCTGCAGTAGTGCATCGGAATCTAATACTGGTCTCCCAGGAAATGCTCAAAGCAAACCACAAACAATGAGAGGATTTACTCTACTTGTACTTAGGATGGCATTGTGCCTTTTGTAATAAATCCCGAAGCAATTTCTATGTTTCATCGTCAATGTCAAGGTCCAACGGATAGAGTAAAGCTGCAGTAGTGCAACGGAATCTACTAATGATCTCCCAATAAACGCTCAAAGCACACCACAAACAATGAGATGATTTACTCTTCTTGTTCTTATGTCGTCATTGTGACTTTTGATTTAATCCCGACGCAATATCTGTGTTTCATCGTCAATGTGAAGGTCCATGGGATAGGGTAAAGCTGCAGTAGTGCATCGGAATCTTATACTGATCTCCCAGGTAACGCTCATAACCACACCACAAACAATGAGACGATTTACTCTTCTTGTACTAAAGTCGCCATTGTGCCTTTTGAATTAAATCCCGACGCAATTTCTGTGTTTTATCGTCAATGCTAAGGTCCAAGGTATAGGGTAAAGCTGCAGTTGTGCATTGTAATCTAATATTGCTATCCCAGGAACCGCTCAAAGCAAACCACAAACAAAGGGAAGATTTACTCTACTTGTACTTAAGTCGGCATTGTGCCTACTGTATAAAATCCCGACGCAATTTCTGTGTTTCATCGTCAATGTGAAGCTCCAACGGATACAGTACAGCTGCAGTAGTGCAACGGAATCTACTACTGATCTCCCAGGAAACGCTCTAAGCAAACCACAAACAACGAGAAGATTTACTCTTCTTGTACTTAAGTCGGCATTGTGCCTTTAGATTTAATCCCGACGCAATATCTGTGTTTCATCGTCAATGCGAGGGTCCAAGGGATAGAGTAATGCTGCAGTAGTGCATCGGAATCTAATACAGATCACCCAAGAAACTCCCAAAGCAAACGAGAAACAATGAGATGATTTACTCTTCTTGTACTTAAGTCGGCATTGTGCCTTTTGTATCAAATCCCGACGCAATTTCTGTGTTTCATCGTCAATGTGAAGGTGCAAGGGATAGAGTGAAGCTGCAGTAGTGCATCGGAATCTTATATTGATCTCCCAGGTAACGCTCAAAAGCACACCACAAACAATGAGACGATTTACTCTTCTTGTACTTAAGTCGCCATTGTGCCTTTTGAATTAAATCCCGTCGTAATTTCTGTGTTTCATTCTAAATGCTAAGGTCCAAGGTATAGGGTAAAGCTGCAGTAGCGCATCGGAATCTAATATTGCTCTCCCAGGAAGCGCTCAAAACAAACCAAAAGCAATGGGAAGATTTACTCCACCTGTACTTAAGTCGGCATTGTGCATACTGTATTAAATCCCGACGCAATTTCTGTGTTTCATCGTCAATGTCACGTTCCTAGCGATAGAGTAAAGCTGCAGTAGTGCATCGGAAACTAATACTGATCTCCAAGGAACGATCAAAGCAAATCAAAAACAATGAGAGGATTTACTCCTGTTGTACTTGAGTCGGCATTGTGCCTTTTGTATAAAATCCCGACGCAATTTCTGTTTTTCATCGTCAATGTGAAGGGCCAAGGGATAGAGTAGAGCTGCTGTAGTGCATCGGAATGTAATACTGATCACCCAGCAAACGCTTAAAGCAGACCACAAACAATGAGAAGATTAACTCTTCTTGTACTTAAGTCGGCATTATGCCTTTTGTATTAAATCCCGACTCAATTTCTGTGTTTCATCGTCAATGTGAAGGTCCAAGAGATAGAGTAAAACTGCTGTAGTGCATCGGACACTAATACTGATCTCCCAGGAAACGCTCAAAGCAAACCACAAACATTGGGAATATTTACTCTCCTTGTACTTAAGTCGGCATTGCGCCTTTTGTATTAAAACCTGACGGAATTTCTGTGTTTCATCGTGAATGTGAAGGTCCAAGGGATAGAGTAAAGCTGCATTAGTGGATCGGAATCTAATACTGATCAGTCAGGAAACGCTCAGGGAAAACCACAAACAATGTGAAGAATTACTCCTCTTGTACTGAAGTCGGCATTGTGCCTTTTGTATTAAATCTAGACGCAATTTCTGTATTTCATCGTCAATGTGAAGGTCCAAGAGATAGAGTAAAGGTGCTGTAGCGCATCGGAATCTAATACTGATCTCCCAGGTAACGCTCAAATCAAATCTCAAACAATGAGAAGACTTACTTTTCTTGTACTTAAGTCGGCATTGTGCCTTTTGTATTAAACCGCGATGGAAATTTTCTGTTTCATCGTAAATGTGAAGGTCCAACAGATAGAGTAAAGCTGCAGTAGTGCATTGGAATCTAATACTGATCTCCCAGGAAACGTTCAAAGCAAACCACAAACAATGAGGAGATTTACACTTCTTGTACTTCAGACGGCATTATGCATTTTTTATTAAATCCCGACGCAATATCTGTGATTCATCGTCAATGTGAAGGTCCAAGGGATAGAGTGAAGCTGCAGTAGTGCATCGGAATCTAATACTGATCTCGCGTGTAACTCTCAAAGCAAACCACTAACAATGATAAGTTTTACTCTTCTTGTACCTATGTCTGCATTGTACATTTTCTATTAATTACCGACGCAATTTCTGTGTTTCATCGTCAATGTGAAGGTCCAACAGATAGAATAAAGCGGCAGTAGTGCATCGGAATCTAATACTGATTTTCCAGGAAACTCTCAAAGCAAACCACAAACAATGCTAAGATTTACTCATCTTGTACCTAAGTCGGCATTGTGCCTTTTGTATTAAATCCGGACGCAATTTCTGTGTTTCATCGTCAATGTGAAGGTCCAAGGGATAGAGTAAAGCTGCAGTAGTACATCGGAATCTAGTACTGATCTCTCAGGAAACGCTGAAAGCAAACCACAAACAATGAGAATATTTACTCCTCTTGTACTTAAGTCGGCATTGTACCGTTTGTATTAAATCCCGACGCAATTTATGTGTTTCATCGACAATGTGAAGGTCCAAGTGATAGAGTAAAGCTGCAGTAGTGCATCGAAATGTAATACTGATCTCCCAGCAAACGCTCAAAGCAAACCACAAACAATGAGGAGATTTACTCTTCTTGTACTTAAGTCGGCATTATGCCTTTTGTATTAAGTCCCGACGCAATGTCTGTGTTTCATCGTCAAAGTGAAGGTCCAAGGGATAGAGAAACGCTGCATTAGTGCATCGGAATCTAATACTGATCACCCAGGAAACGCTCAAATCAAACCACAAACAATGTGAAGTTTTACTCCTCTTGTACTGAAGTCGGCATTGTGCCTTTTGTCTTAAATCCCGACGCAATTTCTGTATTTCATCGTCAATTTGATGGTCCAAGGGATACAGAAAAGCTGCAGTAATGCATCGGAATCTAATACTGATTTCCCAGGAAACGTTCAAAGCAAACCACAAACAATGAGAAGATTCACTCCACTTGTACTTAAGTCGCCATTTAGCATATTTTATTTAATCCTTACGAAATTTCTGTGATTCATCGTCAATGTGAAGGTCCAAGGGATAGACTAAAACTGCGGTAGTGCATAGGAATCTAATACTGATTTCCCAGGTAACTCTCAAATCAAACCACAAACAATGAGAAGATTTACTTTTCTTCTACTTAAGTCGGCATTGGGCCTTTTGTATTAAACCCCGATGGAATTTCTGTGTTTCATCGTAAATGCGAAGGTCCAACAAATAGAGTAAAGCTGCAGTAGTGCATCGGAATCTAATACTGATCTGCCAGGAAACGCTCAAAGCAAACCACAAACAATGAGAAGATTGACTCTTCTTGTACTCAAGTCGGCATTGTGCCTTTTGCATTTAATCCCGACGCAATATCTGTGTTTCGTCGTCAATGTGAAGGTCCAAGGCATGGAGTAAAGCCGCAGTAGTGCATCGGCATCTAATACTGATCTCCCAGGAAACGCTCAAATCAAACCACAAACAATGAGAGAATTTATTCTTTGTGTACTAAGTCGGCATTGTGCATTTTGTATTAAATCCCGGCGCAATTTCTGTGTTTCATCGTCAATTTGAAGGACCAAGGGATAGAGTAAAGCTCCTGCTGTGCGTCGGAATCTACACTCCTGGAAATGGAAAATAGAACACATTGACACCGGTGTGTCAGACCCACCATACTTGCTCCGGACACTGCGAGAGGGCTGTACAAGCAATGATCACATGCACGGCACAGCGGACATACCAGGAACCGCGGTGTTGGCCGTCGAATGGCGCTAGCTGCGCAGCATTTGTGCACCGCCGCCGTCAGTGTCAGCCAGTTTGCCGTGGCATACGGAGCTCCATCGCAGTCTTTAACACTGGTAGCATGCCGCGACAGCGTGGACGTGAACCGTATGTGCAGTTGACGGACTTTGAGCTAGGGCATATAGTGGGCATGCGGGAGTCCGGGTGGACGTACCGCCGAATTGCTCAACACGTAGGGCGTGAGGTCTCCACAGTACATCGATGTTGTCGCCAGTGGTCGGCGGAAGGTGCACGTGCCCGTCGACCTGGGACCGGACCGCAGCGACGCACGGATGCACGCCAAGACCGTAGGTTCCTACGCAGTGCCGTAGGGGACCGCACCGCCACTTCCCAGCAAATTAGGGACACTGTTGCTCCTGGGGTATCGGCGAGGACCATTCGCAACCGTCTCCATGAAGCTGGGCTACGGTCCCACATACCGTTAGGCCGTCTCCCGCTCACGCCCCAACATCGTGCAGCCCGCCTCCAGTGGTGTCGCGACAGGTGTGAATGGAGGGACGAATGGAGACGTGTCGTCTTCAGCGATGAGAGTCGCTTCTGCCTTGGTGCCAATGATGGTCGTATGCTTGTTTGGCGCCGTGCAGATGAGCGCCACAATCAGGACTGCATACGACCGAGGCACACAGGGGCAACACCCGGCATCGTGGTGTGGGGAGCGATCTCCTACACTGGCCGTACACCACTGGTGATCGTCGAGGGGACACTGAATAGTGCACGGTACATCCAAACCGTCATCGAACCCATCGTTCTACCATTCCTAGACCGGCAAGGGAACTTGCTGTTCCAACAGGACAATGCACGTCCGCATGTATCCCGTGCCACCCAACGTGCTCTAGAAGGTGTAAGTCAACTACCCTGGCCAGCAAGATCTCCGGATCTGTCCCCCATTGAGCATGTTTGGGACTGGATGAAGCGTCGTCTCACGCGGTCTGCACGTCCAGCACGAACGCTGGTCCAACTGAGGCGCCAGGTGGAAATGGCATGGCAAGCCGTTCCACAGGACTACATCCAGCATCTCTACGATCGTCTCCATGGGAGAATAGCAGCCTGCATTGCTGCGAAAGGTGGATATACACTGTACTAGTGCCGACATTGTGTATGCTCTGTTGCCTGTGTCTATGTGCCTCTGGTTCTGTCAGTGTGATCATGTGATGTATCTGACACCAGGAATGTGTCAATAAAGTTTCCCCTTCCTGGGACAATGAATTCACGGTGTTCTTATTTCAATTTCCAGGAGTGTAATACTGATCTCCAAGGAAACGCTTAAAGCAAACTACAAACAATGTGAAGATTTACTCTTATTGTACTTGAGTCGGCATAGTGCCCTTTGTATTACATCCCGAAGCAATTTCTGTGTTTAATCGTCAATGTGAAGTTCCAAGGGATAGAGTAAACCTGCAGTTGTGCATCGGAATCTAATACTTATCTCCCAGGAAAAGCTCAAAGCAAACAACAAACAATGAGAAGTGTTATTCTTGGTGTATTTAAGTCGGCATTGTGCATTTTGTATTAAATCCCGACGCAATTTCTGTGTTTCATCGTCCATGTGAAGGTCCAAGGGATAGAGTAAATCTGCAGTAGTGCATCGCAATCTAATACTGATCTCCAAGGTAACGCACAAAGCAATCCACAAACAATGAGAAAATTTACTCTTCTTGTACTTAAGTCGTTATTGTGCCTTTCGTATTAAATCCCGACGCAATTTCTGTGTTTCATCGTAAATGTGAAGGTCCAAGGGATAGTGTAAGGCTGCTATAGTGCATCGGAATCTAATACCGAACTCCCAGGAAACGCTCAAAGAAACCACAAAAAATGAGAGGATTTACTCTTCTTAGACTTAAGTCAGCATTGTGCCTTTTGCATTAAATGTCTACGCATTATCTGTGTTTCATCGTCAATGTGAAGGTCCAAGGGATAGAGTAAATTTGCAGTAGTGCATCGGAATCTAATACTGACATCGCAGGAAACCCTCGAAACAAACCACAAACAGTGAGAAGATTTACTCTTCTTGTACTTAAGTCGGCATTGTGCATTTTATATTAAATCCTGACGCTATTTCTGTGTTTCATCGTCAATGTGAAGGTCCAGGTAATAGAGTAAAGCTGCAATAGTGCATGGGAATCTAATACTGATTTCGCAGGAACCGCTCAAAGCAAACCACAAACAATGAGAAGATTTACTCTTCTTGTACTTAAGTCGGCATTGTGCATTTTATATTAAATCCTGACGCTATTTCTGTGTCTCATCGTCAATGTGATGGTCCAGGGGATAGAGAAACGCTGCAGTCGTGCATCGGTATCTAATACTGATCTCCCAGGAAACGCTCAAAGCAAACGACAAACAATGAGAAGATTTACTCTTATTGTACTTAAGTCGGCATTGTGCCTTTTGTAATAAATCCCGACACAAATTCTGTGTTTCATCGTCAATGTGAAGGTCCAAGAGATAGAGTAAAGCTGCAGTAGTGGATCGGAATCTAATTCTGATCTGAAGGGAAACGCTCAAACCAAACCACAAAGAATGAGCAGATTGACTATTCTTGTACTTAAGTCGGCATTGCGCCATTTCCATTAAATCCCGACGCTAATTCTGTGTTTCATCGTCAAATTCAAACTCCAAGGGATAAAGTAAAGCTGCAGTAGTGCATTTGAATATAATACTGATCTCCCGGGAAACGCTCAAAGCAAGCCACAAATAATGGGAAGATTTACTCTTCTTGTACTTAAGTCGGCATTGGGCCTTTTGCATTATATCCCGACGCAATTTCTGTGTATCTTCGTCAATGTGAATGTCCAAGGGATAGTGTAAGGCTGCAGTAGTGCATCGGAATATAATACAGATCTCCCAGGAAACGCTCAAAGCAAACCACAAACAATGAGGAGATTTACTCTACTTGTACTTAAGTCGGCATTGGGCCTTTTGCATTATATCCCGACGCAATTTCTGTGTTTCATCGTCAGTGTGAAGGTCCAAGGGATAGATTAAAGCTGCAGTAGTGCTTCGGAAACTAATATTGATCTCCCATGAAACACTCAAGGCAAACCATAAACAATGAGCAGATTTACTCTTCTTGTACTTAAGGCGTCATTGTGCCTTTTGTATTAAATCACGACGCAATTTCTGTGTTTCATCGTCAATGTCAAATTTCAAGGGATAGAGTAAAGCTACAGTAGTGCATCGGAATTTAATACTGATCTCCCATGAAAAGCTCAAAGCAAACCAAAAACAGTGATAAGAATTACTCTTCTCGTACTTAAGTCGGCATTGTGGATTTTGTATTAAATACCGACGCAACTTCTGTGTTTCATCGTCGATGTCAAGGTCCCAGAGATAGAGTAAAGCTGCAGTAGTGCATCGTAATTTAATACTGATCTCCCAGGAAACGCTCAAAACAAACCACAAAGATTAAGAAGATTTACTCTTCTTGTACGGAAATCGGCATTGTGCTTTTGTATTAAATCCCGAAGCAATTTCTGTTTTTCATAGTCAATGTGAAGGTCCAAGGGATAGAGTAATGCTGCTGTAGGGCATCGGAATCTAATACTGATCTCCCAGGAAAAGCTCAAAGCAAACCACAGACAATGAGAAGATTTACTCTTCTTGTATTTAAGTCGGCATTGTGCCTTATGTATTAAATCCCGACGTAATTTCCGTGTTTCATCGTCAATGTGAAGGTCCAAAGGATAGGGTAAAGCTGCAGTAGTGCATCGGAATCTAATACTGATCTCCCAGGAAACGCTCGAAGCAAACCACAAACAATGAGAAGATTTACTCTTCTTGTACTTAAGTCGGCATTGTGCCTTTTGTATAAAATCCCGACGCAATTTCTGTGTTTCATCATCAATGGGAAGGACCATTGGATAGACTGCGGCTGCAGTAGTGCATCTGAATCTAATATTGATCTCCCAGGAATCGCTCAAAGCAAACTACAAACAATAAGGTGATTTACTCTTCTTGCACTTATGTCGGCACTGTGACTTTTATATTAAATCCTGACGCAATTTCTGAGTTTGGTCGTCAATGTGAAGGTCCAATAGATAGAGTAAAGCTGCAGTAGTGCATAGGAATATAATACTGACATCCCAGAAAGCGCTCAAAGCAAACCACAAACAATGGGAAGAATTACTCTTCTTGTACTTAAGTCGGCATTGTGCTTTTTGTATTAAATCCCGACGCAATTTCTGTGTTTCATCGTCAATGTGAAGGTCCATGTGTTAGAGTAAAGCTGCAGTAGTGCATCGCAATCTAATACTCATCTCCCAGGAAACGCTCAAAGTAAACCACAAACAATGAGAAGATTTACTCTTTTAGTACTTAAATCGGCATTGTGCCTTTTCTATTAAGACCGACGAAATATTTGTGGTTCATCGTCAATGGGAAGGTCCAAGGGATAGAGTAAAGCTGCAGTAGTGCATCGGAATCTAATACTGATCTCCCAGGAAACGCTGGAAGCAAACCACACACAAAGAGAAGATTTACTCTCCTTTTACTTAATTCGGCATTGTGCCTTTTGTATTAAAATCCGAACGCAATTTCTGTGTTTCATCGTCAATGTGAAAGTCCAAGAGATAGAGTAAATCTGCAGTATTGCATCGGAATCTAATACTGATCTTCCGGGTAACAGTCAAAGCAATCCACAAACATTGGGAAGATTGACTCTTCTAGTACTTATGTTGTCATTGTCCCTTTTGTATTAAATCCCGACGCAATTTCTGAGTTTAATCGTCAATGTGAAGGTCCAAGGGGTAGAGTAAAGCTGCAGTAGTGCATCGGAATCTAATATTGACATCCAAGGATACACTCGAAGCAAACCACAATGAGATGATTTACTCTTCTTGTACTTAAGTTTGCTCTGTGCCTTTTGTATTAAATCCCGGTGCGATTTCTAAGTTACATCGTCAATGGGAAGGTCCCAGGCATACAGTAAAGCTACAGTGGTGCATCGGAATCTAATACTGATATCCCAGGAAACATTCAAAGCAAACCACTGACAATGAGATGATTTACTCTTCTTGTACTTAATTCGGCATTGTGCCATTTGTATTAAATCCCGACGCAATTTCTGTGTTTAATCGTCAATGTCAAGGGCCAAGGGATAGAGTAGAGCATCAGTGGTGCATCGGAATATAATACTGATCTCCCAGGAAACGCTCAAAGCAAACCACAAGCAATGAGAAGATTCACTCTTCTTGTACTTATGTCGGCATTGAGTGTTTTGTTTTAAATCCCGACGCAATTTCTGTGTTTCATCGTCAATGTGAAGCTGCAAGGGATAGAGAAAAGCTGCAGTAGTGCATCGGAATCTAACACTGATTTCACAAGAGCCGCTCAAAGCAAACCGCAAACAATGAGCAGATTTACTCTTCTTGTACTTATGTCTGCATTGTGCCAGTTGTATTAAATACCGACGCAATTTCTGTGTTTCATCGTCAATGTGAAGGTCCAAGGGATAGAGTAAAGCTGCAGTAGTGCATCGGAATCTAATACTGACCTCGCATGTGACGCTCAAAGCAAACCACAAACAATGAGAAGATTTACTCTTCTTGTACTTAAGTCGGCATTGTGCCTTTTGTATTAAATCCCGACGCAATTTCTGTGTTTCAACGTCAATGTGAAGGTCCAAGAGAAAGCGTAAGGCTACAGTAGTGCATCGGAATTAATTACTCATCTCGCAGGAAACGCTCAAAGCAAAGCTCAAACAATGAGATGATTTTTTCTTCTTGTTCTTAAGTCAGCATTGTGCCTTATGTATTAAATCCCAACGCAATTGCTGTGTTTCATCGTCAATGTGAAGGTCCAACTGATAGCGTAAAGCTGCGGTAGTGCAACGGAATCAAATACTGACCTCGCAGGAAACGCACAAAGCATACCACAAACAATGAGAAGATTTACTTTTCTTGTACTTAAGCCGGCATTGTGCCTTTTGTATTAAATCCTGACGTAATTTCTGTGTTTCATCGTCAATGCGAAAGTCCAAGGGATAGAGTAAAGCTGCAGAAGTGCATAGGAATCAAATACTGATCTCCCAGCAAACGCTCGATGCAAACCACAAACAATGAGGAGGATTACTCTTCTTGTACTTAAGTCGGCATTGTGCCTTTTGTATTAATTCCCAGCACAAATTCTGTGTTTCACCCTCAATGTGAAGATCCTAGGGTTAGAGTAAAGCTGCAGTAGTGCATCGGAATCTAATACTGATCTCCCAGGTAACGCTCATATCAAACCACAGTCAATGTTTATATTTACTCTGCTTGTACTTAAGCCGGCATTTGTCTTTTGTATTAAATCCCGACGCAATTTCTGTGTTTCATCGTCAATGTGAACGTCCAAGGGATAGAGTAACGCTGCAGTAGTACTTCGGAATTTAATACTGATCTCCCAGGAAATGCTCAAAGCAAACCACAAACAATGAGAAGATTATCTCTTCCTGTACCTAAGTCGGCATTGTGCCTTTTGTATTAAATCCCTATGCAATTTCTGTGTTCCATCGTCAATGTGGACGTCCAAGGGATAGAGTAAAGCAGCAGTAGTGCTTCGGAACCTGATACTGTTCTCACAGGATACGCTCAAAGCAAACCACAAACATTGAGAAGAATTACTATTCCTGTACTTAAGTCGGCATTGTGCCTTATGTATTACATCCCAACCAAATTTTTGCCTTTCATCGTCATTGAGAAGGTCCAAGGGATAGATTAATACTGCAGTAGTGCATCGGAATCTAATACTGATCTCCCTGGAAACGCTCAATGCAAACCACATACAATGAGAAGATTAACTCTTCTTGTACTTAAGTCGGCATTGTGCCTTCTATATTAAATCCCGACGCAATTTCCGTGTTTCATCTTCAATGTGAATGTCCAATGGATAGAGTGAAGCTGCAGTAGTGCATCGGAATCTAAACTTATCTCCCAGGAAACGCTCAAAGCAAACCACAAACAATGAGAAGATTCGCTCTTCTTGTACTTAGGTCGGCATTGTGCCTTTTGTATTAAATCCCGCCGCTACCTCTATATTCATCGTCAATGTGAAGGTCACAGGGCTAGAGCAAAGCTGCAGTTGTGCAACGGAATGTAATACTAAACTCCCAGGAAACGCTCAAAACAAACCAGAAACAGTGAGAAGATTTACTCTTCTTGTACTTAAGTCGGCATTGTGCTTTTGCTATTAAATCCCGACGCAATTTCTGTGTTTCATCGACAAAGTCAAGGTCCAAGGGATAGAGTAGAGCTGCAGTAATGTATCGGAATGTAATACTGATCTCCCAGGAAACGCTCAAAGCAAACCACAAACAATGAGAAGATTTACTTTTCTTGTTCTTAAGTCGGCATTGTGCCTTTTGTATTAAATAACGACGCAATTTCTGTGTTTCATTGGCAATGTGAAGCTACAAGGAATAGAGTAAAGCTGCAGTAGTGCATCGGAATCTAATACTGTTCTTCCAGGAAACGCTCAAAGCAAACACAAACTATGAGAAGATTTACTCTTCTTGTACTTAAGTCGGCTTTGTGTCTATTAAATTAAATCCCGACGCAATTACTGTGTTTCATCGTCAATGGTGAGGTCCAAGGGATAGAGTACAGCTGCAGTAGTGCACCAGAATCTGATACTCATCTCCCAGGAATCGCTCAAAGCAAACCACAAACAATGAAAAGTTTTACTCTTCTTGTACCTATGTCGGCATTCTGCCTTTTGTATTAAATCCTGACTCAATTTCTGTGTTTCATCGTCATTGTGAAGGTCCGAGGGATACAGAAAAGCTGCAGTAAAGCATCGGAATCTGATACTGATCTCCAGGGAAACGCTCAAAGCATACCACAAACAATTAGAAGATTTACTCTTCTTGAACGTAAGTCCGCATTGTGCCTTCTGTATTAAATCCCGACGCGATTTCTGTGTTTCGTCGTCAATGTGAAGGTCCAAGGGATAGAGTAAAGCTGCAGTAGTGCATCGGAATCTAATACTGATCTCCAAGGAAACGCTCAGAGCATACCACAAGCAATGAGAAGTTTTAGTCTTCTTGTACTTAAGTCGGCATTGTGCCTTTTGTATTAAATCCAGACGCAATTTCTGTGCTTCATCGCCAATGTGAAGGTCCAAGGGGTAGAGTAATGCTGCAGTAGTGCAACGGAATGTAATACTGATCTCCCAGGAAACGCTCAAAGCAAACCTGAAACAATGAGAAGATTTACTCTTCTTGTACTTAAGTCTTCATCGTGCCTTTTGTATTAAATCCCGACGCAATTTCTGTGTTTCATCGTCAATGCGAGGGTCCAAGGGATTGATTAAAGCTGCAGTAGTGCATCGGAATCTAATACTGATGTCCCAGGAAACGCTCATAGTAAACCACAAACAATGAGAATATTCAATGTGCGTGTTCTTAAGTCGGCATTGTGCCTTTTGTATTAAATCCCGACGCAAATTCTGTGTTTCATCGTCAATGTGAAGTTCCAAGGGATAGAGTACAGCTGCAGTAGTGCATCGGAATCTAATACTGATCTCCCCGGAAACGCTCAAAGCAAACCACAAACTTTGAGAAGATTTACTCTTCTTGTACTTAAGTCAGCTTTGTGTCTTTTGTATTAAATCTCGACGCAATTTCTGTGTTACATCGTCAATGTGAAAGTCCAAAGGATAGAGTGAGGCTGCAGTAGTGCATCGGAATCTAATACTGATCTCCCAGGACACACTCAAAGCAAACCACAAACTATGAGGAGTTTTTCTCTTCTTGCACTCAAGTCGGCATTGTGCCTTTTGTATTAAATCGCGACGCAATTTCTGTGTTTCATCTTCAATGTGAATGTCCAATGGATAGAGTGCAGCTACAGTAGTGCATCGGAATCTAATACTGATCTCCCAGGAAACGCTCAAAGCAAACCACAGACAATGTGGAGATTCGCTCTTCTTGTACTTAGGTTGGCATTGTGCCTTTTGTATTAAATCCCGACGCAACTTCTATGTTTCATCGTCAATGTGAAGGTCCAAGGGATAGAGTAAAGCAGCAGTAGTGCATCGGAATCTAATACTGATCTCCCAGGAAACGCTCAAAGCATACCACAAACAATGGGAAGATTTACTCTTCTTGTACTTAAGTCGGCATTGAGCATTTTGTATTAAATCCTGACGCAATTTCTGTGTTTCATCATCGATGCGAATGTCCAAAGGATAGAGTTTAGCTGCAGCAGTGCATCGGAATCTAATACCGATCTCCCAGGAAACGCTCAAAGCAAACCACAAACAATGAGAAAATTTATTCTTCTTGTACTTAAGACGGCATTGAGCATTTTTTTATTAAATCCTGACGCAATTTCTGTGTTTCATCGTCATGTGACGGTCCAATGGATAGAGTAAAGCTGCAGTAGTGCATCGGAATCTAATACCGATCTCCCAGGAAACGCCCAAACCAAGCCACAAACTATTAGAAGATTTACTCTTCTTGTACTTATGTCGGCATTGTGCCGTTTGTATTCAATCCCAACGCAATTTCTGTGTTTCATCGTCAATATGAAGGTCCAAAATGTAGAGTAATGCTGCAGTATTGCATAGGAAACTAAAACTGAGTTCGCAGAAAACGCTCAAAGCAAACCACAGACAATGAGGAGATTTGCTCTTCTTGTACATAGGTCGGCATTGTGCCTTTTTTTTAAATCCCGACGCAACTTCTATGATTCATCGTCAATGTGAAGGTCCAAAGGATAGAGTAAAGCTGCAGTAGTGCAACGGAATCTAGTACTTATCTCCCAGGAAATGCGCAAAGCAAACCACAAACAATAAGAAGATTTATTCTTCCTGTACTGAAGCCGACACTGAGCATTGTTTTATTAAATCCTGACGCAATTTCTGTGTTTCAACGTCAATGTGAAGGTCCAAGGGATAGAGTAAAGCTGCTGTAGTGCATTGGAATCTAATACTAATCTCCCAGGAAACGCTCAAAGCAAACCACAAACAATGAGAAGATTTACTCTTCTTGTACTTAAGTCGGCATTGTGCCGTTTGTATTCAATCCCGACTCAAATTTCTGTGTTTCATCCTCAATGTGAGGGTCCACGGGATAGAGTAAAGCGGCAGTAGTGCATCTGAACAAAATACTGATCTCCCAGGAAACGTTCAAAGCAAAACACTAACTATGAGAATATTTACTCTTCTTCTACTTAAGTCGCCTTTGTGTCTTTTGTATTAAATCCCGACACAATTTCTGTGTTTCATCGTCAATGTGGAGTTTCAAGGGATAGAGTATAGCTGCAGTAGTGCATCGGAATCTGATACTGATCTCCCTGGAAACGCTCAAAGCGAACAACAAACAATGACAAGTTTTACTCTTCTTGTAGCTAAGTCGGCATTGTGCCTCTTGTATTAAATCCTGACGCAATATCTGTGTTTCAACGTCAATGTGAAGGTCCAAGGAATAGATTAAAGCTGCAGTAGTGCATCAGAATCTAATCCTGATCTCCCAGGAAACGGTCATAGTAAACCACAAACAATGAGATTATTCAAACTGCGTGTACTTAAGTCGGCATTGTGCCTTTTGTATTAAAAACCGACGCAATTTCTGTGTTTCATCGTCAATATGAATTTCCAAGGGATAGAGTGGGGATGCAGTGGTGCATCGGAATCTAATACTGATCTCCGAGGAAACGCTCAAAGCAAACCACAAACTATGTTGAGTTTTTCTCTTCTTGCACTCAAGTCGGCATTGTGCCTTTTGTATTACATCCCGACGCAATTTCTGTCTTTCATCTTCAATGTGAATGTCCAATGGATAGAGTGAAGCTACAGTAGTGCATCGGAATCTAATACTGATCTCCCAGGAAACGCTCAAAGCAAACCCCAAACAATGGGAAGATTTACTCTTGTTGTACTTAAGTCGGCATTGTGCTTTTTGTATTAAATAACGACGCAATTTCTGTGTTTCATCGTCAATGTGAAGGTCCAAGGGGTAGAGTAAAGCTGCAGTAGTGCATGGGAATCAAATACTGACCACGCTGGTAACGCTCAAAGCAAACCACAAACAAAGAGAAGATTTACTCTTCTTGTACATCAGTCGGCATTGTGCCTTTTGTATAAACATCCCGACGCAATTTCTTTCTTTCATCGTCAATGTGAAGGCCCAAGGGATAGACTAAAGCTGCAGTAGTGCATCGGAATCTAATATTGACATCCAAGGATACGCTCGAAGCAAACCACAAACAATGAGATGATTTACTCTTCTTGTACTTAAGTTTGCTCTGTGCCTTTTGTATTAAATCCCTGTGCAATTTCTATGTTACATCGTCAATGGGAAGGTCCCAGGCATACAGCAAAGCTACAGTGGTGCATCGGAATCTAATACTGATATCCCAGAAAACATTCAAAGCAAACCACTGGCAATGAGATGATTTACTCTTCTTGTACTTAATTCGGCATTGTGCCATTTGTATTAAATCCCGACGCAATTTCTGTGTTTCGTCGTCAATGTCAAGGGCCAAGGGATAGAGTAGAGCATCAGTGGTGCATCGGAATATAATACTGATCTCCCAGGAAACGCTCAAAGCAAACCACAAGCAATGAGAAGATTCACTCTTCTTGTACTTATGTCGGCATTGAGTGTTTTGTTTTAAATCCCGACGAAATTTCTGTGTTTCATCGTCAATGTGAAGCTGCAAGGGATAGAGAAAAGCTGCAGTAGTGCATCGGAATCTAACACTGATTTCACAAGAGCCGCTCAAAGCAAACCGCAAACAATGAGCAGATTTACTCTTCTTGTACTTATGTCTGCATTGTGCCAGTTGTATTAAATACCGACGCAATTTCTGTATTTCATCGTCAATGGGAAAGTCCAAGGGATAGAGCAAGGCTGCAGTAGTGCATCGGAATCTAATACTGATCTCCCACGAAACGCTCAAAACAGACCACAAACAATGAGAAGATTTCCTCTTCTTGCACTTAAGTCGGCATTGTGCCTATTCTATTTAATGCCGACGCAATTTCTGAGTTTAATCGACAATGCGAGGGTCCAAGGGACAGAGTAAAGCTGCTGTAGTGCATCGGAATCTAATACTGATCTCCCAGGAAACGCTCAAACCAAACCACTAACATAAGAAGATTTACACTTCTTGTACTTGAGTCGGCATTGCGCTTTTTGTATTAAATCCCGACGCTATTTCTGTGTTTCATCGTCATTGCGAAGGACCAATGGATAGAGTAATGCTGCTGTAGTGCATCGGAATCTATTACTGATCTCACAGGAAACGCTCAAAGCAAACTACAAACTTTGAGAAGATATACTACTCTGTACTTAAGTCGGCATTGTGAATTTTGTATTAAATCCCGACGCAATTTCTCTGTTTCAACGTCAATGTGAAGGTCCAAGGGATAGCGTAAAGCTGCGGTAGTGCATCGGAATCAAATACTGACATCGCAGGAAGCGCTCAAAGCATACCACAAACAATGAGAAGATTTACTTTTCTTGTACTTAAGTCGGCATTGTGCCTTTTGCATTAAATCCCAACGCAATTTCTGTGTTTCATCGTCAACGTGATCATCAAAGGGATAGAGTAAAGCAGCAGTAGTGCATCGGAATCTAATACTGATCTCCCAGGACACACTCAAAGTAAACCACAAACAATGCGAAGATTGACTCTTCTTGTACTTAAGCCGGCATTGTGCCTTAGTATTAAATCCAGACGCAATTTCTGTGTTTCATCGTCAATGTGAAGCTCCAAGGGATAGAGTAAAGCTGCAGTAGTGCATCGGATTTTTAATACTGATCCCCAGCAAACGCTCAAAGCAAACCTCAAACAATGAGGCGATTGACTCTTCTTGTACTTAAGTCAGCATTGTGCCTTTTGTATTAAATCCCGACGCAATTTCTGTGTTTCATCGTCCATGTGACAGTCCATTGGATAATGTAAAGCTGCAGTAGTGCATCGGAATCTAATACTGATCTCCCAGGAAACGCTCAAAACAAACCACAATCAATAGGAAGATTTACTGTTCTTGTACTTAAGTCGACGTTGTGCCTTTTGTATTAAATCCCGACGCAGTTACTTTCTTTCATCGTCAATGTGAACGTCCAAGGGATAGAGTAAAGCTGCAGTAGTGCATCGGAATCTAATACTGATCTCCGAGGACACGCTCAATGCAAACCACAAACAATGAGGAGAATTACTCTTCTTGTACTTAAGTCGGCATTGTGCTTTTTGTATTAAATCCAGACGCAATTTCTGTGTGTCATCGTCAATGTGAAGGTCCAAAGGATAGAGTAAAGCTGCAGTAGTGCATCAGATTCTAATGTTTACCTCCCAGGAAACGCTGAAAGCAAACCACCAACATTGAGAAGATTTTCACTTCATGTACTTATGTCGCCATTATGCCTTTTGTGTTAAATCCCGACGCAATTCCCGTGTTTCATCGTCTATGTGAAGGTCCAAGAGATGTAGTATATCTGCAGCATTGCATCGGAATCTAATACTGATCTCCCGGGAGACGCTCAAAACAAACCAGAAACAATGAGATGATTTACTCCTCTTGTACTTAAGTCAGCATCGTGCCTTTTGTATTAAATCCCAACACAATTTCTGTGTTTCATCGTCAATGTGTAGGTCCAAGCGATAAAGTAAATCTGCAGAAGTGCATCGGAAACTAGTACTGATCTCCCAGGAAACTCTTAAAGCAAACCACAAATAATGAGAAGATTTTCTCTTATTGTAGTGAAGTCCGCATTGTGCATTTGGAATTAAATCCAGACGCAATTTCTGTGTTTCATCGTCAATGTCAAGGACCAAGGAATAGAGTAAAGCTGCAGTAGTGCATCGGAATCTAATACTGATCTCCCAGGACACGCTCAAAACAAGCCACAATCAATGGGAAGATTTACTCTTCTTGTACTTAAGTCGACATTGTGCCTTGTGTGTTAAATCCCGACGGAGTTACTTTCTTTCATCGTCAATGTGAACGTCCAAGGGATAGAGTAAAGCTGCAGTAGGGCATCGGAATCTAATACTGATATCCGAGGACACGCTCAATGCAAACCACAAACAATGAGGAGAATTACTCTTCTTGTAATTAAGTCGGCATTGTGCCTTTTGTATTAATTCCCGACGCAATTTCTGTGTTTCAACGTCAATGTGAAGGTCCAAGGGAAAGCGTAAAGCTGCGGTAGTGCAACGGAATCAAATACTGACCTCGCAGGAAACGCACAAAGCATACCACAAACAATGAGAAGATTTACCTTTCTTGTACTTAAGTCGGCATTGTACCTTTTGTATTAAATCACAACGCAATTTCTGTGTTTCATCGTCAATGTGATAGTCAAAGGGATAGAGTAAAGCAGCAGTAATGCATCGGAATCTAATTCTGATCTCCCAGAAAGCACTCAAAGCAAACCACTAACATAAGAAGGTTTACTCTTCTTGTAGTTAGGGCGGCATTGTGCCTTTTGTATTAAATCCTGATGTAATTTCTGTGTTTCATCGTCACTGTGAAGTTCCAAGGGATAGGGTAAAGCTGCAGTAGTGCATCGGAATCTAATACTGATCTCCCAGGAAACGCTCAAAACATACCACAAACAATTACAAGATTTACTCTTCTTGAATGTAAATAGGCATTGTGCATTTTGTATTAAATCACGACGCAATTTCTGTGTTTCGTCGTAAATGTGAGGGAAAATGGGATAGAGTAAAGCTGCAGTAGTGCATCGGAACCTAATACTGATCTCCCAGGAAACGCTCAAAGCAAACCACAAACAATGAGAAGATTTACTCTTCTTGTACTTAAGTCGGCATTGTGCCTTTTATATTAAATCCCGACGCAATTACTGTGTTTCATCGTCAATGCGAAAGTCCAAGGGATAGAGTAAAGCTGCAGAAGTGCATAGGAATCAAATACTTAACTCCCAGGAAACGGTTAATGCAAACCGGGAACAATGAGAAGATTTACTCTTCTTGTACTTAAGTCGTCATTCTGGTTTTGAATTAAATCCCGACGCAATTTCTGTGTTTCATCGACAATGTGAAGGTCCAAGGGATAGAGTAAATCTGCAGTAGTGCATCGCAATCTAATACTGATCTCCAAGGTAACGCACAAAGCAATCCACAAACAATGAGAAAATTTACTCTTCTTGTACTTAAGTCGTTATTGTGCCTTTCGTATTAAATCCCGACGCAATTTCTGTGTTTCATCGTAAATGTGAAGGTCCAAGGGATAGTGTAAGGCTGCTATAGTGCATCGGAATCTAATACCGAACTCCCAGGAAACGCTCAAAGAAACCACAAAAAATGAGAGGATTTACTCTTCTTAGACTTAAGTCAGCATTGTGCCTTTTGCATTAAATGTCTACGCATTATCTGTGTTTCATCGTCAATGTGAAGGTCCAAGGGATAGAGTAAATTTGCAGTAGTGCATCGGAATCTAATACTGACATCGCAGGAAACCCTCGAAACAAACCACAAACAGTGAGAAGATTTACTCTTCTTGTACTTAAGTCGGCATTGTGCATTTTATATTAAATCCTGACGCTATTTCTGTGTTTCATCGTCAATGTGAAGGTCCAGGTAATAGAGTAAAGCTGCAATAGTGCATGGGAATCTAGTACTGATTTCGCAGGAACCGCTCAAAGCAAACCACAAACAATGAGAAGATTTACTCTTCTTGTACTTAAGTCGGCATTGTGCATTTTATATTAAATCCTGACGCTATTTCTGTGTCTCATCGTCAATGTGATGGTCCAGGGGATAGAGAAACGCTGCAGTCGTGCATCGGTATCTAATACTGATCTCCCAGGAAACGCTCAAAGCAAACGACAAACAATGAGAAGATTTACTCCTATTGTACTTAAGTCGGCATTGTGCCTTTTGTAATAAATCCCGACACAAATTCTGTGTTTCATCGTCAATGTGAAGGTCCAAGAGATAGAGTAAAGCTGCAGTAGTGGATCGGAATCTAATTCTGATCTGAAGGGAAACGCTCAAACCAAACCACAAAGAATGAGCAGATTGACTATTCTTGTACTTAAGTCGGCATTGTGCCTTTTCCATTAAATCCCGACGCTATTTCTGTGTTTCATCGTCAAATTCAAACTCCAAGGGATAAAGTAAAGCTGCAGTAGTGCATTTGAATATAATACTGATCTCCCGGGAAACGCTCAAAGCAAGCCACAAATAATGGGAAGATTTACTCTTCTTGTACTTAAGTCGGCATTGAGCCTTTTGCATTATATCCCGACGCAATTTCTGTGTATCTTCGTCAATGTGAATGTCCAAGGGATAGTGTAAGGCTGCAGTAGTGCATCGGAATATAATACAGATCTCCCAGGAAACGCTCAAAGCAAACCACAAACAATGAGGAGATTTACTCTACTTGTACTTAAGTCGGCATTGGGCCTTTTGCATTATATCCCGACGCAATTTCTGTGTTTCATCGTCAGTGTGAAGGTCCAAGGGATAGATTAAAGCTGCAGTAGTGCTTCGGAAACTAATATTGATCTCCCATGAAACACTCAAGGCAAACCATAAACAATGAGCAGATTTACTCTTCTTGTACTTAAGGCGTCATTGTGCCTTTTGTATTAAATCACGACGCAATTTCTGTGTTTCATCGTCAATGTCAAAGTTCAAGGGATAGAGTAAAGCTACAGTAGTGCATCGGAATTTAATACTGATCTCCCATGAAAAGCTCAAAGCAAACCAAAAACAGTGATAAGAATTACTCTTCTTGTACTTAAGTCGGCATTGTGGATTTTGTATTAAATACCGACGCAACTTCTGTGTTTCATCGTCGATGTCAAGGTCCCAGAGATAGAGTAAAGCAGCAGTAGTGCATCGTAATTTAATACTGATCTCCCAGGAAACGCTCAAAACAAACCACAAAGATTAAGAAGATTTACTCTTCTTGTACGGAAATCGGCATTGTGCTTTTGTATTAAATCCCGAAGCAATTTCTGTTTTTCATAGTCAATGTGAAGGTCCAAGGGATAGAGTAATGCTGCTGTAGGGCATCGGAATCTAATACTGATCTCCCAGGAAAAGCTCAAAGCAAACCACAGACAATGAGAAGATTTACTCTTCTTGTATTTAAGTCGGCATTGTGCCTTATGTATTAAATCCCGACGTAATTTCCGTGTTTCATCGTCAATGTGAAGGTCCAAAGGATAGGGTAAAGCTGCAGTAGTGCATCAGAATCTAATACTGATCTCCCAGGAAACGCTCGAAGCAAACCACAAACAATGAGAAGATTTACTCTTCTTGTACTTAAGTCGGCATTGTGCCTTTTGTATAAAATCCCGACGCAATTTCTGTGTTTCATCATCAATGGGAAGGACCATTGGATAGACTGCGGCTGCAGTAGTGCATCTGAATCTAATATTGATCTCCCAGGAATCGCTCAAAGCAAACTACAAACAATAAGGTGATTTACTCTTCTTGCACTTATGTCGGCACTGTGACTTTTATATTAAATCCTGACGCAATTTCTGAGTTTGGTCGTCAATGTGAAGGTCCAATAGATAGAGTAAAGCTGCAGTAGTGCATAGGAATATAATACTGACATCCCAGAAAGCGCTCAAAGCAAACCACAAACAATGGGAAGAATTACTCTTCTTGTACTTAAGTCGGCATTGTGCTTTTTGTATTAAATCCCGACGCAATTTCTGTGTTTCATCGTCAATGTGAAGGTCCATGTGTTAGAGTAAAGCTGCAGTAGTGAATCGGAATATAATACTGAGCTGACGGAAAACGCTCACAGCAAACCACAAACAATGAGAAGATTGACTCTTCTTGTACTTAAGTCGGCATTGTGCCTTTTGTATTAAATCCCGACGCAAATTCTGTGATTCATCGTCAATGTGAATCTCCAAGGGGTAGAGTAAAGCTGCAGTAGTGCATCGGAATCTAATACTGATCTCCCAGGAAACGCTGGAAGCAAACCACACACAAAGAGAAGATTTACTCTCCTTTTACTTAAATCGGCATTGTGCCTTTTGTATTAAAATCCGAACGCAATTTCTGTGTTTCATCGTCAGTGTGAAGGTCCAATAGATAGGGTAAATCTGCAGTATTGCATGGGAATCTAATACTGATCTTCCGGGTAACAGTCAAAGCAATCCACAAACATTGGGAAAATTGACTCTTCTTGTACTTATGTTGTCATTGTCCCTTTTGTATTAAATCCCGACGCAATTTCTGAGTTTAATCGTCAATGTGAAGGTCCAAGGGGTAGAGTAAAGCTGCAGTAGTGCATGGGAATCAAATACTGACCACGCTGGTAACGCTCAAAGCAAACCACAAACAAAGAGAAGATTTACTCTTCTTGTACATCAGTCGGCATTGTGCCATTTGTATAAAAATCCCGACGCAATTTCTTTCTTTCATCGTCAATGTGAAGGCCCAAGGGATAGAGTAAAGCTGCAGTAGTGCATCGGAATCTAATATTGACATCCAAGGATACACTCGAAGCAAACCACAATGAGATGATTTACTCTTCTTGTACTTAAGTTTGCTCTGTGCCTTTTGTATTAAATCCCGGTGCGATTTCTAAGTTACATCGTCAATGGGAAGGTCCCAGGCATACAGTAAAGCTACAGTGGTGCATCGGAATCTAATACTGATATCCCAGGAAACATTCAAAGCAAACCACTGACAATGAGATGATTTACTCTTCTTGTACTTAATTCGGCATTGTGCCATTTGTATTAAATCCCGACGCAATTTCTGTGTTTAATCGTCAATGTCAAGGGCCAAGGGATAGAGTAGAGCATCAGTGGTGCATCGGAATATAATACTGATCTCCCAGGAAACGCTCAAAGCAAACCACAAGCAATGAGAAGATTCACTCTTCTTGTACTTATGTCGGCATTGAGTGTTTTGTTTTAAATCCCGACGCAGTTTCTGTGTTTCATCGTCAATGTGAAGCTGCAAGGGATAGAGAAAAGCTGCAGTAGTGCATCGGAATCTAACACTGATTTCACAAGAGCCGCTCAAAGCAAACCGCAAACAATGAGCAGATTTACTCTTCTTGTACTTATGTCTGCATTGTGCCAGTTGTATTAAATACCGACGCAATTTCTGTGTTTCATCGTCAATGTGAAGGTCCAAGGGATAGAGTAAAGCTGCAGTAGTGCATCGGAATCTAATACTGACCTCGCATGTGACGCTCAAAGCAAACCACAAACAATGAGAAGATTTACTCTTCTTGTACTTAAGTCGGCATTGTGCTTTTTGTATTAAATCCCGACGCAATTTCTGTGTTTCAACGTCAATGTGAAGGTCCAAGAGAAAGCGTAAGGCTACAGTAGTGCATCGGAATTAATTACTCACCTCGCAGGAAACGCTCAAAGCAAAGCTCAAACAATGAGATGATTTTTTCTTCTTGTTCTTAAGTGAGCATTGTGCCTTATGTATTAAATCCCAACGCAATTGCTGTGTTTCATCGTCAATGTGAAGGTCCAACTGATAGCGTAAAGCTGCGGTAGTGCAACGGAATCAAATACTGACCTCGCAGGAAACGCACAAAGCATACCACAAACAATGAGAAGATTTACTTTTCTTGTACTTAAGCCGGCATTGTGCCTTTTGTATTAAATCCTGACGTAATTTCTGTGTTTCATCGTCAATGCGAAAGTCCAAGGGATAGAGTAAAGCTGCAGAAGTGCATAGGAATCAAATACTGATCTCCCAGCAAACGCTCGATGCAAACCACAAACAATGAGGAGGATTACTCTTCTTGTACTTAAGTCGGCATTGTGCCTTTTGTATTAATTCCCAGCACCATTTCTGTGTTTCACCCTCAATGTGAAGATCCTAGGGTTAGAGTAAAGCTGCAGTAGTGCATCGGAATCTAATACTGATCTCCCAGGTAACGCTCATATCAAACCACAGTCAATGTGAATATTTACTCTGCTTGTACTTAAGCCGGCATTTGTCTTTTGTATTAAATCCCGACGCAATTTCTGTGTTTCATCGTCAATGTGAACGTCCAAGGGATAGAGTAACGCTGCAGTAGTACTTCGGAATTTAATACTGATCTCCCAGGAAATGCTCAAAGCAAACCACAAACAATGAGAAGATTATCTCTTCCTGTACCTAAGTCGGCATTGTGCCTTTTGTATTAAATCCCTATGCAATTTCTGTGTTCCATCGTCAATGTGGACGTCCAAGGGATAGAGTAAAGCAGCAGTAGTGCTTCGGAACCTGATACTGTTCTCACAGGATACGCTCAAAGCAAACCACAAACATTGAGAAGAATTACTCTTCCTGTACTTAAGTCGGCATTGTGCCTTATGTATTACATCCCAACCAAATTTTTGCCTTTCATCGTCATTGTGAAGGTCCAAGGGATAGATTAATACTGCAGTAGTGCATCGGAATCTAATACTGATCTCCCTGGAAACGCTCAATGCAAACCACATACAATGAGAAGATTAACTCTTCTTGTACTTAAGTCGGCATTGTGCCTTCTATATTAAATCCCGACGCAATTTCTGTGTTTCATCTTCAATGTGAAAGTCCAATGGATAGAGTGAAGCTGCAGTAGTGCATCGGAATCTAAACTTATCTCCCAGGAAACGCTCAAAGCAAACCACAAACAATGAGAAGATTCGCTCTTCTTGTACTTAGGTCGGCATTGTGCCTTTTGTATTAAATCCCGCCGCTACCTCTATATTCATCGTCAATGTGAAGGTCACAGGGCTAGAGCAAAGCTGCAGTTGTGCAACGGAATGTAATACTAAACTCCCAGGAAACGCTCAAAACAAACCAGAAACAGTGAGAAGATTTACTCTTCTTGTACTTAAGTCGGCATTGTGCTTTTGCTATTAAATCCCGACGCAATTTCTGTGTTTCATCGACAAAGTCAAGGTCCAAGGGATAGAGTAGAGCTGCAGTAATGTATCGGAATGTAATACTGATCTCCCAGGGAACGCTCAAAGCGAACCACAAACAATGAGAAGATTTACTTTTCTTGTACTTAAGTCGGCATTGTGCCTTTTGTATTAAATAACGACGCAATTTCTGTGTTTCATTGGCAATGTGAAGCCACAAGGAATAGAGTAAAGCTGCAGTAGTGCATCGGAATCTAATACTGATCCTCCAGGAAACGCTCAAAGCAAACCACGAACAGTGAGAAGATTTACTCTTCTTGTACTTATGTCGGCATTGTGCATTTTGTATTAAATACCGACACAATTTCTCTGTTTCATCGTCAATGTGAGGATCCGAAAGATAGAGTAAAGCTGCAGTAGTGCATCGGAATTTAATACTGATCCCCCAGGAAACGCTTAAAGCAAACCACAAACAATGAGAAGATTTACTCTTCTTGTACTCAGTTGGCATTGTGCCTTTAGTATTAAATCCCAACGCAATTTCTGGGTAAAGCTGCAGTAGTGCAACGGAATCTAATACTGATCTCCGAGGAAATGCTCTTAGCAAACCATAAACAATGTGAAGATTTACTCTTGTTGTATTTAAGTCGGCATTGTGCTGTTTGTATTAAAATTTCGACGTAATTTCCGTGTTTCACCGCCAATGTGAAGGTCCAAGGTACAGAGTAAAGCTGCAGTAGTGCATCGGAATCCAATACTTATCTCCCAGCAAATGCTCAAAGCAAACCACAAACAATGAGAAGATTTATTCTTCTTGTACTTAAGTCGGCATTGAGCATTTTTTTGTTTAATCCTGACGCAATTTCTGTGTTTCATATTCAGTGTGACGGTCCAAGGGGTAGAGTAAAGCTGCAGAAGTGCATCTGAATAAAATACTGATCTCCCAGGAAACGCTCATAGCAAACCACAATCAATGAGAATATTTAATCTGCTTGTACATAAGTCGGCATTGTGCCTTTTGTATTAATTCCCGACGCAATTCCTGTGTTTCATCGTCAATTTGAAGTTCCAAGGGATAGAGTAATGCTGCAGTAGTGCATCGGAATCTAATACTGTTCTTCCAGGAAACGCTCAAAGCAAACACAAACTATGAGAAGATTTACTCTTCTTGTACTTAAGTCGGCTTTGTGTCTATTAAATTAAATCCCGACGCAATTACTGTGTTTCATCGTCAATGGTGAGGTGCAAGGGATAGAGTACAGCTGCAGTAGTGCATCAGAATCTGATACTCATCTCCCAGGAATCGCTCAAAGCAAACCACAAACAATGAAAAGTTTTACTCTTCTTGTACCTATGTCGGCATTCTGCCTTTTGTATTAAATCCTGACTCAATTTCTGTGTTTCATCGTCATTGTGAAGGTCCGAGGGATACAGAAAAGCTGCAGTAAAGCATCGGAATCTGATACTGATCTCCCAGGAAACGCTTAAAGCATACCACAAACAATTAGAAGATTTACTCTTCTTGAACGTAAGTCCGCATTGTGCCTTCTGTATTAAATCCCGACGCGATTTCTGTGTTTCGTCGTCAATGTGAAGGTCCAAGGGATAGAGTAAAGCTGCAGTAGTGCATCGGAATCTAATACTGATCTCCAAGGAAAGGCTCAGAGCATACCACAAGCAATGAGAAGTTTTAGTCTTCTTGTACTTAAGTCGGCATTGTGCCTTTTGTATTAAATCCCGACGCAATTTCTGTGCTTCATCGCCAATGTGAAGGTCCAAGGGGTAGAGTAATGCTGCAGTAGTGCAACGGAATGTAATACTGATCTCCCAGGAAACGCTCAAAGCAAACCTGAAACAATGAGAAGATTTACTCTTCTTGTACTTAAGTCTTCATCGTGCCTTTTGTATTAAATCCCGACGCAATTTCTGTGTTTCATCGTCAATGCGAGGGTCCAAGGGATTGATTAAAGCTGCAGTAGTGCATCGGAATCTAATACTGATGTCCCAGGAAACGCTCATAGTAAACCACAAACAATGAGAATATTCAATGTGCGTGTACTTAAGTCGGCATTGTGCCTTTTGTATTAAATCCCGACGCAAATTCTGTGTTTCATCGTCAATGTGAAGTTCCAAGGGATAGAGTACAGCTGCAGTAGTGCATCGGAATCGAATACTGATCTCCCCGGAAACGCTCAAAGCAAACCACAAACTTTGAGAAGATTTACTCTTCTTGTACTTAAGTCAGCTTTGTGTCTTTTGTATTAAATCTCGACGCAATTTCTGTGTTACATCGTCAATGTGAAAGTCCAAAGGATAGAGTGAGGCTGCAGTAGTGCATCGGAATCTAATACTGATCTCCCAGGACACACTCAAAGCAAACCACAAACTATGAGGAGTTTTTCTCTTCTTGCACTCAAGTCAGCATTGTGCCTTTTGTATTAAATCGCGACGCAATTTCTGTGTTTCATCTTCAATGTGAATGTCCAATGGATAGAGGGCAGCTACAGTAGTGCATCGGAATCTAATACTGATCTCCCAGGAAACGCTCAAAGCAAACCACAGACAATGTGGAGATTCGCTCTTCTTGTACTTAGGTTGGCATTGTGCCTTTTGTATTAAATCCCGACGCAACTTCTATGTTTCATCGTCAATGTGAAGGTCCAAGGGATAGAGTAAAGCAGCAGTAGTGCATCGGAATCTAATACTGATCTCCCAGGAAACGCTCAAAACATACCACAAACAATGGGAAGATTTACTCTTCTTGTACTTAAGTCGGCATTGAGCATTTTGTATTAAATCCTGACGCAATTTCTGTGTTTCATCATCGATGCGAATGTCCAAAGGATAGAGTTTAGCTGCAGTAGTGCATCGCAATCTAATACCCATCTCCCAGGAAACGCTCAAAGCAAACCACAAACAATGAGAAAGTTTATTCTTCTTGTACTTAAGTCGGCATTGAGCATTTTTTTATTAAATCCTGACGCAATTTCTGTCTTTCATCGTCATGTGACGGTCCAATGGATAGAGTAAATCTGCAGTAGTGCATCGGAATCTAATACCGATCTCCCAGGAAACGCCCAAACCAAGCCACAAACTATTAGAAGATTTACTCTTCTTGTACTTATGTCGGCATTGTGCCGTTTGTATTCAATCCCAACGCAATTTCTGTGTTTCATCGTCAATATGAAGGTCCAAAATGTAGAGTAAAGCTGCAGTATTGCATCGGATTCTAAAACTGAGCTCGCAGAAAACGCTCAAAGCAAACCACACACAATGAGGAGATTCGCTCTTCTTGTACTTAGGTCGGCATTGTGCCTTTTTTTAAATCCCGACGCAACTTCTATGATTCATCGTCAATGTGAAGGTCCAAAGGATAGAGTAAAGCTGCAGTAGTGCAACGGAATCTAATACTTATCTCCCAGGAAATGCGCAAAGCAAACCACAAACAATAAGAAGATTTATTCTCCTTGTACTGAAGCCGGCATTGAGCATTGTTTTATTAAATCCTGACGCAATTTCTGTGTTTCAACGTCAATGTGAAGGTCCAAGGGATAGAGTAAAGCTGCTGTAGTGCATCGGAATCTAATACTAATCTCCCAGGAAACGCTCAAAGCAAACCACAAACAATGAGAAGATTTACTCTTCTTGTACTTAAGTCGGCATTGTGCCGTTTGTATTCAATCCCGACTCAAATTTCTGTGTTTCATCCTCAATGTGAGGGTCCACGGGATAGAGTAAAGCTGCAGTAGTGCATCTGAACAAAATACTGATCTCACAGGAAACGCCCAAACCAAGCCACAAACAATTAGAAGATTTACTCTTCTTGTACTTAAGTCGGCATTGTGCCGTTTGTATTCAATCCCTACGCAATTTTTGTGTTTCATCGTCAATATGAAGGTCCAAGTTGTAGAGTAAAACTGCAGTAGTGCATCGGAATCTAAATCTGATCTCGCAGGAAACACTCAAAGCAAACCACAAACAGTGAGGATATTTACTCCTCTTGTACTTAAGCTGGCTTTGTGCATTTTGTATTAATTCCCGACGCAATATCTGTGTTTCATCGTCAATGTGAGGGTCCAAGGGATAAATTAAAGCTGCAGTAGTGCATCGGAATCTAATACTGATCTCCCAGGAAACGCTCAAAACATGCCACAAACAATTAGAAGATTTACTCTTCTTGAACGTAAGTCGGCATTGTGTCTTCTGTATTAAATACCGACGCAATTTCTGTGTTTCGTCGTCAATGTTAAGGTCCAAGGGATAGAGTAAAGCTTCATTAGTGCATCGGAATCTAATACTGATCTCCCAGGAAACGCTCAGAACATACCACAGACAATGAGAAGTTTTACTCTTCTTGTACTTAAGTCGGCATTGTGCCTTTTGTATTAAATCCCGACGCAACTTCTGTGCTTCATCGTCAATGTGAAGGTCCAAGAGGTAGAGTAATGCTGCTGTAGTGCAACGGATTCTAATACTGATCTCCCAGGAAACGCTCAAAGCAAACCAGAAACTATGAGAGGATTTATTCTTCTTGTACTTAAGTCACCATTGTGCGTTTTGTATTAAATCCCGACGCAATTTCTGTGTTTCATCGTTAATGAGAGGGTACAAGGGATAGATTAAAGCTGCAGTAGTGCATCGGAATCTAATACTGAACTCCCAGGAAACGTTCATAGTAACCCACAAACAATGAGAATATTCAATCTGCGTGTACTTAAGTCGGCATTCTGCCTTTTGTATTAAATCCCGACGCAAATTCTGTGTTTCATCGTCCATGTGAAGTACCAAGGGATAGAGTACAGCTTCAGTAGTGCATCGGAATCGAATACTGATCTGGCAGGAAAGGCTCAAAGCAAACCACAAACTTTGAGAAGATTTACTCTTCTTGTACTTAAGTCAGCTTTGTGTCTCTTGTATTAAATCCCGAAGCAATTTCTGTGTTTCATCGTCAATGTGAAAGTCCAAGGGATAGAGTGAGGCTGCAGTAGTGCATCGGAATCTAATACTGATCTCCCAGGAAACGCTCAAAGCAAACCACAAACTATGAGGAGTTTTACTCGTCTTGCACTCAAGTCGACATTGTGCCTTTTGTATTACATCGCGACGCAATTTCTGTGTTTCATCTTCAATGTGAATGGCCAATGGATAGAGTGAAGCTACAGTAGTGCATCGGAATATAATACAGATCTCCCAGGAAAAGCTCAAATAAACCACAGACAATGAGGAGATTCGCTCTTCTTGTACTTAGGTCGGCATTGTGCCTTTTGTATTAAATCCCGACGCAATTTCTATGTTTCATCGTCAATGTGAAGGTCCAAGGGATAGAGTAAAGCTGCAGTAGTGCAACGGAATCTAATACTGATCTCCCAGGATAAGCTCAAAGCAAACCACAAACAATTAGGATATATACTCTGCTTGTACTAAAGTCGGCATAGTGCCTTTTGTATTAAATACCGACGCAATTTCTGTGTTTCATCGTCAATGTGAAGATGCAAGGGATAGAGTAAAGCTGCAGTAGTGCGACGGAATCTAATACTGATCTGCGAGGAAATGCTCTAAGCAAACCATAAGCAATGAGAAGATTTACTCTTCTTGTACTTAAGTCGGCATTGTGGATTTTGTATTAAAATTCCGACGTTATTTCCGTGTTTCATCGTCAATGTGAAGGCCCAAGCTATAAAGCAAAGCTGCGGTAGTGCATCGAAATCTGATACTTATCTCCCAGGAAATGCTCAAAGCAAACCACAAACAATGAGAATATTTATTCTTCTTGTACTAAAGCTGGCATTGTGCCCTTTGTATTAATTCCCGACGCAATATCTGTGTTTAATCGTCAATGTGAATGTCCAAGGAATAGAGTAAAGCTGCAGTAGTGCATCGGAATCTAATACTGATCTTCCAGGAAACGCTCAAAGCAAACCACATACAATGAGAAGATTTACTCTTCTTGTACTTGGTTGGCATTGTGCCTTTAGTATTAAATCCCAACGCAATTTCTGGGTTTCATCGTCAATGTGAAGATGCAAGGGATAGAGTAAAGCTGCGGTAGTGCAACGGAATCCAATACTGATCTCCGAGGAAATGCTCTAAGTAAACCATAAGCAATGTGAAGATTTACTCTTCTTGTACTTAAGTCGGCATTGTGCCTTTTGTATTAAAATTCCGACGTAATTTCTGTGTTTCATCGTCAATGTGAAGGTCCAAGGGATAGATTAAGCAGCAGTAGTGCATCGGAATGTAATACTTATCTCCCAGGATATGCTCAAAGCAAACCACAAACAATAAGAAGATTTATTCTTCTTGTACTGAAGCCGGCATTGAGCATTTTTTTATTAAATCCTGACGCAATTTCTGTGTTTCATCGTCGATGTGAAGGCCCAAGGGATAGAGTAAAGCTGCTGTAGTGAATCGGAATCTAATACTGATCTCCCAGGAAACGCTCAAAGCAAACCACAAACAATGAGAAGATTTACTCTTCTTGTACTTAAGTCGGCATTGTGCCGTTTGTACTCAATCCCGACGCAATTTCTGTGTTTCATCGTCAATGTGAAGGTCCAGGTTAAAGCGTAAAGCTGCAGTAGTGCACCGGAATCTAATACTGATCTCGCAGGAACCGCTCAAAGCAAACCACAAACATTGAAAGGAATTACTCTTCTTGTACCTAAGTCGGCATTGTGCCTTTTGCATTACATCCCGACCCAATTTCTGTAATTCAACGTCCATGTGAGAGTCCAAGGAATAGATTAAACCTGCGGTAGTGCATCGGAATCTAATACTCATCTCCCAGGAACGCTCAGAGTTAACCACAAACTATGAGAAGATTTACTCTGCTTGTTCTTAAGTCAGCATTGTGTCTGTTGTATTAAATCCCGACGCAATTTCTGTGTTTCATCGTCAATGTGAAAGTCCAAGGGATAGAGTAAAGCTGCAGTAGTGCATCGGAATCTAATACAGATCTCCCAGGAAACGCTCAAATCAAACCACATACTATGAGGAGTTTTTCACTTCTTGCAATTATGTCGGCATTGTGCCTTTTGTACTAAATCCCAACGCAACTTCTGTGTTTCATCTTCAATGTGAAAGTCCAAGGGATAGAGTAAGCCTGCAGTAGTGCATCGGAATCTAATACTGAACCCCCAGGAAACGCTCAAAGCAAACCACAAACACTGAGAAATTTTACTCTTATTGGAATTAAGTCTGCATTGTGCCTTTTGTATTAAATCCCGACGCAATTTCTGTGTTTCATCGTCAATGTGAAGGTTCAAGGGATAGAGTAAAGCTGCAGTAGTGCAACGGAATGCAATACTGACCTCTCAGGAAACGCTCAAAGCAAACCACATACAATGAGGACTTTTTCTCTTCTTGCACTTAAGTCCACATTGTGCCTTTTGTATTAAATCCCAACGCAATTTCTGTGTTTCATCTTCAATGTGAATGCCCAAAGGATAGAGTAAAGCTGCAGTAGTGCATCGGAATCTAATACTGATCACCCAGAGTCGCTCAAAGCAAACCACAACCATTGAGAAGATTTACTCTTCTTGTACTTAAGTCGGCATTGTGCCTTTTGTATTCCATCCCGACCCAACTTCTGTGTTTCATCGTCAATGTGTAGGTGCAAGGGATAGAGTAAAGCTGCAGTAGAACATCGGAATCTAATACTGATCTCCGAGGAAACGCCCAAAGCAAACCACTAACAATGAGAATATTTACTCTGCTTGTACTTAAGACGGCATTGTGCTTTTGTATTAAATCCCGACGCAATGGAAGGGCCAAGGGATAGAGTGAACCTGCAGTAGTGCATCGGAATCTAATACTGATTTCCCAGGAAACGCTCAAAGCAAACCAGAAACAATGAGTAGATTTTCTCTTCTTGTACTTATATCGGCATTGAGCCTTTTGTATTTCATACCGACGCAATATCTGTGTTTCATCGTCAATGTGAAGGTCCAAGGGATAGAGTAAAGCAGCAGTAGTGCATCGGATTCTAATACTGACCTCCCAGGAAACGCTCAATGCAAACCACAAACAATGAGATAATTTACTCCCCTTGTACATAAGTCGGCTTTGTGAAGTTATTATTCAATCCTGACGAAATTTCTGTGTTTCATCGTCAATGTGAACGTCCATGTTATAGAGTAAAGCTGCAGTAGTGCATCGGAATCCAATACTGATCTCGCGGGAAACGCTGAAAGCAATCCACAAACAAAGAGAAGGTAGCCTCCTCTTGTACTTAAGTCAGCATTGTGCCTTTTGTATTAAATCCCGACGCAATTTCTGTGTTTCATCTTCAATGTGAATGTCCAAGGGAAAGAGTGAAGCTGCAGTAGTGCATCGGAATCTAATACTGATCTCCCAGGAAAAACCCAAAGCGAACCACAAACCATGGGAAGATTCACTCTTCTTGTACTTATGTCGTCATTGTGCCTTTTGTGTTAAATCCCGAAGACACTTCTATGTTTCATCGACAATGTGAAGGTCCAAGGGATAGAGTAAAGCTACAGTTGTGCATCGGAATCTGATACTGATCTCGAAGGATACGCTCAAAGTAATCCACAAACATTGAGAAGATTTACTCTTCTTGTACCGAAGTCGGCATTGTGCGTTTTGTATTACTTCCCGACCCAATTTTTGTCCTTCATCATCAATGTTAAGGTCCAAGAGGTAGAGTAAAGCTGCAGTAGTGCATCGGAATTTAATACTGATCTCCCAGGAAACTCTCATAGAAAACCACAAACTATGAGAATATTTACTCTGCTTGTACTTAAGTCGGCATTGTGCCTTTAGTATTAAATCCCGACGCAGTTTCTGTCTTTCATCGTCAATGTGTAGGTCCAAGGTGTAGAGTAGAGCTGCTGTAGTGTATCGGAATCTAATACTTACCTCCCAGGAAACGCTCAAAGCAAACCACAAACAATGTGGAGATTTACTCATCTTGTACTTAAGTTGGCATTGTGCATTTTGTATTAAATCCTGACCCAAAATTTGTGTTTCATCGTCAAAGTGAAGGCCCAAGGGATAGAGTAAAGCTGCAGTAGTGCATCGGAACCTAATACTGATCTCCCAGGAAACGCTCATATCAAACCACATACTATGAGGAGTTTTTGTCTTCTTGCAATTAAGTCGGCATTGTGCCTTCTGTACTAAATCCCAACGCAATTTCTGTGTTTCATCTTCAATGTGAATGTCCAAGGGATAGAGTAAAGCTGCAGTAGTGCATCGGAATCTAATACTCACCTCCAAGGAAACGCTCAAAGCATACCACAATCAATTAGAAGATTTACTCTTCCTGCACTTAAGTCGCCATTGAGCATTTTGTATTAAATCCTGACGCAATTTCTGCGTTTCATCGTCAATGCGAAGGTCCAAGGGATAGAGTAAAGCTGCAGTAATTCATGGGAATCTAATACTGATCTCCCGGGAAACGCTCAAAGCTAACCACAAACAATCAGAAGATTTACTCTTCTTGTACTTAGGTCGGCATTGTGTATTTTCTATTAAATAACGACGCAATTTCTGTGTTTCATCGTCAATGTGAAAGTCCAAGCGATAGAGTTAAGCTGCAGTAGTACATCTGAATATAATACAGATCTTCCAGGAAACGCTCAAAGCAAACCACAAACAATGAGAAGATTTACTCTTATTGTACTTAAGTCAGCATTGTGCCTTTTGTATTAAATACCGACGCAATTTCTCTGTTTCATCGTCAATGTGAACGTCCAGTGGATAGTTTAAAGCTGCAGTAGTGCATCGAAATCAAATACTGATCTCCCAGGAAACGCTCATAGCAAACCACAATCAATGAGAATTTTTAATCTGCTTGTACATAAGTCTGCATTGTGCCTTTTGTATTAAGTAACGACGCAATTTCTGTGTTTCATCGTCAATGTGAAGTTCCAAGAGATAGAGTAAAGCTGCAGTAGTGCATCGGAATCTAATACTAGTCTCCCAGGAAATGCTCATAGCTGACCACAAACAATGTGAATATTAAATATGCTTTTACATATGCCGGAATTGTGCCTTTAGTATTAATAAACGACGTAATTTCTGTGTTTCATCGTCAATGTGAAGATCCAAGGGATAGAGTAAAGCTGCAGTAGTGCATCGGAATCTAATACTGATCTCGCAGGACACGCTCAAAGCAAACCACATACAATGAGGAGTTTTTCTCTTCTTTCACTTAAGTCAGCAGTGTGCCTTTTGTATTAAATCCCAACGCAATTTCTGTGTTTCATCTTCAGTGTAAATGCCCAAGGGATAGAGTAAAGCTGCAGTAGTGCATCGGAATCTAATACTGATCTCCCAGGAAACGCTCAAAGCAAACCACAAACAGTGAGAAGATTCGCTTTTCTTGTACTTAGCTCGGCATTGTGCCTTTTGTATTAAATACCGACGCAACTTCTATGTTTCATCGTCAATGTGAAGGTCCATGGTATTGAGTAAAGCTGCAGTAGTGCATCGGAATCAAATACTGATCTCCCAGGAAACGCTCAAAGCAAACCAGATACAATGAGAAAATTTACTCTACATGTACTTAAGTCGGCATTGTGCCTTTTGCATTAACTCCCGACGCAATTTAGGTGTTTCATCGACAAAGTGAAGGTCCAAGTTATAGAGTAAAGCTGCAGTAGTGCATCGGAATCTAATACTGATCTCGCAGGGAACGCTCACAGCAAAGCACAAACAATGATAAGATTTACTCCTCTTGTACTTAAGTCGGCCTTGTGCCTTTTGTATTAAATCCCGACGCAATTTCTGTGTTTCATCGTCAATGTGAAAGTCCAAGGGATAGAGTAAAGCAGAAGTGGTGCATCGGAATCTAATACTTCCAGGAAACGCTCAAAGCAAACCACAAACAATGAGATGATTTACTCTTCTTGTACATTAGTCGGCATTGTGCCTTTTGTATTAAATCCCGATCAATTTCTGTGTTTTATCGTCAATGTGGGGGTCCAAGGGATAGATTAAAGCTGTAGTAGTGCAACGGAATCAAATACTGATCTCCCAGGAAACGCTCATAGCAAACCGCAAACAATGAGAATTTTTAATCTCCTTCTACATAAGTCGGCATTGTGCCTTTTGTATTAAATAACGGCGCAATTTCTGTGTTTCATCGTCAATGTGAAGTTCCAAGAAATTGAGTAAAGCTGCAGTAGTGCATCGGAATCTAATTCTGATCTTCCAGGAAACGCTCAAAGCAAACCACAAACTATGAGAAGGTTTACGCTTCTTGTACTTAAGTCGGCTTTGTGCCTTTTGTATTCCATCCCGACCCAAGTTCTGTGTTTCATCGTCAATGTGTAGGTGCAAGGGATAGAGCAAAGCTGCAGTAGAACATCGGAATCTAATACTGATCTCCGAGGAAACGCTCAAAGCAAACCACTAACAATGAGAATATTTACTCTGATTGTACTTAAGTCGGCATTATGCCTTTTGTATTAAATCCCGACGCAATTTCTGTGTTTCATCGTCAATGTGAAGGGCCAAGGGATAGAGTGAAGCTGCAGTAGTGCATCAGAATCTAATACTAATTTCCCAGGAAACGCTCAAAGCAAACCTCAAACAATAAGAAATTTACTCTTATTGTAATTAGGTAAGCATTGTGTCTTTTGTATTGATTCCCGACGCAATTTCTGTGTTTCATCGTCTATGTGAAGGTCCAAGGGATAGAGTAAAGCTGCAGTAGCGCATTGGAATCCAATCCTGATCTCCCAGGAAACGCTTGAACGAACCACAAACAATGAAAGATTTACTCTTCTTGTACTTATATCGGCATTGAGCCTTTTGTATTTCATACAGACGCAATATCTGTGTTTCATCGTCAATGTGAAGGTCCAAGGGATAGAGTAAAGCAGCAGTAGTGCATCGGATTCTAATACTGACCTCCCAGGAAACGCTCAATGCAAACCACAAACAATGAGAAGATTTACTCCTCCTGTACATAAGTCGGCTTTGTGAAGTTCTTATTCAATCCTGACAAAATTTCTGTGTTTCATCGTCAGTGTGAACGTCCAAGTTATAGAGTAAAGCTGCAGTAGTGCATCGGAATCCAATACTGATCTCGCGAGAAACGCTGAAAGCAAACCACAAACAATGAGAAGGTAGCCTCCTCTTCTACTTAAGTCGGCATTGTGCCTTTTGTTTTAAATCCCGACGCAATCCCAGTGTTTCATCGTCAATGTGAACGTCCAACTGATAGAGTAAAGCTGCAGTAGTGCATCGAAATTTAATACTGATCTCACAGGAATCGCTCAAAGCAAACCTCAAATAATGACAAGATTTACTCTTCTTGTACTTAAGTCGGCATAGTGCCTTATGTATTAAATACTGACGCAATATCTGTGATTCATCGTCAGTGTGAAGGTCCAAGGGATAGAGTAAAGCGGCAGTAGTGCAACGGAATCTAATACTGATCTCCCAGGAAGCGGTCAAAGCAAACCACAGACAATGAGGAGATTTATTCTTTTTGTACTGAAGTCGGCATTGTTCCGTTTGTATTAAATCCCGACGAGATGTCTGTGTTTCATCGTCAATGCGAAGGTCCAAGGGATAGAGTAAAGCAGCAGTAGAGTATCGGAATCTAATACTGATCTCCCAGGAAATGTTTAAAGCAAACCACAAACAATGAGAAGATTTACTCATCTTGTACTCAAGTCGGCATTGTGCCGTTTGCATTCAATCCCGACGCAATTTCTGTGTTTTATCGTCAATGTGAAGGTCCAAGTTATAGAGTAACGCAGCAGTAGTGCATCGGAATCTAATACTGATCTCCCAGGAAAAGGTCAAAGCAAACCACAATCCATGAGAAGATTTACTCTTCTTGTACTTATCTCGGCATTGTGCCTTTTGTATTAAATCCCGACGCAATTTCTGTGTATCATCGTCAATGTGTAGGGCCAAGGGATGGAGTAAAGCTGCAGTAGTTCATCGGAATCTAATACTGATCTCACGGGAAACGCTCAAAGCAAACCAGAAACAATGAGAAGATTTGCTCTTCTTGTACTTGAATCGTTATTGTGCCTTATATATTAAATCCCGACGCAACTTCTGTGTTTCATCGTCAATGTGAGGGTCCAAGGTATACAGTGTAGCTGCAGTAGTGCATCGGAAACTAATACTGATCTCCCAGGAAACTCTCAAAGCAAACGACAAACAATGAAAAGTTTTACTCTTCTTTTACTTAAGTCGACAATGTGCCTTTTGTGTTAAGTCCCGACGCAATTTCTGTGTTTCTTCGTCAATGTGAAGGGACATGGGATAGAGTAAAGCGGTAGTAGTGCATTGGAGTCTAATACTGATCTCCGTGGATACGCTCACAGCAAACCACAAACAATGAGGATATTACCCCTTCTTGTACTTAAGTCGGCATTGTGAATTTTGTATTAAATCCCGACCCAATTTCTGTGTTTCATCGTCAATGTGAAGGTCCAAGGAATGGAGTAAATCTGCAGTAGTGCATTGGAATCTAATACTGAACTCCCAGGAAACGCTCAAAGCAAATCACAAAGAATGAGAAGATTAACTCTTCCTTTACTTAAGTTGGCTTTATGGCATTTGTATTAAATCCCGACGCAATTTCTGTGTTTCATCATCAATGTGAAAGTCCAAGGGATAGTGTAAATCTGCTGTAGTGCATTGGAACCTAATACTGATCTCCGAGGAAACGATCAAAGCAAACTAGAATCAATGAGAAGATTTACTCTTCTTATACTTAAGTCGGCATTGTGCCGTTTGTATTCAATCCCGACGCAATTTCTGTGTTTCATTGTCAATGTGAAGGTCCAAGTTATTGAGTAAAACTGCGATAGTGTATCGGAATCTAATGCTGATCTCGCACAGAAACGCTCAAAGCAAACCACAAACAATGAGAAAATTTAATCCACTTGTACTTAAGTCGGCATTGTGCCATTTCTATTAAGTCCCGACGCAATTTCTGTGTTTCATCGTCAATGTGAAGGTCCAAGGCATAGAGTAAGGCGGCAGTAGTGCATCGGACTCTAATACTAAACCCCATGGAGACGCTCAAAGCAAACCACAAACAATGAGAAGATTTACCCTTCTAGTCCTTAAGTCGGTATTGTGCCTTTTGTATTAAATCCCGACCCAATTTCTGTGTTTCATCGTCAATGTGTAGGTCCAAGGGATGGAGTAATGCTGCAGTAGTGCATTGGAATCTAATACTGATCTCCCAGGAAACGATCAAAGCAAACCAGATGCAATATGAAGATTTACTCTTCTTCTACGTATGTCGGCATTGTGCCTTTCGTATTACATCACGACGCAATATCTGAGTTTCATCGTCAGTGTGAACGTCGAAAGGATAGAATGAAGGTGCAGTAGTACATCGGAATTTAATACTGAACTCCCAGGAAGCGGTCAAAGCAAATCACAAACTATTAGAAAATTTACTCTTCCTTTACTTATGTCGGCATTGTGCCTTAAGTATTAAATCCCGACGCAATTGCTGTGTTTCATCGTCAATGTGAAGGTCCAAGGTATAGAGTAAAGCTGCAGTAGTGCATCGAAATCTAATACTGATCTCCCAGGAAACGCTCAAAGCAAACCACACACAATGAGAAAATTTACTCTTCTTGTACTTAGGACGGCATTGAGCTTTTTGTATTAAATCCCGACGCAACTTCCGTGTTTCATCGTAAAAGTGAAGGTCCCAGGGATAGAGTAAAGCTGCAGTAGTGCATCGGAATCAGATACTGATATCCCAGGAAACGCTCAACGCAAAACACAAACAATGGGAAGATTAACTCTTCTAGTACTTAAGTCGGAACTGTGCCTTTTGTATTAAATACCAACGCAATATCTGTGTTTCATCGTCGATGGGAAGGTCCAAGTTAATGAGTATAGCTGCAATAATGCATCGGTATCCAATACTGATCTCGCAGGAAACGCTCAAATTAAACCACAAACAATGAAAAGATTTACTCCTCTTGTACTTAAGTCGGCATTGTGCGTTTTGTGTTAAATCCCTACGCAATTTCTGTGTTTCATCGTCAATGTGAGCATCAAAGGGATAGAGTAAAGCTGCAGTAGTGCATCGGAATCTAATACTGATCTCCAAGGAAACGCTCAAAGCAAACCACAAACAATGAGAAGATTTACTCTTCTTGTACTTAAGCCGGCATTGTGCCTTTTGCATTAAATCCCGACGCAATTTCTGTGTTTCATCGTCAAAGAGAAGGTCAAAGGGATGGAGTAATGTTGCAGTAGTGCATTGGAATCTAATACTGATCTCCCAGGTAACGCTCAAAGCAAACCAGACAGAATGAGAAGATTTATTCTTCTTGTACGTAAGTCGGCATTGTGCATTTCGAAATAAATCCCGACGCAATCTCTGAGCTTCATCGTCAATGTGAACGTCCAAGGGATAGAGCACAGCTGCAGTAGTGCATCGGATCTAATACTGATCTCCCAGGAAACGCTCAAAGCAAATCACAAACAATGAGAAGATTAACTCTTCTTTCACTTAACTTGGCATTATGGCACTTGTATTAAATCCCGACGCAATTTATATGTTTCATCGTCAATGCGAAAGTCCAAGGGATTCAGTAAATCTGCGGTAGCCCATCGGAATCTAATACTGATCTCCGAGGAAACGCTCAAAGCAAACAAGAATCAATGCGATCATTTTCTCTTCTTGTACATAAGTCGGCATTATGCTTTTTTTTATTAAATACCGACGCAATTTCAGCGATTCTTCGTCAATGTGAAAGTCCAAAAGATAGAGTCGAGCTGCAGTAGTGCATCGGAATCTAATACTGATCTAACAGGAATCGCTCAAAGCAAACCACAAACAATGAGAAGATTTACTCTTCTTGTACTTAAGACTGCATTGTGCATTTTGTATTAAATTCCGAAGCAATACATGTGTTTCATCGTCAATATGACGGTCCAAGGGATAGAGTAAAGCAGCAGTAGTGCATCGGAATCTAATACTGATCTCCCAGGAAACGGTCAAAGCAAACCACAAACAATGAGAAGATTTACTCTTCTTGTACTAAAGTCGGCATTGTGCCGTTTGTATTCTATCCCGACGCAATTCCTGTGTTTCATCGTCAATGTGAAGGTCCGAGTTATAGAGTTAAGCAGCAGTAGTGCATCAAAATCTAATACTGATCTCGCAGGAGACGCTCAAAGCAAACCACAAACAATGAGAAGATTTAATCCTCTTGTACCTAAGTCGGCATTGTGCCTTTTGTTTTGAATCCCGACGTAATTTCTGTGTTTCATCGTCAATGTGAACGTCAAAGGGATAGGGTAGAGTTGCAGTAGTGCATCGGAATCTAATACTGATCTCCCAGGCATTTCTCAAAGCAAACCACAAACAATGAGAAGATTTACTCTTTTTGTATGTAAGCTGGCATTGTGCCTTTTGTAATAAATCCCGACGCAATTTGTGTGTTTCATCGTCAACGTGAAAGTCCAAGGGATAGAGTAAAGTGGGTGTAGTGCATCGGAATCCAATACTGATCTCACGGGAAACGCTCAAAGCAAACCACGAACAGTGAGAAGATTTACCCTTCTTGTACTTATGTCGGCATTGTGCCTTTTGAATTAAATCCCGACCCAATATCTGTGTTTCATCGTCAATGTGAAGGTCCAAGGGATGGAGTAAAGCTGCAGTAGTGCATTAGAATCTAATACTGATCTCCCAGGAAACGCTCAAAGCAAACCAGATACAATGGGAAGGTTTACTCTTCCTTTTCTTAAGTCAGCATTATGGTCTTGTATTAAATTCCGATGCAATATCTGTGTTTCATCGTCAATATGAGGGTCCAAGGGATAGAGTAAAGCTGGAGTAGTGCATCGGAATCTATTACTGAACACCGAAGAAACGGTCAAAGCAAACCACAAAGAGAAGATTAACCCTTCTTTTACTTAATTCGGCATTATGGCTTTTGTATTAAATCCCGACGCAATATCTGTGTTTCATCGTCTATGTGAAGGTCCAAGGGATAGTGTAAAGCCGCAGTAGTGCATCGGAATCTAATACTGATCTCCCAGGAAGCGCTTAGAGCAAACCACAAACAATGAGAAGATTTACTCTTTTTGTATTAAAATTGGCATTGTGCCATTTGTGCTAAATTACGACGTAATTTCTCTGTTTCATCGTCAATGTGAAGGTCCAAGGGACTGAGTAAATCTGCAGTAGTGCATTGGAATCTAATACTGAACACCCAGGAAACGCTCAAAGCAAATCACAAACAATGAGAAGATTAACTCTTCCTTTACTTAAGTTGGCTTTATGGCATTTGTATTAAATCCCGACGCAATTTCTCTGTTTCATCATCAATGTGAAAGTCCAAGGGATAGTGTAAATCTGCTGTAGTGCATTGGAACCTAATACTGATCTCCGAGTAAACGATCAAAGCAAACTAGAATCAATGAGAAGATTTACTCTTCTTATACTTAAGTCAGCATTGTGCCTTTTGTATTAAATCCCGTCGCAATTTCTATGTTTCATCGTCAATTTGAAGGTCCAAGGGATAGAGTACAGCTCAGTACTGAATCAGAATCTAATACTGATCTCCGAGGAAACGCTCAAAGGATACCACATGCAATGAGGAGATTTACTCTTCTTATACTTACGTCGGCATTGTGCCTTTTGTATCAAATCCCGACGCAATTTCTGTGTTTCATCGTCAATGTGAAGGTCCAAGGGATGGAGTACATCTGCTGTAGTGCATCGGAATCTAATACTGATCTCCGAGGAAATACTCTAAGCAATCCAGAATCAATGAGAAGATTTACTCTTCTTGTATGTAAGCTGGCATTGTGCCTTTTGTAATAAATCCCGACGCAATTTCTTTGTTTCATCGTCAACGTGAAGGACCAAAGGATAGAGTAATGCGGCTGTAGTGCATCGGAATCAAATACTGATCCCACAGGAAACGCTCAAAGCAAACCACGAACAGTGAGAAGATTTACCCTTCTTGTACTTAAGTCGGCATTGTGCCTTTTGAATTAAATCCCGACCCAATATCTGTGTTTCATCGTCAATGTGATGGTCCAAGGGATGAAGTAAAGCTGCAGTAGTGCATTAGAGTCTAATACTGATCTTCCAGGAAACGCTCAAAGCAAACCAGATACAATGGGAAGGTTTACTCTTCCTTTACTTAAGTCGGCATTATGGCCTTGTATTAAATTCCGACGCAACATCTTAGGTACAAGAGGAGTAAATCTTCTCATTGTTTGTGGTTCGCTTTGAGCGTCTCCGGCGAGATCAGTGTTAGAATTCGATGCACTACTGCAGCTTTACTCTATATCTTGGACCTTCACATTGACGATGAAACACAGGAATTGCGTCGGGATTGAATACAAACGTCACAATGCTGACTTAAGTACAAGAAGAGTAAATCTTCTCATTGTTTGTTGTTTGCTATGACCGTTTCCTGGGAGATCAGTCTCTGATTACGAAGCACTACTGCAGCTTTACTCTATCCCTTGGACCTTCACATTTACGATGAAACACGGAAATTGCGTCGGGATTTAACACAAGAAGCACAATGCCGTCTTAAGTACAAGAAGAGTAAATCTTCTCATTGTGTGCGGTTTGCATTGAGCGCTTCCTGGGAGATCAGTATTAGATTCCGATGCACCACTGCAGCTTTACTCTATCCCTTTCATGCTCACATTGACGATGAAACACAGAAATTGCGTAGGGATTTAATACAATACGCACAATGCCGACTTAAGTACAAGAGGAGTAAATCATCTCATTGTTTGTGGTTTGCTTTGAGCGTTTCCTGCGAGATCAGTATTAGATTCCGATTCATTATTGCAGCTATACTCAATAACTTAGACCTTCCCATTGACGATGAAACACAGATATTGCGTCGGTATTTAATACAAAAGGCACAGTGCCGCCTTAAGCACAAGAAGAGTAAAACTTTTCATTGTTTGTGGTTTGCTTTGAGAGTTTCCTGGGAGATCAGTATTAGATTCCGATGCACATCTGCAGCTTCACTCAATCCCTTGGATCTTCACATTGACGATGAAACACAGAAATTGCGTCGGGATTTAATACATAAGTATCAATGCCGACTTAAGTGCAAGAAGAGTAAATCTTCTCACTGTTTGTGGTTTGCTTTGACCGTTTCCTGAAAGATCAGTATTAGTTTGCTATGCACTACTGCTGCTTTATTGTATCCCTTGGACCTTCACATTGGCGATGAAACACAGATATTGCGCTGGTATTTAAAACAAAAGCCACAGTGCTGACTTAAGTACAAGAAGAGTTAATCTTCCCATTGTTTGTGTTTTGCTTTGGTCTCCCAGGAGCCGCTCAAACCACGAACTCTTTGAAGATTCACTCTTCTTGTTCTTAAGTCGGCATTGTGCCTTTTGTATTCAATCCCGATGTGATTTCTGTGTTTCATGGTCAATGTGAATGTCCAAGGGATAGAGTACATTCTGCATTGGTGCGTTGGAATCTAATACTAGTCTCCCAGGAGCCGCTCAAGCCACAGTCTCATAGAAGATTCACTCTTCTTGTACTTTAGTGGGCATTGTGCCTTTTGTATTATATCCCGTTGCAATTTCTGTGTTTCACGGTAAATGTGAAGGTCCAAGCGATACAGTAAACCTGCACTGGTGCATCGGAATCTAATACTGGCCTCCCAGGGGCGGCTCAAACCACAAACTCTTAGAAGATTCACTCAACCTGTACTTAAGTCGGCATTGTCCGTTTTGTATTCAGTCCCGATGCAATTTCTGTGTTTCATGGTCAATGTGAAGGTCCTAGGGATACAGTAAACCTTCACTGGTGCATCGGAATCTAATACTGGTCTTCCAGGAGCCGCTCAGACAACCAACTCTTAGAAGATTCTCTTATCTTGTACTTAAGTCTGCATTGTGCATTTTGAATTCAATCCTGCAGCAATTTCAGTGTTTCATAGTCAATGTTAAGGTCCAAGGGATACAGTAAACCCGCACTGGTGCATCGGAATCTAATACAGGTCTCCCAGGAGCCGTACAAAACACAATCTCTTAGAAGATTCACTCGTTTTAGACTTAAGTCGGCATTGTGCCTTTTGCATTCAATCCCGATGAGATTTCTGTGTTTCATGGTCAATGTGAAGATCCAAGGGATAGAGTTAATTCTGCACTGGTGCGTTGGAATCTAATACTGGTATCCCAGGAGCCGCTCAATGCACAAACTCTTACAAGATTCACTCTTCTTTCATTTTTGTCGGCATTGTGCATTTTGTATTCTTTCCCGTTGCGATTTCTGTGTTTCATGGTCGATTTGAAGGTCCAAGGGATACAGAGAACCTGCGCTGGTGCATCGGAATCTAATACTGGCCTCCCAAGGGCCACTCAAACCACAAACTCTTAGGAGATTCACTCTTCCTGTACATAAGTCGGCATTGTCCTTTTTGTATTCAATCCCGATGCAATTTCTGTGTCTCATGGTCAATGTGAATGTCCAAGGGATACAGTTAACCTCCACTGGTGCATCGGAATGTAATACTGGTGTTCCAGGAGCCGCTCAAACAACCAACTCTTAGAAGATTCACTCCTCTTGTACTTAAGTCGGCTTTGTCCCTTTTGTATTATATCCCGATGCAATTTCTGTGTTTCATCGTCAATGTCAAGGTCCAAGGGATACAGTAAACCTGCGCTGGTGCATGGGAATCTAATTCTGGTCTGCCAGGAGCCGCTCAAACCACAATCTCTTAGAAGATTCACTCTTCTTGTACTCAAGTCGGCATTGTGCATTTTGTGTTCAATCCCGATGCAACTTCTGTGTTTCAAGTCAATGTGAAAGTCCAAGGGATGCAGTAAACCTGCACTATTGGATCGGAATCTATTACTTGTCTCCCAGGAGATGCTCAAACTACAAACTCTTAGAAAATTCACTCTTCTTGTACTTTAGTGGGCATTGTGCCTTCTGTATTCAATCTCGATGCAATTTCTGTGTTTCATGGTAAATGTGAAGGTCCACGTGATACACTAAACCAGCACTGGTGCATCGGAATCTAATATTGGTCTCCCAGGAGACGCTCAAAGCACAAACTCTTAGAGGATTCACTCTTTTTGTACTTAAGTCGGCATTGTGAATTTTGTATTCAATCCCTGTGCGATATCTGTGTTTCATGCTCAATGTGAAGGTCCAAGGGTACAGTAAACCTGCACTGGTGTATCGGAATCTAATTCTGGTCTTCCAGGAGCCGATCAAAGCACAAACTCTTAGACGATTCACTCTTCTTGGATTTAAGTTGGCATTGTGCCTTTTGTATTCAATCCCGATGCAATTTATGTGATTCATGGTCAATGTGAAGGTCCAAGGGATACAGTAAACCTGCACTGGTGCATCGGAATCTAATACTGGTCTCCCAGAAGCCGCTCAAACCACAAACACTTGGAAGATTCACTCTTTTTGTACTTAATTCGGCATTGTCCCTTTTGTATTATATCCCGTTGCAATTTCTGGGTTTCATCGTAAATGTGACGGTCCAAGGGAAACAGTAAACCCGCACTGTTGCATCAGAATCTAATACTGGCCTCCCAGGAGCCGCTCAAACCACAAACTCTTAGAAGAATTACTCTTCGTGTACTTCAGTCTGCATTGTGGCTTTTGTATTCCATCCCGATGCAATTTGTGTGTCTCAAGAAAATGTGAAAGTCCAAGGGATACAGTAAACCTGCACTGGTGGATCGGAATCTAATAGTGATCTCCCAGGAGCCGCTCAAACCACAAACTCTTAGAAGATTCACTCTTCTTGTACTTTAGTCGGCATTGTGCCTTCTGTATTCAATCCCGATGCAATTTCGGTGTTTCATGGTCAATGTGAAGGTCCAATTGATACAATAAACCTGCACTGGTGCAACGGAATCTAATACTGATCTCCCAGGAGCCGCTCAAAGGACAAACTCCTACATGATACACTCTTCTTGTACTTAAGTCTGCATTGCGGCTTTTGTATTCAATCCCGATTCAATTTCTGTGTTTCAAGTTAATATGATGGTGCAAGGGATACAGTAAACCTGCACTCTTGCATCTGATGTAAATACTGGTCTCCCAGGAGCCGCTCAAACAACAAACTCCTAGAAGATTCACTCTTCTTCTACTTAAGTCGGCATCTCGTTTTCTGAATTCAATGCCGATGCAATTTCTTTGTTGCATGGTAAACGTGAATGTCCAAGGGATACAGTAAATTTGCACTGTTGCATCGGAATCTAATACCGGGCGCCCAGGAGCCGTTCAAAGCACAAACTCTTCGAAGATTCATTCTTCTTGTCCTTATGTCGGCATTTTGCCTTTTGAATTCAATCCCAATGTGATTTCTTTATCGCATTGTGAATGTGAAGGTCCAAGGGATACACTAAACCAGCACTATTGCATCGGAATCTAATACTGGTCTCCCAGGAGACGCGCAAACCACAAACTCTTAGAAGATTCACTCTTCTTGTACTTAAGTCGGCATTGACCCTTTTGTATTCAAACCCAATGGGATTTCTGTGTTTCATGGTCAATGTGAAGGTCCAAGGGATACAGTAAACCTACACTGGTGCATCGGAGTCTAATACAGGTCTCCCAGGAGCCGTACAAAGCACAAACTCTTAGAAGATTCACTCGTCTTGGACTTAAGTCGGCATTTTGCCTTTTGTATTCAATCCCGCTGAGATTTCTGTGTTTCATGGTCAATGTGAAGGTCCAAGGGATAGAGTAAATTCTGCACTGGTGCGTCGGAATCTAATATTCGTCTCCCAGGAGCCGCTCAAACCACAAACTCTTAGAAGATTCACTCTTCTTGTACTTCAGTCGGCATTGTGCCTTTTGTATTCTATCCCTTTGCAATTTCTGTGTTTCATGGTCAATGTGGAGGTCCAAAGGATGCAGTAAACCTGCACTGGCGCATCGGAATCTAATATTGTTCTCTCAGGAGCCGCTCAAACCCTAAACACTTAAGATTCACTCTTCTTGTACATAACTTGGCATTTTCAATTATGTATTATGTCCCGTTGCAACTTCTCTATTTCATCGTCAATGTGAAGTTCCAAGGGATACAGTAATCCTCCACTGGTGCATCGGAGTCTTATACTGGCATCAGAGGAGCCGCTCAAACAACAAACTCTTACAAGATTCACTCTTCTTGTACTTAAGTCTACATTGTGGGTTTTGTATACAATCCCGATTCAATTTCTGTGTTTCAAGTTAATGTGAAAGTGCAAGGGATACAGTAAACCTGCACTCGTGCATCGTATGTAAATACTGGTCTCCCAGGAGCCGCTCAAACCACAAACTCTTAGAAGATTCACTCTTCTTGTACTTAAGTCGGCAGTTCGCATTCTGAATTCAATCCCGATGCAATTTCTGTGTTTCATGGTAAATGTGAATGTCCAAGGGATACAGTAAACCTGCACTGTTGCATCGGAATCTAATACTGGTCTCCCAGTAGCCGGTATAAACACAAATTCTTCGAAGTTCCATTCTTCTTCTCCTTATGTCGGCATTGTGCATTTTGAATTCAATCCCAACGCGATTTCTGTGTCTCATGGTCAATGTGAAGGTCCAAGGGATACAGTAAACCTTCACTGGTGCATCAGAATCTAATACAGGTCTCCCAGGAGCGGTACAAAACACAAACTCTTAGAAGTTTCACTCGTCCTAGACTTAAGACGGCATTGTGCCTTATGTATTCAATCACGATGAGGTTTCTGTGTTTCATGGTCAATGTGAAGCTCCATGCGATAGAGTAAATTCTGCACTGGTGTGTTGGAATCTAATACTGGTCTCCCAGGAGCCGCTCAAACCACGAACTCTTAGAAGTTTCACTCTTCTTGTACTTCAGTCGGCATAGTGCCTTTTGTATTCTATCCCTTTGCAATTTCTGTGTTTCATGGTCAATGTGAAGGTCCAAGGGATACAGTAAACCTGCACTGGTGCATCGGAATCTAATTCTGGTCTCCCAGGAGCCGATCAAAGCACAAACTCTTAGAAGATTCGCTCTTCTTGTCCTTATGGCAGCATTGTGCATTTTGAATTCAATCCCAATGCGATTTCTGTGTCTCATGGTCAATGTGAAGGTCCAAGGGATACAGTAAACCTGCACTGGTGCATCGGAATCTAATACAGGTCTCTCAGGAGCGGTACAAAGCACAAACTCTTAGAAGCTTCACTCGTCCTAGACTTAAGTCGGCATTGTGCCTTATGTATTCAATCACGATGAGATTACTGTGTTTCATGGCCAATGTGAAGCTCCATGCGATAGAGTAAATTCTGGACTGGTGTGTTGGAATTTAATACTGGTCTCCCAGGAGCCGCTCAAACCACAAACTCTTAGAAGATTCACTCTTCTTGTACTTAAGTCTGCATTGTACATTTCGCATTCAATCCCGAAGCAATTTCTGTGTTTCATGGTCAATGTGAAGGTCCAAGGGATACAGTAAACCAGCACTATTGCATCGGAATCTAATACTGGTCTCCTAGGAGCCGCTCAAACCACAAACTCTTAGAAGATTCACTCTTCTTGTACCTAAGTCTGCATTGTGGCTTTTGTATTCAATCCCGATGCAATTTCTGTGCTTCAAGAAAATGTGAAAGTCCAAGGGATACAGTAAATCTGCACTGGTGGATCGGAATCTAATACTGGTCTCCCTGGAGCCGCTCAAACCACAAACTCTTAGAAGATTCACTCTTCTTGTACTTTAGTCGGCATTGTGCCTTCTGTATTCAAACCCGATGCAATTTCGGTGTTTCATGGTCAATGTGAAGGTCCAATTCATACAGTAAACCTGAACTGGTGCATCGGAATCCAATACTGATCTCCCAGGAGCCGCTCAAGAACAAACTCTTACAAGATACACTCTTCTTGTACTTAAGTCGGCATTGTGCCTTTTGTATTAAATCCCGATGCAACTTCTGTGTTTCAAGTCTATGTGATAGTCCAAGGGATAAAGTAAACCTGCACTAATGGATCGGAATATAATACTGGTCTCCCAGGAGCCGCTCAAACCACAAACTCTTAGAAGATTCGCTCCTCTTGTACTTAAGTCGGCATTGTGCCTTCAGAATTCAATCCCGATGAAATTTCTATGTTTCATGGTCGATGTGAATGTCCAAGGGATCAGTAAACCTGCACTGGTGAATTGGAATCTAATACTGGTCTCGTAGGAACCGCTCAAACCTTAAACTCTTAGAAGATTCACTCTTCTTGTACTCAAGTCTGCATTGTGCCTCTTGTATTCAATCCCGATGCAATTTCGGTGTTTCATGGTCAATGTGAAGGTCCAATTGATACAGTAATCCTGCACTGGTTCATCGGAATCTAATACTGATCTCCCAGGAGCCGCTCAAAAAACAAACTCTTACAAGATTCACGCTTCTTGTACTTAAGTCTGCATTGTGGCTTTTGTATTCAATCCTGATTCAATTTCTGTGTTTCAAGTTAATGTAAAAGTGCAAGGGATACAGTAAACCGGCACTCGTGCATCGGATGTAAATACTGGTCTCCCAGGAGCCGCTCAAACCACAAACTCTTAGCTGATTCACTCTTCTTGTACTTCAGTCGGCATTGTGCTTTTTTATTCTATCCCTTTGCAATTTCTGTGTTTCATGGTCGATGTGAAGCTCCAAAGGATACAGTAAACTTGCACTGGAGCATTGGAATCTAATACTGGTCTCCCAGGAGCCGATCAGAGCACAAACCCTTAGAAGATTCACTCTTCTTGTACTTAAGTTTGCATTGCGCCTTTTGTATTCAATCCTGATGCAATTTCTGTGTTACATGGTCAATGTGAAGGTCCAAGGGATACAGTAAACCTGCACTGGTGCATCGGAACTTAATACTGGCCTCCCAGGAGCCGCTTAAACCACAATCTCTTAGAAGATTCACTCTTCTTGTACTTAAGTCTGCATTGTGCCTTTTGTATTCAATCCCGATGCAACTTCTGTGTTTCAAGTCGATGTGAAGGTCCAAGGGATACAGTAAACCTGCACTGGTGCATCGGAATCCATTACTGGTCCCGCAGGAGCCGATCAAACCACAAACTCTTTGAAGAGTCACTCCTCTTCTACTTAAGTCGGCATTGACCCTTTTGTATTCAATCCCGATGCATCTTCTGTGTTTCAAGATAATCTGAAAGTCCAAGGGATACAGTAAACCTGCACTGGTGCATCGGAATCTAATTCTGGTCTCCCAGGAGACGTTCAAAGCACAAACTCTTAGAAGATTCACTCTTCTTGTACTTAAGTCGGCATTGTGCCTTTTGTATTCAATCCCGATGCAATTTCTGTGCTTCATGGCCAATGTGAAGGTCCACGGGATACAGTAAACCTGCACTGGTGCATCGGAATCTGATACTGGTCTCCCAATAGCCGCTCAAACCACAAACTCTTGGAAGATTCACTCAACTTGTACTTAAGTCGTCATTGTCCCTTTTGTATTAACACCCGTTGCAATATCTGTGTTACATCGTAAATGTGAAGTTCCAAGGGATACAGTAAACCTGCACTGGTGCATCGGAATCTAATACTGGCCTCCCAGGAGCCGCTCAAACCACAAACTGTTAGAAGATTCACTCGTCTTGTACTTATCTCTGCATTGTGGATTTTGTATTGAATCCCGATGCAATTTCTGTGTTACAAGAAAATGTGAAAATCCAAGGGATACAGTAAACCTGCACTGGTGGATCGGAATGTAATACAGGTCTCCCAGGAGCCGCTCAAACCACAAACTCTTAGAAGATTCACTCTACTTGTACTTTAGTCGGCATTGTGCCTCCTGTATTCAACCCCGCAGCGATTTCACTGTTTCATTTCCAATGTGATGGACCAATTGATACAGTTAACCTGCACTGGTGCATTGGAATCTAATACTGGTCTCCCAGGAGCCGCTCAAAGCACAAACTCTTACAAGTTTCACTCTTCATGTACTTAAGTCGGCATTGTGCATTTTGTATTCTATCCCGTTGCGATTTCCGGCTTTCATGGTAAACGTGAGGGTCCAAGGGATGCAGTAAACCTGCACTGGTGCATCGGAATCTAATTCTGGTCTCCCAGGAGACGTTCAAAGCACAAACTCTTAGAAGATTCACTCTCCTTATACTTAAGTTGGCATTGCGCCTTTTGTATTCAATCCCGATGCATCTTCTGTGTTTCAAGAAAATGTGAAAGTCCAAGGGACACAGTAAACCTGCACTGGTGGATCGGAATCTAATACTGGTCTCCCAGGAGAAGCTCAAACCACAAACTCTTAGAAGATTCACTCTTCTTGTACTTAAGTCGGCATTGTGCCTTCTGTATTCAATCCCGTGCAATTTCCGTGTTTCATGGTCAATGTAAAGGTCCAATTGATACAGTAATCCTGCACTCGTGCATCGGAATCTAATACAGGTATCCCAAGGGCCGCTTAAACCACAAACTCCTACAAGATTCACTCTTCTTGTACTTAAGTCGGCATTGTGCCTTTGTATTCTATCCTGGTGCAACTTCTGTATTTCAAGTCAATATGATAGTCCAAGGGATAAAGTAAACCTGCACTAATGGATCGGAATCAAATACTGGTCTCCCAGGAGCCGCTCAAACCACAAACCCTTAGAAGACTCACTCTTCTTGTACTTCTTTCGTTATTGTGCTTTTTTATTCTATCCCTTTGCAATTTCTGTGTTTCATGGTCGATGTGAAGCTCCAAGGGATACAGTAAACCTGCACTGGAGCATTGGAATCTAATACTGGTCTCCCAGGAGCCGATCAAAACTCAAACTCTTAGAAGATTCACTCTTCTTGTACTTAAGTTTGCATAGCGACTTTTGTATTCAATCCCGATGCAATTTCTGTGTTACATGGTCAATGTGAAGGTCCAAGGGATACAGTAAACCTGCACTGGTGCATCGGAATCTAATACTGGCCTCCCAGAAGCCGCTTAAACCACAATCTCTTGGAACATTCACTCTTCTTGTACTTAAGTCGGCATTGTGCCTTTTGTATTCAATCCCGATGCAACTTCTGTGTTTCAAGTCGATGTGAATGTCCAAGGGATACAGTTAACCAACACTGGTGCATCGGAATCTAATACTGGTTTCCCAGGACTCGCTCAAAGCAAAAAATCTTAGAAGGTTCAGTCTTCTTATACTTAAGTCGGCATTGTCCCATTTGTATTCAATCCCGATGCAATATCTGTGTTTCATGGTCAATGTGAGGGTCCAAGGGATACAGTAAACCTGCACTGGTGCATCGGAATCCAATACTGGTCCCGCAGGAGCCGATCAAACCACAAATTCTTTGAAAAGTCATTCCTCTTCTACTTAACTAGACATTGACCCTTTTGTATTCAATCCCGATGCATCTTCTGTGTTTCAAGAAAATCTGAAAGTCCAAGGGATACAGTAAACCTGCACTGGTGCATCGGAATCTAATGCTATTCTCCCAGGAGCCGCTCAAACCACAAACTCTTAGAACACTTACTCTTCTTGTACTTAAGTCGGCATTGACACTTTTGTATTCAATCCCGATGCATCTTCTGTGTTTCAAGAAAATGTGAAAGTCCAAGGGATACAGTAAACCTGCACTGGTGGATCGGAATCTAATACTGGTCTCCCAGGAGCCGCTCAAACCACAAACTCTTAGAAGACTCACTCTTCTTGTACTTAAGTCTGCATTGTGCCTTTAGTATTCAATCCCGAAGCAATTTCTGTGTTTCATGGAGAATGTGAAAGTCCAAGGGATACAGCAAACATGCACTAATGGATCGGAATCTAATAGTGGTCTCCCAGGAGCCGCTCAAACCACAAACTCTTAGAAGATTCACTCTTCTTGTACTTAAGTCAGCATTGTCCCTTCAGAATTCAATACCGATGCATTTTCTGTGTTTCATAGTAAATGTGAATGCCCAAGGGATGCCGTAAACCTGCACTGCTGCATCGGAATCTAATACTGGTCTCCCAGGAGCCTTACAAAGCACAATCTCTTAGAAGATTCACTCGTCTTGTACATAAGTCGGCATTGTGCCTTTTGTATTCAATCCCGATGAGATTTCTGTGTTGCATGGTCAATGTGAAGGTCCAAGGGATACAGTAAACCTGCACTGGTGCATCGGAATCTAATACTGGCCTCCCAGGAGCCGCTTAAACCACAATCTCTTGGAACATTCACTCTTCTTGTACTTCAGTCGGTATTGTGCCTTTTGTATCCAATCCTGATGCAAATTCTGTGTTTCATGGTCAATGTGAAGGTCCTATGTGATACAGTAAACTTGAACTGATGCATCGGAATGTAATGCTATTCTCCCAGGAGCCGCTCAAACCACAAACTCTAAGAAGAATAAGTCTTCTTGTACATAAGTCGGCATTGCCCCTTTTGTATTCAATCCCGATGCAATTTCTGTGTTTCATGGTCAATATGAAGTTCCAAGGGACACAGTAAATCTGCACTGGTGCATCGGAATCTAATACTGGTCTCCCAGGAGCTGCTCAAATCACAAACTCTTCGAAGATTCACTGTTCTTGTCCTTAAGTCGGCATTGAGTCTTTTGTATTCAATCCTGATGCGATTTCTGTGTTTCATGGTCAATTTGAAGGTCCAGGAGATGCAGTAAACCTGCACTGTTAAATCGGAAACTAATACTGGCCTCCGAGAAGCCGCTCAAATCACAAATTCTTAGAGGATTCACTCTTCTTGTACTTATGTCTCCATTGTCCTTTTGGATTCAATCCCGATGCAATTTCTGTGTTTCATGGTAAATCTGAAAGTCCAAGGGATACAGTAATCCTGCACTGGTGAATCGGAATCCAATACTGGCCTCCCAGGAGCCGCTCAAACCACAAACTCTTAGAAGATTCACTCTTCCTGTACTTAAGTCGGCATTTTCCTCTTTGTATTCAATCCCGATATAATTTCTGTGTTTCATGGTCTATGTGAAAGTCCAAGGGATCAGTAAACCTGCACTGGTGCTTAGGAATCTAATACTCGTCTCCCAGGAGCCGCTCAAACCACAAACACTTAGAAGAATAACTCTTCTTGTACTTAAGTCGGCATTTTCCCTTTTGTATTATATCCCGATGCAATTTCTGTGTTTCATCGTCAAAATGAATGTCCAAGGGATACAGTAAACCTGCGCTGGTGCATCGGAATCCAATACTGGTCTCCCAGGAACCGCTCAAACCACAAACCCTTAGAAGACTCACTCTTCTTGTACTTCAGGCGGCCTTGTGCTTTTTTAATCTATCCCTTTGCAATTTCTGTGTTTCATGGTCGATGTGAAGCTCCAAGGGATACAGTAAACCTGCACTGGAGCATTGGAATCTAATACTGATCTCCCAGGAGCCAATCAAAGCACAAACTCTTAGAAGATTCACCCTTCTTGTACTTAAGTTTGCATTGCGCCTTTTGTATTCAATCCCGATGCAATTTCTATGTTACATGGTCAATGTGAAGGTCCAAGGGATACAGTAAAACTGCACTGGTGCATCGGAACCTAATACTGGCCTCCCAGGAGCCGAATAAACCACAATCTCTTAGAAGATTCACTCTTCTTGTACTTAAGTCGGCATTCTGCCTTTTGTATTCAATCCCGATGCAACTTCTGTGTTTCAAGTCGATGTGAAGGTCCAAGGGATACAGTTAACCAACACTGGTGCTTCGGAATCTAATACTGGTTTCCCAGGACTCGCTCAAAGCAAATAATCTCAGAAGGTTCAGTCTTCTTATACTTAAGTCGGCATTGTCCCATTTGTATTCAATCCCGATGCAATATCTGTGTTTCATGGTCAATATGAAGGTCCAAGGGATACAGTAAACCTGCACTAGTGCATCGGAATCCAATACTGGTCCCGCAGGAGCCGATCAAACCACAAACTCTTTGAAAAGTCACTCCTCTTCTACTTAAGTCGGCATTGACCCTTTCGTATTTAATCCCGATGCATCTTCTGTGTTTCAAGAAAATCTGAAAGTCCAAGGGATACAGTAAACCTGCACTGGTGCATCGGAATCTAATGCTATTCTCCCAGGAGCCGCTCAAATTTCAAACCCTTAGAACACTTACTCTTCTTGTATTTAAGTCGGTATTGACCCTTTTCTATTCAATCCCGATGCATCTTCTGTGTTTCAAGAAAATGTGAAAGTCCAAGGGATACAGTAAACCTGCACTGGTGGATTGGAATCTAATACTGGCCTCCCAGGAGCCGCGCAAACCACAAACTCTTAGAAGACTCACTCTTCTTGTACTTAAGTCGGCCTTGTGCCTTTAGTATTCAATCTCGAAGCAATTTCTGTGTTTCATAGTCAATGTGAAAGTCCAAGGGATACAGTAAACATGCACTGGTGCATCAGAATCTAATACTGGTCTCCCAGGACTCGCTGAAACCACAAACTTTTAGAAGATTCACTCTTCTTGTTCTTAAGTCGGCATTTTCCCTTTAGTATTATATCACGATGCAATTTCTGTGTTTCATCGTCAATGTGAATGTCCAAGGGATACAGTAAACCTACGCTGGTGCATCGGAATCAAACACTGGTCTCCCAGGAGCCGCTCAAACCACAATCTCTTAGAAGATTCACTCATCTTGTACTTAAGTCGGCATTGTGCCTTTTGTATTCAATCCCGGTGCAACTTCTGTGTTTCAAGTCAATGTGATAGTCCAGGGGATAAAGTAAACCTGCACTAATGGATCGGAATATTATACTGGTCTCCCAGGAGACGCTCAAGCCACAAACTCTTAGAAGATTCACTCTTCTTGTACTTAAGTTGGCATTTTCCCTTCAGAATTCAATCCCGATGCATTTTCTGTGTTTCATGGTAAATGTGAATGTCCAAGGGATGCAGTAAACCTGCACTGCTGCATCGGAATCTAATACTGGTCTCCCAGGAGCCGCTTAAACCACAGTTTCTTAGAAGATTCACTCTTCATGTACTTAAGGCGGCATTGTGCCTTTTGTATTCAATCCTGATGCAACGTTTGTGTTTCAAGTCAATGTGAATGTCCAAGGGATATGGTAAACCAACACTGATGCATCGGAATCTAATACTGGTCTCCCAGGAGCCGCTCAAACCGCAAACTCTTAGAAGTTTCACTCTTCTTGTATTTAAGTCGGCATTGACCCTTTTGTATCCAATCCCAATTCGATTTCTGTGTTTCATGGTCAATGTGAAGGTCCAAGGGATACAGTAATCCTGCACTGGTGCTTCGGAATCTAATACTGGTCTCCCAGGAGCCGCTCAAACCACAAACTCTTACAAGATCCACTCTTCTTGTACTTAACTCGGCATTGTCACTTTCGTATCCAATCCATATGCAATTTCTGTGTTTCATGGTCAATGTGAAAGTTCAAGGGATACAGTTAACCTGCACTGGTGCTACGGAATCTAATACTGGTGTACCAGGAGCCGCTTAAAGCACAAACTCTTAGAAGATTCACTCTTCTTGTACTTAAGTCGGCATTGTTCCGTTTGTATTCAATCCCGATGCAATTTCTGTGTTTCATGGTCAATGTGAAGATCCAAGGGATACAGTAAACCTGCACTGGAGCATCGGATTCTAATACTGGTTTGCCAGGAGCCACTCAAACCACAAACTCTTAGGAGATTCACTCTTCTTGTACTTAAGTCGGCATTGTTCTGTTTGTATTCAATCCCAATGCAATTTCTGTGTTTCATGGTCAATGTGAAGATCCAAGGGATACAGTAAACCTGCACTGGAGCATCGGATTCTAATACTGGTTTGCCAGGAGCCACTCAAACCACAAACTCTTAGGAGATTCACTCTTCTCGTACTTAAGTCGGCATTGACCCTTTTGTATCCAATCCCGATGCAAATTCTCTGTTTTATGGTCAATGTGAAGGTCCAAGGGATACAGTAAACCTGCACTAGTGAATCGGAATTTAATGCTATTCTCCCTGGAGCCGCTCAAATCACAAACTCTTAGAAGATTCACTAATCTTGTACTTAAGTCGGTATTGTTCCTTTTGTATTCAATCCCGATGCAATTTCTGTGTTTCATGGCCAATGTGAAGATCCAAAGGACACAGTAAACCAGCACTGGAGCATCGGAATCTAATACTGGTCTCCCAGAAGCTGTTCAAAGCACAAACTCTCAGAAGTTTCAATCTTCTTGTACTTAAGTCGGCATTGTGAATTTTGTATTCCATCCCATTGCGATTTCTGTGTTTCATGGTCAATGTGAAGGTCCAAGGGATACAGTAAACCTGCACTGGTCCATCGGAATCTAATACAGGCCTCCCAGGAGCCGCTCAAACCACAATCACTTAGAAGATTCACTCTTCTTGTACTTGAGTCGGCATTGTCCTTTTTGTATTCAATCCCAATGCAATTTCTGTGTTTTATGGTCAATCTGAAGGTCCAAGGGATACAGTAAACCTGCGCTGCTGCATCGGACTCTAATACTGGTCTCAGAGGAGCCGCTCAAACCACAAACTGTTAGATGATTCAATCTTCTTGTACTTAAGTCGGTATTGTCCCTTTTGTATTCAATCCTGATTCAATTTCGGTGTTTCATGGTCAATGTGAAGGTCTAAGGGATACAGTAAACCTGCACTGGTGCATCGGAATCTAATCCTGGTCTTCCAGGAGCCGCTCAAACCTCAAACTCTTAGAAGATGCACTCTTTTTGTACTTGAGTTGGTACTGTCCCTTTTGTATTTAATCCCGATTCAATTTCGGTGTTTCATGGCATTGTGAAGGTCCATGGGATACAGTAAACCTGCGCTGGTGCATCGGAATCTAATACTGGTCTCCCAGGAGCCGCTCAAAGCTCAAAATCTTAGAAGATTCACTCTTCTTGTACTTAAGTCGACATTGAGACTTTTGTATTCAATCCCGATGCGATATCTGTGTTTCATGGTCAATGTGAAGGTCAAAGGGATACAGTAAACCTGCACTGGTGAATCGGAATCTAATTGTGGTCTCGGAGGAGCCGCTCAAATCAGTTACTCTTAGAAAATTAACTCTTCTGGTACTTATGTCGGCATTGTCACTCTAGTATTCATTCCCCACGCAATTTGTGCGTTTCATGGTCAATGTGAATTTCCAAGGGATACAGTAAACCTGCACTGGTGCATCGGAATCTAATACTGGTCTCTTAGGAGCCACTCAAACCACCAACTCTTAGAAGATTCACTCTTCTTGTACTTAAGTCGGCATTGTGCCTTTTGTATTCAATCCCGATGCGATATCTGTGTTTCATGGTCAATGTGAAAGGCCAAGGGATACGGTAAATTCTGCACTGGTGCATCGGAATCTAATACTGGTCTCCCAGTGGCCGCTCAAACCGCAATCTTTTAGAAGATTCACTCTTCTTGTCCTTAAGTCGGCATTGTCACTTTTGTATCCAATCCATTGCAATTTCTGTGTTTCATGGTCAATGTGAAGATCCAAGGGATACAGTAAACCTGCACTGGAGCACCGGTATCTAATACTGGTCTCCCAGGAGCTGTTCAAAGCACAAACTCTCAGAAGTTTCCATCTTCTTGTACTTAAGTCGGCATTGTGAATTTTGTATTCTATCCCATTGCGATTTCTGTGTCTCATGGTCAATGTGAAGGTCAAAGGTACACAGTAAACCTGCACTGGTGAATCGGAATCTAATTGTGGTCTCGGAGGAGCCGCTCAATTCATTTACTCTTAGAAAATTAACTCTTCTGGTACTTATGTCGGCATTGTCACTCTAGTATTCATTCCCCACGCAATTTGTGCGTTTCAAGGTCAATGTGAAATTCCAAGGGATACAGTAAACCTGCACTGGAGCACCGGATTCTAATACTGGTCTCCCAGGAGCCGCTCAAAGCTCAAACTCTTAGAAGATTCACTCTTCTTGTACTTAAGTCGGCATTGTCCCTTTTGTATTCAATCCCGATGCAATTTCTGTGTTTCATGGTCAATGTTAGTGTAAAAGGGATACAGTAAAAATGCACTGAAGCATCGGAATCTAACACTCGTCTCCCAGGAGCCGCTCAAAGCACAGACACTTAGAAGTTTCACTCTTCTTGTCCTTAAGTCGGCTTTGTCACTTTTGTACTCAATCCATATGTAATTTCTGTTTCATGGTCTATGTGAAGGTCCAAGGGATACAGCAAACCTGCACTGGTGCATCGGAATCAAATACTAGTTCCCAGGAGTCGCCCAAAGCACAAGCAATTAGAAGATTCACTCTTCTTGTACTTAAGATGGCATTGTGACTTTTTTATTCATTCCCGATGCGATATCTGTGTTTCATGGTTAATGTGAAGGTCCAAGGGATACAGTAAACCTGCACTGGTGGATCGATATGTAATACTGGTCTCCCAGGATCCACTCAAACGACAAAGTCTTAGAAGATTCACTCTTCTCGTACTTAAGTCGGCATTGTCCCTCTTGTATTCAATCCCGATGCAAATTCTGTGTTTCATATTCAATGTGAAGGTAAAAGGGATACAGTAAAAATGCACTGAAGCATCGGAATCTAATACTGGTCTCCCAGGAGCCGCTCAAAGCACAAACTCTTCGTAGATTCGGTCTTCTAGTACTTAAGTCGGCATTGTCCCATTTGTATTATATCCCGATGCAATTTCTGTGTTTCATGGTCGATATGTAGGTCCAAGGGATACAGTAAACCTGCACTGGTGCATCGGAATTTAGTACTGGTCTCCCAGGATCCGCTCATAAGCACAAATTCTTACAAGATTCACTCTTCTTGTTCTTAAGTGGGCACTGTCAATTTTGTATTCATCCCGATGCGATTTCTGTGTTTCATGGGCATTGTGAAGGTCCAAGGAATACAGTAAATTCTGCACTGGAGCATCGGAATCCAACACTGGCCTCCCAGGAGCCGCTCAAACCACAAACTCTTAGTTGATTTACTCTTGATGTACATAACTCGGCATTGTGCCATTTGTATTCAATCCCGATCCAATTTCTGTGTTTCATGGTCAATGTGAAGGTCCAAGGGATACAGTAGTCCTGCACTGGTGCTTCGGAATCTAATACTGGTCTCCCAGGAGCCGCTCAAACCACAAACTCTTACAAGATCCACTCTTCTTGTACTTAACTCGGCATTGTCACTTTCGTATCCAATCCATATGCAATTTCTGTGTTTCATGGTCAATGTGAAAGTTCAAGGGATACAGTTAACCTGCACTGGTGCTACGGAATCTAATACTGGTGTACCAGGAGCCGCTTAAAGCACAAACTCTTAGAAGATTCACTCTTCTTGTACTTAAGTCGGCATTGTTCCGTTTGTATTCAATCCCGATGCAATTTCTGTGTTTCATGGTCAATGTGAAGATCCAAGGGATACAGTAAACCTGCACTGGAGCATCGGATTCTAATACTGGTTTGCCAGGAGCCACTCAAACCACAAACTCTTAGGAGATTCACTCTTCTTGTACTTAAGTCGGCATTGTTCTGTTTGTATTCAATCCCGATGCAATTTCTGTGTTTCATGGTCAATGTGAAGATCCAAGGGATACAGTAAACCTGCACTGGAGCATCGGATTCTAATACTGGTTTGCCAGGAGCCACTCAAACCACAAACTCTTAGGAGATTCACTCTTCTCGTACTTAAGTCGGCATTGACCCTTTTGTATCCAATCCCGATGCAAATTCTCTGTTTTATGGTCAATGTGAAGGTCCAAGGGATACAGTAAACCTGCACTAGTGAATCGGAATTTAATGCTATTCTCCCTGGAGCCGCTCAAATCACAAACTCTTAGAAGATTCACTAATCTTGTACTTAAGTCGGTATTGTTCCTTTTGTATTCAATCCCGATGCAATTTCTGTGTTTCATGGCCAATGTGAAGATCCAAAGGACACAGTAAACCAGCACTGGAGCATCGGAATCTAATACTGGTCTCCCAGAAGCTGTTCAAAGCACAAACTCTCAGAAGTTTCAATCTTCTTGTACTTAAGTCGGCATTGTGAATTTTGTATTCCATCCCATTGCGATTTCTGTGTTTCATGGTCAATGTGAAGGTCCAAGGGATACAGTAAACCTGCACTGGTCCATCGGAATCTAATACAGGCCTCCCAGGAGCCGCTCAAACCACAATCACTTAGAAGATTCACTCTTCTTGTACTTGAGTCGGCATTGTCCTTTTTGTATTCAATCCCAATGCAATTTCTGTGTTTTATGGTCAATCTGAAGGTCCAAGGGACACAGTAAACCTGCGCTGCTGCATCGGACTCTAATACTGGTCTCAGAGGAGCCGCTCAAACCACAAACTGTTAGATGATTCAATCTTCTTGTACTTAAGTCGGTATTGTCCCTTTTGTATTCAATCCTGATTCAATTTCGGTGTTTCATGGTCAATGTGAAGGTCTAAGGGATACAGTAAACCTGCACTGGTGCATCGGAATCTAATCCTGGTCTTCCAGGAGCCGCTCAAACCTCAAACTCTTAGAAGATGCACTCTTTTTGTACTTGAGTTGGTACTGTCCCTTTTGTATTTAATCCCGATTCAATTTCGGTGTTTCATGGCATTGTGAAGGTCCATGGGATACAGTAAACCTGCGCTGGTGCATCGGAATCTAATACTGGTCTCCCAGGAGCCGCTCAAAGCTCAAAATCTTAGAAGATTCACTCTTCTTGTACTTAAGTCGACATTGAGACTTTTGTATTCAATCCCGATGCGATATCTGTGTTTCATGGTCAATGTGAAGGTCAAAGGGATACAGTAAACCTGCACTGGTGAATCGGAATCTAATTGTGGTCTCGGAGGAGCCGCTCAAATCAGTTACTCTTAGAAAATTAACTCTTCTGGTACTTATGTCGGCATTGTCACTCTAGTATTCATTCCCCACGCAATTTGTGCGTTTCATGGTCAATGTGAATTTCCAAGGGATACAGTAAACCTGCACTGGTGCATCGGAATCTAATACTGGTCTCTTAGGAGCCACTCAAACCACCAACTCTTAGAAGATTCACTCTTCTTGTACTTAAGTCGGCATTGTGCCTTTTGTATTCAATCCCGATGCGATATCTGTGTTTCATGGTCAATGTGAAAGGCCAAGGGATACGGTAAATTCTGCACTGGTGCATCGGAATCTAATACTGGTCTCCCAGTGGCCGCTCAAACCGCAATCTTTTAGAAGATTCACTCTTCTTGTCCTTAAGTCGGCATTGTCACTTTTGTATCCAATCCATTGCAATTTCTGTGTTTCATGGTCAATGTGAAGATCCAAGGGATACAGTAAACCTGCACTGGAGCACCGGTATCTAATACTGGTCTCCCAGGAGCTGTTCAAAGCACAAACTCTCAGAAGTTTCCATCTTCTTGTACTTAAGTCGGCATTGTGAATTTTGTATTCTATCCCATTGCGATTTCTGTGTCTCATGGTCAATGTGAAGGTCAAAGGTACACAGTAAACCTGCACTGGTGAATCGGAATCTAATTGTGGTCTCGGAGGAGCCGCTCAATTCATTTACTCTTAGAAAATTAACTCTTCTGGTACTTATGTCGGCATTGTCACTCTAGTATTCATTCCCCACGCAATTTGTGCGTTTCAAGGTCAATGTGAAATTCCAAGGGATACAGTAAACCTGCACTGGAGCACCGGATTCTAATACTGGTCTCCCAGGAGCCGCTCAAAGCTCAAACTCTTAGAAGATTCACTCTTCTTGTACTTAAGTCGGCATTGTCCCTTTTGTATTCAATCCCGATGCAATTTCTGTGTTTCATGGTCAATGTTAGTGTAAAAGGGATACAGTAAAAATGCACTGAAGCATCGGAATCTAACACTCGTCTCCCAGGAGCCGCTCAAAGCACAGACACTTAGAAGTTTCACTCTTCTTGTCCTTAAGTCGGCTTTGTCACTTTTGTACTCAATCCATATGTAATTTCTGTTTCATGGTCTATGTGAAGGTCCAAGGGATACAGCAAACCTGCACTGGTGCATCGGAATCAAATACTAGTTCCCAGGAGTCGCCCAAAGCACAAGCAATTAGAAGATTCACTCTTCTTGTACTTAAGATGGCATTGTGACTTTTTTATTCATTCCCGATGCGATATCTGTGTTTCATGGTTAATGTGAAGGTCCAAGGGATACAGTAAACCTGCACTGGTGGATCGATATGTAATACTGGTCTCCCAGGATCCACTCAAACGACAAAGTCTTAGAAGATTCACTCTTCTCGTACTTAAGTCGGCATTGTCCCTCTTGTATTCAATCCCGATGCAAATTCTGTGTTTCATATTCAATGTGAAGGTAAAAGGGATACAGTAAAAATGCACTGAAGCATCGGAATCTAATACTGGTCTCCCAGGAGCCGCTCAAAGCACAAACTCTTCGTAGATTCGGTCTTCTAGTACTTAAGTCGGCATTGTCCCATTTGTATTATATCCCGATGCAATTTCTGTGTTTCATGGTCGATATGTAGGTCCAAGGGATACAGTAAACCTGCACTGGTGCATCGGAATTTAGTACTGGTCTCCCAGGATCCGCTCATAAGCACAAATTCTTACAAGATTCACTCTTCTTGTTCTTAAGTGGGCACTGTCAATTTTGTATTCATCCCGATGCGATTTCTGTGTTTCATGGGCATTGTGAAGGTCCAAGGAATACAGTAAATTCTGCACTGGAGCATCGGAATCCAACACTGGCCTCCCAGGAGCCGCTCAAACCACAAACTCTTAGTTGATTTACTCTTGATGTACATAACTCGGCATTGTGCCATTTGTATTCAATCCCGATCCAATTTCTGTGTTTCATGGTCAATGTGAAGGTCCAAGGGATACAGTAGTCCTGCACTGGTGCTTCGGAATCTAATACTGGTCTCCCAGGAGCCGCTCAAACCACAAACTCTTACAAGATCCACTCTTCTTGTACTTAACTCGGCATTGTCACTTTCGTATCCAATCCATATGCAATTTCTGTGTTTCATGGTCAATGTGAAAGTTCAAGGGATACAGTTAACCTGCACTGGTGCTACGGAATCTAATACTGGTGTACCAGGAGCCGCTTAAAGCACAAACTCTTAGAAGATTCACTCTTCTTGTACTTAAGTCGGCATTGTTCCGTTTGTATTCAATCCCGATGCAATTTCTGTGTTTCATGGTCAATGTGAAGATCCAAGGGATACAGTAAACCTGCACTGGAGCATCGGATTCTAATACTGGTTTGCCAGGAGCCACTCAAACCACAAACTCTTAGGAGATTCACTCTTCTTGTACTTAAGTCGGCATTGTTCTGTTTGTATTCAATCCCGATGCAATTTCTGTGTTTCATGGTCAATGTGAAGATCCAAGGGATACAGTAAACCTGCACTGGAGCATCGGATTCTAATACTGGTTTGCCAGGAGCCACTCAAACCACAAACTCTTAGGAGATTCACTCTTCTCGTACTTAAGTCGGCATTGACCCTTTTGTATCCAATCCCGATGCAAATTCTCTGTTTTATGGTCAATGTGAAGGTCCAAGGGATACAGTAAACCTGCACTAGTGAATCGGAATTTAATGCTATTCTCCCTGGAGCCGCTCAAATCACAAACTCTTAGAAGATTCACTAATCTTGTACTTAAGTCGGTATTGTTCCTTTTGTATTCAATCCCGATGCAATTTCTGTGTTTCATGGCCAATGTGAAGATCCAAAGGACACAGTAAACCAGCACTGGAGCATCGGAATCTAATACTGGTCTCCCAGAAGCTGTTCAAAGCACAAACTCTCAGAAGTTTCAATCTTCTTGTACTTAAGTCGGCATTGTGAATTTTGTATTCCATCCCATTGCGATTTCTGTGTTTCATGGTCAATGTGAAGGTCCAAGGGATACAGTAAACCTGCACTGGTCCATCGGAATCTAATACAGGCCTCCCAGGAGCCGCTCAAACCACAATCACTTAGAAGATTCACTCTTCTTGTACTTGAGTCGGCATTGTCCTTTTTGTATTCAATCCCAATGCAATTTCTGTGTTTTATGGTCAATCTGAAGGTCCAAGGGACACAGTAAACCTGCGCTGCTGCATCGGACTCTAATACTGGTCTCAGAGGAGCCGCTCAAACCACAAACTGTTAGATGATTCAATCTTCTTGTACTTAAGTCGGTATTGTCCCTTTTGTATTCAATCCTGATTCAATTTCGGTGTTTCATGGTCAATGTGAAGGTCTAAGGGATACAGTAAACCTGCACTGGTGCATCGGAATCTAATCCTGGTCTTCCAGGAGCCGCTCAAACCTCAAACTCTTAGAAGATGCACTCTTTTTGTACTTGAGTTGGTACTGTCCCTTTTGTATTTAATCCCGATTCAATTTCGGTGTTTCATGGCATTGTGAAGGTCCATGGGATACAGTAAACCTGCGCTGGTGCATCGGAATCTAATACTGGTCTCCCAGGAGCCGCTCAAAGCTCAAAATCTTAGAAGATTCACTCTTCTTGTACTTAAGTCGACATTGAGACTTTTGTATTCAATCCCGATGCGATATCTGTGTTTCATGGTCAATGTGAAGGTCAAAGGGATACAGTAAACCTGCACTGGTGAATCGGAATCTAATTGTGGTCTCGGAGGAGCCGCTCAAATCAGTTACTCTTAGAAAATTAACTCTTCTGGTACTTATGTCGGCATTGTCACTCTAGTATTCATTCCCCACGCAATTTGTGCGTTTCATGGTCAATGTGAATTTCCAAGGGATACAGTAAACCTGCACTGGTGCATCGGAATCTAATACTGGTCTCTTAGGAGCCACTCAAACCACCAACTCTTAGAAGATTCACTCTTCTTGTACTTAAGTCGGCATTGTGCCTTTTGTATTCAATCCCGATGCGATATCTGTGTTTCATGGTCAATGTGAAAGGCCAAGGGATACGGTAAATTCTGCACTGGTGCATCGGAATCTAATACTGGTCTCCCAGTGGCCGCTCAAACCGCAATCTTTTAGAAGATTCACTCTTCTTGTCCTTAAGTCGGCATTGTCACTTTTGTATCCAATCCATTGCAATTTCTGTGTTTCATGGTCAATGTGAAGATCCAAGGGATACAGTAAACCTGCACTGGAGCACCGGTATCTAATACTGGTCTCCCAGGAGCTGTTCAAAGCACAAACTCTCAGAAGTTTCCATCTTCTTGTACTTAAGTCGGCATTGTGAATTTTGTATTCTATCCCATTGCGATTTCTGTGTCTCATGGTCAATGTGAAGGTCAAAGGTACACAGTAAACCTGCACTGGTGAATCGGAATCTAATTGTGGTCTCGGAGGAGCCGCTCAATTCATTTACTCTTAGAAAATTAACTCTTCTGGTACTTATGTCGGCATTGTCACTCTAGTATTCATTCCCCACGCATTTTGTGCGTTTCAAGGTCAATGCGAAATTCCAAGGGATACAGTAAACCTGCACTGGAGCACCGGATTCTAATACTGGTCTCCCAGGAGCCGCTCAAAGCTCAAACTCTTAGAAGATTCACTCTTCTTGTACTTAAGTCGGCATTGTCCCTTTTGTATTCAATCCCGATGCAATTTCTGTGTTTCATGGTCAATGTTAGTGTAAAAGGGATACAGTAAAAATGCACTGAAGCATCGGAATCTAACACTCGTCTCCCAGGAGCCGCTCAAAGCACAGACACTTAGAAGTTTCACTCTTCTTGTCCTTAAGTCGGCTTTGTCACTTTTGTACTCAATCCATATGTAATTTCTGTTTCATGGTCTATGTGAAGGTCCAAGGGATACAGCAAACCTGCACTGGTGCATCGGAATCAAATACTAGTTCCCAGGAGTCGCCCAAAGCACAAGCAATTAGAAGATTCACTCTTCTTGTACTTAAGATGGCATTGTGACTTTTTTATTCATTCCCGATGCGATATCTGTGTTTCATGGTTAATGTGAAGGCCCAAGGGATACAGTAAACCTGCACTGGTGGATCGATATGTAATACTGGTCTCCCAGGATCCACTCAAACGACAAAGTCTTAGAAGATTCACTCCTCTCGTACTTAAGTCGGCATTGTCCCTCTTGTATTCAATCCCGATGCAAATTCTGTGTTTCATATTCAATGTGAAGGTAAAAGGGATACAGTAAAAATGCACTGAAGCATCGGAATCTAATACTGGTCTCCCAGGAGCCGCTCAAAGCACAAACTCTTCGTAGATTCGGTCTTCTAGTACTTAAGTCGGCATTGTCCCATTTGTATTATATCCCGATGCAATTTCTGTGTTTCATGGTCGATATGTAGGTCCAAGGGATACAGTAAACCTGCACTGGTGCATCGGAATTTAGTACTGGTCTCCCAGGATCCGCTCATAAGCACAAATTCTTACAAGATTCACTCTTCTTGTTCTTAAGTGGGCACTGTCAATTTTGTATTCATCCCGATGCGATTTCTGTGTTTCATGGGCATTGTGAAGGTCCAAGGAATACAGTAAACTCTGCACTGGAGCATCGGAATCCAACACTGGCCTCCCAGGAGCCGCTCAAACCACAAACTCTTAGTTGATTTACTCTTGATGTACATAACTCGGCATTGTGCCATTTGTATTCAATCCCGATCCAATTTCTGTGTTTCATGGTCAATGTAAAGGTCCAAGGGATACAGTAAACCTGCACTGGTGCATCGGAATCTAATACTAGCCTCCGAGGAGCCGCTCAAACCACAAACTCTTCGTAGATTCGGTCTTCTAGTACTTAAGTCGGCATTGTCCCATTTGTATTATATCCCGATGCAGTTTCTGTGTTCAATGGTCGATATGTAGGTCCAAGGGAGACAGTAAACCTGCACTGGTGCATCGGAATTTAATACTGGTCTCCCAGGATCCGCTCGTAAGCACAAATTCTTACCAAATTCACTGTCCTTGTACTGAAGTCGGCATTGTCAATTTTGTATTCAATCCGAATGCGATTTTTGTGTTTCATGCTCATTGTGAAGGTCCAAGGGATACAGTAAACCTGCACTTTTGCATCGGAATCTAATACTGGTCTTCCAGGAGCCTTTCAAAGCACAACCTCATAGAAGATTCACTCTTCTTATACTTAAGTTGGCATTCTGCCTTTTTTATTCAATCCCGATGTTATTTCTGTGTATCATGGTCTATGTGAAGGCATAAGGAATACAGTAAATTCTGCACTGGTGCACCGGAATCCAATACTGGCCTCCCAGGAGCCGCTCAAACCACAAACTCTTAGAAGATTTACTCTTGGTGTACTTAAGTCTGCATTGTGCCCTTTGTATTCAATCCCGTTCCTATTTCTGTGTTTCATGGTCAATGTGAAGGTCCAAGGGATACAGTAAACCTGCACTGGTGCATCGGAATCTAATACTGGTCTCCCAGGAGCCGCTCAAACCACAATCTCTTGGAAGATTCACACTTCTAGTAATTAAGTCGGCATTGTCCCTTTTGTATTATATCCCGATGCAATTTCTGTTCTTCCGTAGGTCCCAGGGATACAGTAAACTTGAACTGGTGCATCGGAATTTAATACTGGTCTCTAAGGAGCCGCTCATAAGCACAATCTCTTAGAAGGTTCAACCTTCTTGTACTTAAGTCGGCATTGACCCTTTTTTATTCAATCCCGATGCAATTTCTGTGATTCATGGTCAATGTGAAGGTCCAAGGGATACATTAAACCAGCACTCGTACATCGTTATCCAATACCGGTCTCCCAGGAGCAGCTCAAACCACAAACTCTTGGAAGAATCATTCTTCTTGCACATAAGTCGGCATTGTGACTATTGTATTCAGTCCCGATGCGATTTCTGTGTTTCGGGGTCAATGTGTCTGTCCAAGGGATACAGTAAACCTGCACTAATGCTGGTCTCCCAGGAGCCGCTCAAACCACAAACTTTTTGAAGGTTCACTCTTCTTGTACTTAAGTCGGCATTGTGCATTTTGTATTCAATCCCGTTAAAAAATATGTGTTTCATGGTAAATGTGCAGGTCTGAGGGATACAGTAAAATTGCACTGGTGCACCGCAATCTAATACTGGTCTCCCAGGAGCCGTTCAAAGCACAAACTCTTAGAAGTTTCACTGTTCTTGTACTTATGTTGCCATTGTGCCTTTTGTATTCAATCCCGAGGGGCTTTCTGTGTTCCATGGTCAATGTAAAGGTCCAAGGGATACAGTAAACCAACACTGGTGCTTCGGAACCTAATACTGGTTTCCCAGGACTCGCTCAAAGCTCAAACTCTTCGAAGATTCACTCTTCTTGTACTTAAGACCGCATTGTGACATTTTTAATCATTCCCGATGCGCTATTGGTGTTTCATGGTTAATTTGAAGGTCCAAGGGATACAGTAAACCTGCACTGGGCAATCGGAATCTAATACTGGTCCCCCAGGAGCCGCTCAAATCTCAAACTCTTAGAATATTCACTCTTCTTGTACTTAGGTCGGCATTGTCCCTTTTGTATTCAATCCTGGTTCAATTTTTGGGTTTCATGGTCAATGTGAAGGCCTAAAGGATACGGTAAACCTTCCCTGGCGCATCGGAATCTAATACTGGTCTCCCAGGAGCCGCTCAAACCATAATCTCTTAGAAGATTCACTCTTCTTGCACTTAAGTCGGCATAGACCCTTTTGTATTCAATCCCGATGAAATTTCTGTGTTTCATGGTCAATGTGAAGATAAAAGGGATGAACTAACCTGCACTCAAGCATCGGAATCTAATACTTATCTCCCAGGAGCCACTCAAAGCACAAACTCTTAGAAGATTCACTCATCTTGTGCTTAAGTCGGCACTGTCCCTTTTGTATTCAATCCCTATGCGATTTCTGTGTTTTATGGTCAATGTGAAGTTCCAGGGGATACAGTAAACCAGCACTGGTGCATCGTAATCTAATACTGGTCTCCGAGGAGCCATTCAAACCACAAACTCTTAGAAGATTCGCTCTTCTTGTACTTAAGTCGGCATTGTCCCTTTTGTATTCAATCCCGATGCAATTTCTGTGTTTCATGGTCAATGTGAAGGTCCAAGGGATACAGTAATCTTGCACTGGTACATCGGAATCTAATACTGGACTCCCAGGAGCCGCTCAAACCACTAACTCTTGGAAGATTGACACTTCTAGGACTTAAGTCGGCATTGTCCCTTTTGTATTATATCCCGATGCAACTTCTGTGTTTCATGGTCAGTGTGAAGGTCCAAGGGATACAGTAAACCTCCACTGGTGCATCGGAATCTAATACTAGTCCCCAGTAGCCGCTCAAACCGTAATGTCTTAGAAGATTCACTCTTCTTGTATTTAAGTCTTCATTATCCCTTTTGTATTCAATCCTGATGCAATTCCGGTGTTTCATGGTCAATTTAAATATCCATGGGATACAGTAAACCAACACTGGTGGATCGGAATCTAATACTGGTTTCCCAGGACTCGCTCAAAGCACAAACTCTTAGAAGATTCACTCTTCTTGTACTTAAGACGGCGTTGTGACTTTTTTATTCATTCCCGACGTGAAATCTTTGTTTCATGATTAATAAGAAGGTCCAAGGGATACAGTAAACCTACTCTGGGCAATCGGAATCTAATACTGGTCTCCCAGGAGCCGCTCAAATTACAAACTCTTAGAAGATTCACTCTTCTTGTACTTACATCGGCATTGTCCCTTTTGTATTCAATCCGGATGCAATTTCTGTGCTTCATGGTCAATGTGATGGTCGAAGGGATACAGTAAACCTGCAGTGGTAAATCGGGATCTAATACTGGTCTCCCAGGAGCCGTTCAAAGCACAAACTCTTAGAGTGTTCACTGTTCTTGTACTTAAGTAAGCATTGTGCCATTTGTATTCAATCTCAATGCGATTTCTGTGTTTCATGGTCACTGTGAAGGTCCAAGGGATAGAGTAATTCCTGCAATGGTGCATCGGAACCTAATACTGGCCTCCCAGGAGCCGCTCAAACCACAATCTCTTAGAAGATTCACTCTTCTTGTACTTACGTCTTCATTGTCCCTTTTGTATTCAATCCGGATGCAATTTCTGTGTTTCATGGTCAATGTGATGGTCGAAGGGATACAGTAAACCTGCAGTGGTGCATCGGGATCTAATACTGGTTTCCCAGGAGCCGCTCAAAGCACCAACTCTTAGAAGATTCACTCTTCTTGTACTTAAGACGGCATTGTGACATTTTTATTCATTCCCGATGCGCTATTGGTGTTTCATGGTTAATGTGAAGGTCCAAGGGATACAGTAAATTATGCACTGGTGCATCTGAATCTAATACTGGTCTCCCAGGAGTCCCTCAAACCACAATCTCTAAGGAGATTCACTCTTCTTGTACTTAAGTCGCCATTGTCCCTTTTGTATTCAATCCTGATGCAATTTCTGTGTTTCATGGTCAATGTGAAGGTCCAAGGGATACAGTAAACCAACACTGGTGCATCGGAATCTAATACTGGTTTCCAAGGACTCGTTCAAATCACAAACTCTTAGAAGATTCACTCTTCTTGTATTTAAGAGGGCATTGTGACTTTTTTATTCATTCCCGATGCGATATCTATGTTTCATGGTTACTGTGAAGGTCCAAGGGATACAGTAAACCTACACTGGGCAATCGGAATCTAATACTGGTCTCCCGGTAGCCGCTCAAATCACAAACTCTTAGAAGATTCACTCTTCTTGTACTTAAGTCGGCATTGTCCCTTTTGTATTCAGTCCTGATGAAATTTCTGTGTTTCATGGTCAATGTGAAGGTCCAAAGGATACAGTAAACAAGCACTGGTGAATCGGAATCTAATACTGGTTTCCCAGGAGCCGCTCAAACCACAAACTCTTGGAAGATTCACACTTCTAGGACTTAAGTCGTCATTGTCCATTTTGTATTATATCCCAATGCAGTTTCTGTGTGTCATGGTCGATGTGTAGGTCCAAGGGATACAGTAAACCTGCACTGGTGCATCGGAATCTAATAATGGTCTCCCAGGAGCCGCTCAATTTAGAAACTCTTAGAAGTTTCCCTCCTCTTGTACTTAAGTCGGCATTGTGCCTTTTGTATTCAATCCCGATGCAATTTCTGTGTTTCAAGGTCAATGTGAAGGTCCAAGGGATACAGAAAACCTGCACTGGTGCATTGGAATGTTATACTGGTCTCCCAGGAGCAGCTCAAACCACAATTTCTTGAAAGATTCACTCTTGTTGTCCTTAAGTCGGCAATGTCCTTATTCCATTCAATCCCAATGCGATTTCTGTGTTTCATATTCAATGTGAAGGTCCAAGGCATACAGTAAAACTAGACTGGTGCATCGGAATCCAATACCGGTCTCCCAGGAGCTGCTCCAATCACAAACCCTTGGAAGATTCACTCTTTTTGTACTTGAGTCGGCATTGTGACTTTTGTATTCAATCACGATTCGATTTCTGTGCTTCATGGTTAATGTGAAGGTAAAAGGGATACAGTAAACCTGCACTGGTGCATCGGTATCTAATACTGGTCTCCCAGGAGCCGCTCAAACCACAAACTTTTAGAAGGTTCACTCTTCTTGTATTTAAGTCGGCATTGAGTCTTTTAAATTCAAACCCAATGCGATTTCTGTGTTTCATGGTCAATGTTAAGGTCCAAGGGATACAGTAAACCTGCACTTATGCATCGGAAACTAATACTGGTCTCCCAGGAGCGGTTCAAAGCACAAACCCTTAGAAGATTCACTGCTCTTGTACTTAAGTCGGCATTGTGCCTTTTGTATTCAATCCCGATGCGATTTCTGTGTTTCATGGTCAATGTGAAGGTCCAGGGGATACAGTAAACCTGCACTGGTGCTTTGGAATCTTATACTGGCCTCCCAGGAGCCGCTAAAAGCACAAATTCGTAGAAAGACTCACTCTTCTTGTATTAAGTCGGAATTGTCATTTTTATGTATTCAATCCCAATGCGATTTCTGTGTTTCATGGTCAATGTGAAGGTCCAAGGGATACAGTAAAACTGCACTGTAGAATCTCAAAGTAATACTGGTTTTCCAGGAGCCATTAAAAGTACAAATTCTTAGAAAATTCTCTCTTGTTGTACTTAAGTTTGCATTGTGCTTTTTGTATTCGATCCCGATGCGTTTTCTGTGTTTCATGGTCAATGTGAAGGTCCAAGGGATACAGTAAACCTGCACTGGGGCATCGGAATCTAATACTGGTCTCCCAGGAGCCACCAAAAGCACAAATTCGTAGAAGATTCACTCTTCTTGTCTTAAGTTGGCATTGTGTCTTTTGCATTCAATCCTGATTCAATTTCTGTGTTTCTTGGTCAATGTGAGGGTCCAAGGGATGCAGTAAACCAGCACTGGTGCATCGCAATCTAATACTGGTCTCCCAGGAGCCACTCAAATCACAAACTCTTAGCGGATTCACCCTTCTTGTACTTAAGTCGGCATTGTGCATTTTGTATTCAATCCCGTTGCAAATTCTGTGTTTCATGGTCAATGTGAAGGTCCAAGGGATACAGTAAACCTGCACTGGGGCATCGGAATCTAATACTGGTCTCCCAGGAGCCACCAAAAGCACAAATTCGTAGAAGATTCACTCTTCTTGTCTTAAGTCGGCATTGTGTCTTTTGTATTCAATCCTTATTCAATTTCTGTGTTTCTTGGTCAATGTGAGGGTCCAAGGGATGCAGTAAACCAGCACTGGTGCATCGCAATCTAATACTGGTCTCCCAGGAGCCGCTCAAATCACAAACTCTTAGCGGATTCACCCTTCTTGTACTTAAGTCGGCATTGTGCATTTTGTATTCAATCCCGTTGCAAATTCTGTGTTTCATGGTCAATGTGAAGGTCCAAGGGATACAGTAAACCTGCACTGGTGCATCGTAATCTAATACTGGTCTCCGAGGAGCCGCTCAAACCGCCAACTCTTAGAAGATTCACTCTTTTTGTACTTAAGTCGGCATTGTGCCCTTTGTATTCAATCCCGATGCAATTTCTCTGTTTCATGGTCAATGTGTAGGTCCAAGGCATACCGTTAACCTGCACTGGTGCATCGGGATCTAATACTGGTCTAACAGGAGACGCTCAAACTACAAACTCTTAGAAGATTCACTCTTCTCGTACTTAAGTCGGCATTGTTCATTTTGTATTCAAACTCTTAGAAGATTCACTCTTCTTGTACTTAAGTCGGCATTGTTCCGTTTGTATTCAATCCCGATGCAATTTCTGTGTTTCATGGTCAATGTGAAGATCCAAGGGATACAGTAAACCTGCACTGGAGCATCGGATTCTAATACTGGTTTGCCAGGAGCCACTCAAACCACAAACTCTTAGGAGATTCACTCTTCTTGTACTTAAGTCGGCATTGTTCTGTTTGTATTCAATCCCGATGCAATTTCTGTGTTTCATGGTCAATGTGAAGATCCAAGGGATACAGTAAACCTGCACTGGTGCATCGGAATCTAATACTGGTCTCCCAGGAGCCGTTCAAGCCACAAACTCTTAGAAGTTTCACTCTTCTTGTACTAAAGTCGGCTTTGTCCCTTTTGAATTCAAACCCGATGCAGTTTCTGTGTTTCATGGTCAATTTGAGGTTGCAAGGGATACAGTAAACCTGCACTGGTGCATCGGAATCCAATACTGGTCTCCCAGGAGCCGCTCATACTACAGTCTCTTAGAAGATTCACTCTTCGTCTACTTGAGACGTCTTTGTCTCTTTTATATTCAATCCTGATGCAATTTCTGTGTTTCGTCTTCAATGTGAAGGTCCAAGGGACACAGTAAACCTGCAATGCACTGGGCTATCGGAATCTAATACGGGTCTCCCAGGAGCCGCTCAAAGCACAAACTCTTTGAAGATTCACTCATCTTGTCCTTAAGTCGGTATTTTTTTCTTCAATCCCAATGCTATTTGTGTGTTTCATGGTCAATGTGAAGGTCCAAGCGATACAGTAAATTCTGCACTGGTGCTTCGGAATCTAATACTGATATCCCAGGAGCTGCTCAAACCGCAAACTCTTAGAAGATTCACTCTTGTTGTATGTCAGTCGGCATTGTGCCTTTTGTATTCTATCCCGTTGCGATTCCTGTAGTTCATGGTCAATATGAAGGTCCAAGGGATACAGTAAACCTGAACTGTTGCATCGAAATCTAATACTGGTCCCCGAGGAGCCGCTCAAACCACAAACTCTTAGAAGATTCACTCATTTTGTACTTAACTCGGCATTGTGCCCTTCGTATTCAATCCCGATGCAATTTCTGTGTTTCATGGTCAATGTGAAGGTCCAAGGGATACAGTAAACCTGCACTGGTGCATCGGAATCTAATACTGGTCGCCCAGGAGCCACTCAAACCACAAAGCCTTAAAAGTTTCACTTTTCTTGAACTTAAGACGGCACAGTCCGTTTGTATTCAATCATGGTGCAATTTTTGTGGTTTACGGTCAATGAGAAGATCCATGGGATACACTAAACCTGAACTCGTGCACCGGAATCTAATACTGGTCTCCCAGGAGCCGCTCAAACCCCAGACGCTTAAAAGATTCACTCTTCTCGTACTTAATTCATCATTGTCCATTTTGTATTCAATCCCGATGCAATTTCTGTGTTTCATGGACAATGTGAAGGTCCAAGGGATACGGCAAACCTACACTGGTGCATCGGAATCTAATACTGGTCTCCCAGGGGCCGCTCAAACCACAAACTCATAGAAGTTTCACTCTTCTTGTACTAAAGTCGGCTTTGTCCCTTTTGAATTCAAACCCGATGCAGTTTCTGTGTTTCATGGTCAATTTGAGGTTGCAAGGGATACAGTAAACCTGCACTGGTGCTTCGGAATCTATCTCTGGTCCCCAGGAGCCGCTCGAACCCCAAATTCTTAGAAGATTCACTCTTGTTGTCCTTAATTAGGTATGGTCACTTTTCTATTCTATCCCATTGCGATTTCTGTGTTTCATGGTTAATGTGAAGGTCCAATATATACAGTAAACCTGTACTGGTGAATCGGAATGTAATACTGGTCTCCCAGGAGCCGCTAAAATCACATCTTCTTAGAAGATTCACTCTTCTTGTACTTAAGTCGGCATTGTCTCTTTTTTATTCAATCCCAATGTTATTTCTGTGTTCCATGGTCAATGTGAAGGTCCAAGGGATACGGTAAACCTGAACTCGTGCACCGGAATCTATTACTGGTCTCCCAGGAGCCGCTTAAACCACAAACTCTTAGAAGATTCACTCCTCTCGTACTTAATTCGGCTTTGACTCTTTTGTATTCAATCCCAATGCGATTTCTGTGTTTCATGGTCAATGTGAAGGTCCAGGGGATACAGTAAACCTGCACTGGTGCTTTGGAATCTTATACTGGCCTCCCAGGAGCCGCTAAAAGCACAAATTCGTAGAAGTCTCACTCTTCTTGTCTTAAGTCGGAATTGTCTTTTTTATGTATTCAATCCCAATGCGATATCTGTGTTTCATGGTCAATGTGAAGGTCCAAGGGATACAGTAAAACTCCACTGTAGAATCTTAAGCTAATACTGGTCTTCCAGGAGCCATTAAAAGTACAAGTTCTTAGAAAATTCTGTCTTGTTGTACTTAAGTTTGCATTGTGCTTTTTGTATTCAATCCCGATGCGTTTTCTGTTTTTTATGGTCAATGTGAAGGTCCAAGGGATACAGTAAACCTGCATTTTGGCATCGGAATATAATACTGGTCTCCCAGGAGCCACCAAAAGCACAAATTCGTAGAAGATTCACTCTTCTTGTCTTAAGTCGGCATTGTGTCTTTTGTATTCAATCCTGATTCAATTTCTGTGTTTCTTGGTCAATGTGAGGGTCCAAGGGATGCAGTAAACCAACACTGGTGTATCGCAATCAAATACTGGTCTCCCAGGAGCCGCTCAAATCACAAACTCTTAGAGGATTCACTCTTCTTGTACTTAAGTCGGCATTGTGCATTTTGTATTCAAACCCGTTGCAAATTCTGTGTTTCATGGTCAATGTGAAGGTCCAAGGGATACAGTAAATTCTGCACTGGTGTATCGGAATCTTGTACTGGTCTCCCAGGAGTCGCTCAAAGCACAAACACTTAGAAGATTCACTCTTCTTTTACTTAAGTCGGCATTCTCCCTTTTGTAATCAATCCCGATGCAATATCTGTGTTTCTTGGTCAATGTGAAGGTCCAAGGGATACAGTAAACCTGCACTGGTGCATCGTAATCTAATACTGGTCTCCGAGGAGCCGCTCAAACCACAAACTCTTAGAAGATTCACTCTTTTTGTACTTAAGTCGGCATTGTGCCCTTTGTATTCAATCGCGATGCAATTTCTCTGTTTCATGGTCAATGGGTAGGTCCAAGGCATACACTTAACCTGCACTGGTGCATCGGGATCTAATACTGGTCTAACAGGAGCCGCTCAAACTACAAACTCTTAGAATGTTCACTCTTCTCGTACTTAAGTCGGCATTGTTCATTTTGTATTCAATCCCGATGCAATTTCTGTCTTTCATGGTCAATGTCAAGGTCCAAGTGATACAGTAAACCTGTGTTGGTGAATCGTAATCTAATAAAAGTCTCCCAGGAGCCGCTCAAATCACATACTCTTGGAAGATTCACTCTTTTTGTACTTCAGTCGGCATAGTCCGTTTGTATTCAATCACGCTAAAATTTCTGTGTTTTACGGTCAATGTGAAGGTCCAAGGGATACAGTAAACCTGAACTCGTGCACCGGAATCTATTACTGTTCTCCCAGGAGCCGCTTAAACCACAAACTCTTAGAAGATTCACTCTTCTCGTACTTAATTCGGCTTTGTCCCTTTTGTATTCAATCCAAATGCGATTTCTGTGTTTCATGGTCAATGTGAATGTCCAAGGGATACAGTAAACCTGCACTGGTGAATCGGAATCTAATACTGGTCTCCCAGGGGCCGCTCAAATCACAAACTCTTAGAAGATTCACTCTTCTTGTACTAAAGTCGGCATTGTCCCTTTTGTATTCAATCCCGATGCATTTTCTGAGTTTCATGGTCAATGTGAAAGTCCAAGGCATGCAGTGAAATTGCACTGGTGCTTCGGAATCTAATACTGGTCTCCCAAGAGCCGCTCAAACCACAAATTCTTAGAAGATTCACCCTTCTTGTACTTAAGTAAGCATAGTAACTTTTCTAATCAATCCCAATGCAATATCTGTGTTTCTTGGTCAATGTGAAGGTCCAAGGGATACAGTAAACCTGCACTGGTGCATTGGAATCCAATACTGGTCTCCCAGGAGCCGCTCATACCACAGTCTCTTAGAAGATTCACTCTTCGTCTACTTGAGTCGTCTTTGTCTCTTTTATATTCAATCCTGATGCAATTTCTGTGTTTCGTCTTCAATGTGAAGGTCCAAGGGTAACAGTAAACCTGCAATGCACTGGGCTATCGGAATCTAATACGGGTCTTCCAGGAGCCGCTCAAACCACAAACTCTTTGAAGATTCACTCATCTTGTCCCTAAGTCGGTATTTTTTTCTTCAATCCCAATGCTATTTGTGTGTTTCATGGTCAATGTGAAGGTCCAAGCGATACAGTAAATTCTGCACTGGTGCTTCGGAATCTAATACTGATATCCCAGGAGCTGCTCAAACCACAAACTCTTAGAAGATTCACTCTTGTTGTACGTCAGTCGGCATTGCGCCTTTTGTATTCTCTCCCGTTACGATTCCTGTAGTTCATGGTCAATATGAAAGTCCAAGGGATACAGTAAACCTGAACTGTTGCATAGTAATCTAATACTGGTCCCCGAGGAGCCGCTCAAACCACAAACTCTTAGAAGATTCACTCATTTTGTACTTAACTCGGCATTGTGCCCTTCGTATTCAATCCCGATGCAATTTCTGTGTTTCATGGTCAATGTGAAGGTCCAAGGGATACAGTAAACCTGCACTGGTGCATCGGAATCTAATACTGGTCGCCCAGGAGCCACTCAAACCACAAAGCCTTAAAAGTTTCACTTTTCTTGAACTTAAGTCGGCATAGTCCGTTTGTATTCAATCACGGTGCAATTTTTGTGGTTTACGGTCAATGAGAAGATCCATGGGATACAGTAAACCTGAACTCGTGCACCGGAATCTAATACTGGTCTCCCAGGAGCCGCTCAAACCCCAGACGCTTAGAAGATTCACTCTTCTCGTACTTAAGTCATCATTGTCCATTTTGTATTCAATCCCGATGCAATTTCTGTGTTTCAAGGACAATGTGAAGGTCCAAGGGATACGGCAAACCTACACTGGTGCATCCGAATCTAGTACTGGTCTCCCAGGAGCTGTTCAAACCACAAACTCTTAGAAGTTTCTCTCTTCTTGTACGAAAGTCGGCTTTGTCCCTTTTGAATTGAAACCCGATGCCATTTCTGTGTTTCATGGTCAATGTGTGGGTCCAAGGGATACAGTAGACCTGCACTGGTGCATCGGAATCTAATACTAGTCTCCAAGGAGCTGTTCAAACCACAAACTGTTAGTGGATTCACTCTTCTTGTACTTAAGTCGGCATTGTGCCTTTTGTATTCAATCCCGATGCAGTTTCTGTGTTTCATGGTCAATTTGAGGTTGCAAGGGATACAGTAAACCTGCACTGGTGCTTCGGAATCTATATCTGGTCTCCCAGGAGCCGCTCGAACCCCAAATTCTTAGAAGATTCACTCTTGTTGTCCTTAATTCGGTATGGTCCCTTTTGTATTCTATCCCATTGCGATTTCTGTGTTTCATGGTTAATGTGAAGGTCCAAGGGGTACAGTAAACCTGCATTGATGCATCGGAATCTAATACTGTTCTCCCAGGAGCCGCTCAAAGCATAACTCTTAGAAGATTTACTCTTCTTGAACTTAAGTCAACATTGTGACTTTTGTATTCGAACCCGATGCGATATCTGTCCTTCATGGTCAATGTGAAGGTCCAATAGATACAGTAAACCTGTACTGGTGAATCGGAATGTAATACTGGTCTCCCAGGAGCCGCTAAAATCACATCTTCTTAGAAGATTCACTCTTCTTGTACTTAAGTAGGCATAGTAACTTTTGTAATCAATCCCGATGCAATATCTGTGTTTCTTGGACAATGTGAAGGTCCAAGGGATACAGTAAACCTGCACTGGTGCATCGGAATCTAATACTGGTCTCCCAGTAGCCGCTCATACCACAGTCTCTAAGAAGATTCACTCTCCTTGTCCTTAAGTCGGTATTTTTTTCTTCAATCACAATGCTATTTCTGTGTTTCATGGTCAATGTGAAGGTCCTAGGGATACAGTAAACCTGCACTGGTGAATCAGAATCTAATACTGGTCTTCCAGGAGCCGTTCAAAGCACAAACTCTTAGAAGATTTACTCTTCTTGTACTTAAGGCGGCATTGTGACTTTAGTATTAAATCCCGATGGGATTTCTGTGCTTCATGGTCAATGTGAAGGTCCAGACGATACACTAAATTCTGCACTGGTGCTTCTGAATCTAATACTGGTATCCCAGGAGCTGCTCAAACCACAAACTCTTAGAAGATTCACTCTTCTCGTACTTAAGTCGGCATTGTTCATATTGTAATCAATCCCGATGCAATTTCTGTGTTTCATGGTCAATGTGAAGGTCCAAGGGATACAGAAATCCTGCACTGGTGCATCGGAATCTAATACTGGTCTAACAGGAGAGGCTCAAACTACAAACTCTTAGAAGATTCACTCTTCTCGTACTTAAGTCGGCATTGTTCATATTGTAATCAATCCCGATGCAATTTCTGTGTTTCATGGTCAATGTGAAGGTCCAAGGGATACAGAAATCCTGCACTGGTGCATCGGAATCTAATACTGGTCTAACAGGAGAGGCTCAAACTACAAACTCTTAGAGGATTTACCCTTCTTGTGCTTAAGACGTCATTGTCCATTTTGTATTCAATCCCGACGTAATTCCGGTGTTTCATGGTCAATGTGAAGGTCCAAGGGACACGGTAAACCTGCACTGAAGCATCGTAATCTAATACTGCTCTCCCAGGAGCCGCTCAAAGCACGAACTCATAGAAGATTCACTCTTCTTGAACTTAAGTCGGCATTGTGACTTTGTATTCAATCCCGATGCGATATCTGTCTCTCATGGTCAATGTCAAGGTCCAAGTGATACAGTAAACCTGTGTTGGTGAATCGGAATCTAATACAAGTCTCCCAGGAGCCGCTCAAATCACATACTCTTAGAAGATTCATTCTTCTTGTACTTAAGTCGGCATTATCCCTTTTGTATTCAATCCCGATGCAATTTCTTTGTTTCATGGTCAATGTGAAGGTCCAAGGGATACAGTAAACCTGCACTGGTGCATCGGAATCTAATACTGGTCTCCCAGGGGCCACTCAAACCACAAGGCCTTAAAAGTTTCACTTTTCTTGAACTTAAGTCGGCAAAGTCCGTTTGTATTCAATCACGGTGCAATGTTTGTGGTTTACGGCCATTGAGAAGATCCATGGCATATGGTAAACCTGAACTCGTGCACCGGAATCTAATACTGGTCTCCCAGGAGCCGCTCAAACCCCAGACGCTTAGAAGATTCACTCTTCTCGTACTTAAGTCATCATTGTCCATTTTGTATTCAATCCAGATGCAATTTCTGTGTTTCATGGACAATGTGAAGGTCCAAGGGATACGGTAAACCTGCACTGGTGCATCGGAATCTGATACTGGTCTCCCAGGAGCCGTTCAAACCACAAACTCTTAGAAGTTTCACTCTTCTTGTACTAAAGTCGGCTTTGTCCCTTTTGAATTCAAACCCGATTCCATTTCTGTGTTTCATGGTCAATGTGTAGGTCCAAGGGATACAGTAGACCTGCACAGGTGCATCGGAATCTAATACTGGTCTCCCAGGAGCTGTTCAAACCACAAACTGTTAAAGGATTCACTCTTCTTGTACTTAAGTTGGCATTGTGCCTTTTGTATTTAATCCCCATGCAGTTTCTGTGTTTCATGGTCAATTTGAGGGTCCAAGGGATACAGTAAACCTGCGCTGGTGCTTCTGAATCTATCTCTGATCTCCTAGGAGCCGCTCGAACCCCAAATTCTTAGAAGTATCACTCTTGTTGTCCTTAATTCGGTATGGTCCCTTTTGTATTCTATCCCATTGCGATTTCGGTGTTTCATGGTCAATGTGAAGGTCCAAGGGGTACAGTAAACCTGCATTGATGCATCGGAATCTAATACTGCTCTCCCAGGAGCCGCTCAATGCATAACTCTTAGAAGATTCACTCTTCTTGAACTTAAGTCGGCATTGTGACTTTTGTATTCGATCCCGATGCGATATCTGTCCTTCATGGTCAATGTGAAGGTCCAATAGATACAGTAAACCTGTACTGGTGAATCGGAATGAAATACTGGTCTCCCAGGAGCAGCTCAAATCACATCTTCTTAGAAGATTCACTTTTCTTGTACTTAAGTCGGCATTGTCCCTTTTTTATTCAATCCCGATACTATTTCTGTGTTTCATGGTCAATGTGAAGGTCCAAGGGTTACAGTAAACCTGCACTGGTGGATCGAAATCTAATACTGGTCTCCTAGGAGAATCTCAAACCACAAACCCTAAGAAGATTCATTCTTCTTGTACTTAAGTCGGCATAGTCCGTTTGTATTCAATCACGCTGCAATTTCTGTGTTTTACGGTCAATGTGAAGGTCCAAGGGATACAGTAAACCTGAACTCGTGCACCGGAATCTAATACTGGTCTCCCAGGAGCCGCTTAAACCACAAACTCTTAGAAGATTCACTATTCTTGTACTTAAGTCGGCATTGTCCATTTTGTATTCAATCCCGATGCAACTTCTGTGTTTCCTGGTAAATGTGAAGGTCCAAGGGATACAGTAATCCTGCACTGTAGCATCGGAAACAAATACTGGTCTGCCAGGAGCCGCTCAAACCACAAACTCTTAGAAGATTCACTCTTCTTGCACTTAATTCGGCATTGTGCCTTTTGTATTCTATCCCGATGCAATTTCTGTGTTTCATGGTCAATGTGAAGTTCCAAGGGAAACAGTAAACCCGGCACTGGTGCTTTGGAATCTAATACTGGTCTCCTAGGAGCCGCTCAAACCACAAACTCTTAGAGGATTCACTCTTCTTGTACTTAAGTCGGCATTGCGCCTTTTGTATACAATCCCGATGCAATATCTGTGTTTCATGGTCAATGTGAAGGTCCAAGGGATACAGTAAACCTGCACTGGTGCATCGGAATCTAATACTGGTCTCCCAGGAGCCACTCAAACCACAAAGCCTTAGAAGATTCACTTTCCTTGAACTTAAGTCGGCATAGTTCGTTTGTATTCAATCACGGTGGAATTTCTGTGGTTTACGGTCAATGAGAAGACCCAAGGGATACAGTAAACCTGAACTCGTGCACCGGAATCTAATACTGGTCTCCCAGGAGCCGCTCAAACCCCAGACGCTTAGAACATTCACTCTTCTCGTACTTGAGTCATCATTGTCCATTTTGTATTCAATCCCGATGCAATTTCTGTGTTTCATGGACAATGTGAAGGTCCAAGGGATACAGTAGACCTGCACAGGTGCATCGGAATTTAATACTGGTCTCCCAGGAGCTGTTCAAACCACAAACTGTTAGAGGATTCACTCTTCTTGTACTTAAGTTGGCATTGTGCTTTTTGTATTCAATCCCGATGCAGTTTCTGTGTTCCATGGTCAATTTGATGGTCCAAAGGATACAGTAAACCTGCACTGGTGCATCGGAATCTAATACTGGTCTCCCAGGAGCCACTCAAACCACAAAGCCTTAAAAGTTTCACTTTTCTTGAACTTAAGTCGGCATAGTCCGTTTGTATTCAATCACGGTGCAATGATTGTGGTTTACGGTCATTGAGAAGATCCATGGCATACAGTAAACCTGAACTCTTGCACCGGAATCTAATACTGGTCCCCCAGGAGCCTCTCAAACCCCAGACGCTTAGAAGTTTCACTCTTCTTGTACTAATGTCGGCTTTGTCCCTTTTGAATTCAAACCCGATGCCATTTCTGTGTTTCATGGTCAATGTGTAGGTCCAAGGGATACAGTAGACCTGCACAGGTGCATCGGAATCTAATACCTGTCTCCCAGGAGCTGTTCAAACCGCAAACTGTTAAAGGATTCACTCTTCTTGTACTTAAGTTGGCATTGTGCCTTTTGTATTCAATCCCGATGCAGTTTCTGTGTTTCATGGTCAATTGGAGGGTCCAAGGGATACAGTAAACCTGCACTGGTGCTTCGTAATCTATGTCTGGTCTCCCAGGAACCGCTCGAACCCCAAATTCTTAGAAGATTGACTCTTGTTGTCCTTAATTCGGTATGGTCCCTTTTGTATTCTATCCCATTGCGATTTCTGTGTTTCATGGTTAATGTGAAGGTCCAAGGGGTCCAGTAAACCTGCATTGATGCATCGGAATCTAATACTGCTCTCCCAGGAGCCGCTCGAAGCATAACTCTTAGAAGATTCACTCTTCTTGAACTTAAGTCGGCATTGTGACTTTTGCATTCGATCCCGATGCGATATCTGTCCTTCATGGTCAATGTGAAGGTCCAATAGATACAGTAAACCTGTACTGGTGAATCGGAATGAAATCCTGGTCTCCCAGGAGCCGCTCAAATCACATCTTCTTAGAAGATTCACTCTTCTTGTACTTAAGTCGACATTGTCCCTTTTGTTATTCAATCCCGATGCTATTTCTGTGTTTCATGGTCAATGTGAAGCTCCAAGGGTTACAGTAAACCTTCACTGGTGCATCGAAATCTAATACTGGTCTCCCAGGAGAAACTCAAACCACAACCCTTAGAAGATTCACTCTTCTTGTACTTAAGTCGGCATAGTCCGTTTGTATTCAATCACGCTGCAATTTCTGTGTTTTACGGTCAATGTGAAGGTCCAAGGGATACAGTAAACCTGAACTCGTGCACCGGAATCTAATACTGGTCTCCCAGGAGTCGCTTAAACCACAAACTCTTAGATGATTCACTATTCTTGTACTTATGTCGGCATTGTCCATTTTGTATTGAATCCCGATGCATCTTCTGTGTTTCCTGGTCAATGTGAAGGTCCAAGGGATACAGTAAAATTGCACTGGTGCTTCGGAATCTAATACTGGTCTCCCAAGAGCCGCTCAAACCACAAATTCTTTGAGGATTCACTCTTCTTGTACTTAAGTAGGCATAGCAACTTTTGTAATCAATCCCGATGCAATATCTGTGTTTCTTGGTCAATGTGAAGGTCCAAGGGATACTGTAAACCTGCACTGGTGCATCGGAATCTAATACTGGTCTCCCAGGAGCCGCTCATACCACAGTCTCTTAGAAGATTCACTCTTCTTGTACTTGAGTCGTCTTTGTCCCTTTTATATTCAATCCTGATGCAATTTCTGTGTTTCGTCTTCAATGTGAAGGTCCAAGGGAAACAGTAAACCTGCAATGCACTGGGCAATCGGAATCTACTACGGGTCTCCCAGGAGCCGCTCAAACCACAAACTCTTAGAAGATTCACTCTTCTTGTACTAAAGTCGTCATAGTCCGTTTGTATTCAATCACGCTACAATTTCTGTGTCTTACGGTCAATGTGAAGGTCCAAGGGATGCAGTTAACCTGAACTCGTGCACCGGAATCTATTACTGGTCTCCCAGGAGCCGCTTAAACCACAAACTTTTAGAAGATTCACTCCTCTTGTACTTAATTCGGCTTTGACCCTTTTGTATACAATCCCAATGCGATTTCTGTGTTTCATGGTCAATGTGAAGGTCCAAGGGATACAGTAAACCTGCACTGGTGAATCGGAATCTAATACTGGTCTCACAGGGGCAGCTCAAAACACAAACTCTTAGAAGATTCACTCTTCTTGTACTTAAGTCGGCATTGTCCCTTTTGTATTCAATCCCGATGCATTTTCTGTGTTTCATGGTCAATGTGAAGGTCCAAGGGATACAGTAAAATTGCACTGGTGCTTCGGAATCTAATACTGGTCTCCCAAGAGCCGCTCAAACCACAAATTCTTAGAAGATTCACTCTTCTTGTACTTAAGTAGGCATAGTAACTTTTGTAATCAATCCCGATGCAATATCTGTGTTTCTTGGACAATGTGAAGTTCCAAGGGATACAGTAAACCTGCACTGGTGCATCGGAATCTAATACTGGTCTCCCAGTAGCCGCTCATACCACAGTCTCTAAGAAGATTCACTCTTCGTCTACTTGAGTCGTCTTCGTCCCTTTTGTATTCAATCCTGGTGCTATTTCTGTGTTTCGTCTTGATTGTGAAGGTCCAAGGGAAACAGTAAACCTGCAATGCACTGGACTATCGGAATCTAATACGGGTCTCCCAGGAGCCGCTCAAACCACAAACTCTTTGAAGATTCACTCTTCTTGTCCTTAAGTCGGTATTTTTTTCTTCAATCACAATGCTATTTCTGTGTTTCATGGTCAATGTGAAGGTCCTAGGGATACAGTAAACCTGCACTGGTGAATCAGAATCTAATACTGGTCTTCCAGGAGCCGTTCAAAGCACAAACTCTTAGAAGATTTACTCTTCTTGTACTTAAGGCGGCATTGTGACTTTAGTATTAAATCCCGATGAGATTTCTGTGCTTGATGGTCAATGTGAAGGTCCAGACGATACACTAAATTCTGCACTGGTGCTTCTGAATCTAATACTGGTATCCCAGGAGCTGCTCAAACCACAAACTCTTAGAAGATTCACTCATATTGTACTTAAGTCTGCATTGTGCTCTTTGTATTCAAAACCGATGCAATTTCTGTGTTTCATGGTCAATGTGTAGGTCCAAGGCATACAGTTAACCTGCACTGGTGCATCGGGATCTAATACTGGTCTAACAGGAGCCGCTCAAACTACAAACTCTTAGAAGATTCACTCTTCTCGTACTTAAGTCGGCATTGTTCATTTTGTAATCAATCCCGATGCAATTTCTGTGTTTCATGGTCAATGTGAAGGTCCAAGGGATACAGAAATCCTGCACTGGTGCATCGGAATCTAATACTGGTCTAACAGGAGAGGCACAAACTACAAACTCTTAGAGGATTTACCCTTCTTGTGCTTAAGACGTCATTGTCCATTTTGTATTCAATCCCGACGTAATTCCGGTGTTTCATGGTCAATGTCAAGGTCCAAGTGATACAGTAAACCTGTGTTGGTGAATCGGAATCTAATACAAGTCTCCCAGGAGCCGCTCAAATCACATCTTCTTAGAAGATTCACTCTTCTTGTACTTATGTCGGCATTGTCCCTTTTTTATTAAATCCCGATACTATTTCTGTGTTTCATGGTCAATGTGAAGGTCCAAGGGTTACAGTAAACCTGCACTGGTGGATCGAAATCTAATACTGGTCTCCTAGGAGAATCTCAAACTACAAACCCTTAGAAGATTCATTTTTCTTGTACTTAAGTCGGCATAGTCCGTTTGTATTCAATCACGCTGCAATTTCTGTGTTTTACGGTCAATGTGAAGGACCAAGGGATACAGTAAACCTGAGCTCGTGCACCGGAATCTAATACTGGTCTCCCAGGAGCCGCTTAAACCACAAACTCTTAGAAGATTCACCATTCTTGTACTTAAGTCGGCATTGTCCATTTTGTATTCAATCCCGATGCAACTTCTGTGTTTCCTGGTCAATGTGAAGGTCCAAGGGATACAGTAAAATTGCACTGGTGCTTCGGAATCTAATACTGGTCTCCCAAGAGCCGCTCAAACCACAAATTCTTTGAAGATTCACTCGTCTTGTACTTAAGTAGGCATAGCAACTTTTCTAATCAATCTCGATGCAATATCTGTGTTTCTTGGTCAATGTGAAGGTCCAAGGGAAACAGTAAACCTGCAATGCACTGGGCAATCGGAATCTACTACGGGTCTCCCAGCAGCCGCTCAAACCACAAACTCTTAGAAGATTCACTCTTCTTGTCCTTAAGTCGGAATTTTTTTCAATCCCAATGCTATTTCTGTGTTTCATGGTCAATGTGAATGTCCAAGGGATACAGTAATCCTGCACTGTAGCATCGGAAACAAATACTGGTCTGCCAGGAGCCGCTCAAACCACAAACTCTTAGAAGATTCACTCTTCTTGCACTTAAGTCGGCATTGTGCCTTTTGTATTCTATCCCGATGCAATTTCTGTGTTTCATGGTCAATGTGAAGTTCCAAGGGAAACAGTAAACCCTGCACTGGTGCTTTGGAATCTAATACTGGTCTCCTAGGAGCCGCTCAAACCACAAACTCTTAGAGGATTCACTCTTCTTGTACTTAAGTCGGCATTGTACCTTTTGTATACAATCCCGATGCAATATCTGTGTTTCATGGTCAATGTGAAGGTCCAAGGGATACAGTAAACCTGCACTGGTGCATCGGAATCTAATACTGGTCTCCCAGGAGCCACTCAAACCACAAAGCCTTAGAAGATTCACTGTCCTTGAACTTAAGTCGGCATAGTTCGTTTGTATTCAATCACGGTGGAATTTCTGTGGTTTACGGTCAATGAGAAGATCCAAGGGATATAGTGAACCTGAACTCGTGCACCGGAATCTAATACTGGTCTCCCAGGAGCCGCTCAAACCCCAGACGCTTAGAACATTCACTCTTCTCGTACTTGAGTCATCATTGTCCATTTTGTATTCAATCCCGATGCAATTTCTGTGTTTCATGGACAATGTGAAGGTCCAAGGGATACAGTAGACCTGCACAGGTGCATCGGAATTTAATACTGGTCTCCCACGAGCTGTTCAAACCACAAACTGTTAGAGGATTCACTCTTCTTGTACTTAAGTTGGCATTGTGCTTTTTGTATTTAATCCCGATGCAGTTTCTGTGTTTCATGGTCAATTTGATGGTCCAAAGGATACAGTAAACCTGCACTGGTGCTTCGGAATCTTCCACTGGTCTCCCAGGAGCCGCTCGAACCCCAAATTCTTAGAAGATTCACTCTTGTTGTCCTTAATTCGGCATTGTCCCTTTTGTATCCTATCCCATTGCGATTTCTGTGTTTCATGGTTAATGTGAAGGTCCAAGGGGTACAGTAAACCTGCATTGATGCATCGGAATCTAATACTGATTTCCCAGGAGCCGCTCAAAGCACAAACTCTTAGAAGATTCACTCTTCTTGAACTTAAGTCGGCATTGTGACTTTTGTATTCGATCCCGATGCGATATCTGTCCTTCATGGTCGATGTGAAGGTCCAAAAGATACAGTACACCTGTACTGGTGATTCGGAATGTAATACTGGTCTCCCAGGAGTCGCTCAAATCACATCTTCTTAGAAGTTTCACTCTTCTTGTACTTAAGTCGGCATTGTCCCTTTTGTATTCAATCTTGATGCAATTTCTGTGTTTCATGGTCAATGTGAAGGTCCAAGGGATACAGTAAACCTGTACTGGTGCATCGGAATCTAATACTGGTCTCCCAGGAGCCACTCAAACCACAAAGCCTTAAAAGTTTCACTTTTCTTGAACTTAAGTCGGCATAGTCCGTTTGTATTCAATCACGGTGCAATGATTGTGGTTTACGGTCATTGAGAAGATCCATGGCATACAGTAAACCTGAACTCTTGCACCGGAATCTAATACTGGTCCCCCAGGAGCCTCTCAAACCCCAGACGCTTAGAAGTTTCACTCTTCTTGTACTAAAGTCGGCTTTGTCCCTTTTGAATTCAAACCCGATGCCATTTCTGTGTTTCATGGTCAATGTGTAGGTCCAAGGGATACAGTAGACCTGCACAGGTGCATCGGAATCTAATACTGGTCTCCCAGGAGCTGTTCAAACCGCAAACTGTTAAAGGATTCACTCTTCTTGTACTTAAGTTGGCATTGTGCCTTTTGTATTCAATCCCGATGCAGTTTCTGTGTTTCATGGTCAATTTGAGGGTCCAAGGGATACAGTAAACCTGCACTGGTGCTTCGGAATCTATCTCTGGTCTCCCAGGAACCGCTCGAACCCCAAATTCTTAGAAGATTGACTCTTGTTGTCCTTAATTCGGAATGGTCCCTTTTGTATTCTATCCCATTGCGATTTCTGTGTTTCATGGTTAATGTGAAGGTCCAAGGGGTCCAGTAAACCTGCATTGATGCATCGGAATCTAATACTGCTCTCCCAGGAGCCGCTGAAAGCATAACTCTTAGAAGATTCACTCTTCTTGAACTTAAGTCGGCATTGTGCCTTTTCATTCGATCCCGATGCGATATCTGTCCTTCATGGTCAATGTGAAGGTCCAATAGATACAGTAAACCTGTACTGGTGAATCGGAATGAAATCCTGGTCTCCCAGGAGCCGCTCAAATCACATCTTCTTATAAGATTCACTCTTCTTGTACTTAAGTCGACATTGTCCCTTTTGTTATTCAATCCCGATGCTATTTCTGTGTTTCATGGTCAATGTGAAGCTCCAAGGGTTACAGTAAACCTTCACTGGTGCATCGAAATCTAATACTGGTCTCCCAGGAGAAACTCAAACCACAAACCCTTAGAAGATTCACTCTTCTTGTACTTAAGTCGGCATAGTCCGTTTGTATTCAATCACGCTGCAATTTCTGTGTTTTACGGTCAATGTGAAGGTCCAAGGGATACAGTAAACCTGAACTCGTGCACCGGAATCTAATACTGGTCTCCCAGGAGCCGCTTAAACCACAAACTCTTAGATGATTCACTATTCTTGTACTTAAGTCGGCATTGTCCATTTTGTATTGAATCCCGATGCATCTTCTGTGTTTCCTGGTCAATGTGAAGGTCCAAGGGATACAGTAAAATTGCACTGGTGCTTCGGAATCTAATACTGGTCTCCCAAGAGCCGCTCAAACCACAAATTCTTTGAGGATTCACTCTTCTTGTACTTAAGTAGGCATAGCAACTTTTGTAATCAATCCCGATGCAATATCTGTGTTTCTTGGTCAATGTGAAGGTCCAAGGGATACTGTAAACCTGCACTGGTGCATCGGAATCTAATACTGGTCTCCCAGGAGCCGCTCATACCACAGTCTCTTAGAAGATTCACTCTTCTTGTACTTGAGTCGTCTTTGTCCCTTTTATATTCAATCCTGATGCAATTTCTGTGTTTCGTCTTCAATGTGAAGGTCCAAGGGAAACAGTAAACCTGCAATGCACTGGGCAATCGGAATCTACTACGGGTCTCCCAGGAGCCGCTCAAACCACAAACTCTTAGAAGATTCACTCTTCTTGTACTAAAGTCGTCATAGTCCGTTTGTATTCAATCACGCTACAATTTCTGTGTCTTACGGTCAATGTGAAGGTCCAAGGGATACAGTTAACCTGAACTCGTGCACCGGAATCTATTACTGGTCTCCCAGGAGCCGCTTAAACCACAAACTTTTAGAAGATTCACTCCTCTTGTACTTAATTCGGCTTTAACCCTTTTGTATTCACTCCCAATGCGATTTCTGTGTTTCATGGTCAATGTGAAGGTCCAAGGGATACAGTAAACCTGCACTGGTGAATCGGAATCTAATACTGGTCTCACAGGGGCAGCTCAAAACACAAACTCTTAGAAGATTCACTCTTCTTGTACTTAAGTCGGCATTGTCCCTTTTGTATTCAATCCCGATGCATTTTCTGTGTTTCATGGTCAATGTGAAGGTCCAAGGGATACAGTAAAATTGCACTGGTGCTTCGGAATCAAATACTGGTCTCCCAAGAGCGGCTCAAACCACAAATTCTTAGAAGATTCACTCTTCTTGTACTTAAGTAGGCATAGTAACTTTTGTAATCAATCCCGATGCAATATCTGTGTTTCTTGGACAATGTGAAGGTCCAAGGGATACAGTAAACCTGCACTGGTGCATCGGAATCTAATACTGGTCTCCCAGTAGCCGCTCATACCACAGTCTCTAAGAACATTCACTCTTCGTCTACTTGAGTCGTCTTCGTCCCTTTTATATTCAATCCTGGTGCAATTTCTGTGTTTCGTCTTGATTGTGAAGGTCCAAGGGAAACAGTAAACCTGCAATGCACTGGACTATCGGAATCTAATACGGGTCTCCCAGGAGCCGCTCAAACCACAAACTCTTTGAAGATTCACTCTTCCTGTCCTTAAGTCGGTATTTTTTTCTTCAATCACAATGCTATTTCTGTGTTTCATGGTCAATGTGAAGGTCCTAGGGATACAGTAAACCTGCACTGGTGAATCAGAATCTAATACTGGTCTTCCAGGAGCCGTTCAAAGCACAAACTCTTAGAAGATTTACTCTTCTTGTACTTAAGGCGGCATTGTGACTTTAGTATTAAATCCCGATGAGATTTCTGTGCTTCATGGTCAATGTGAAGGTCCAGACGATACACTAAATTCTGCACTGGTGCTTCTGAATCTAATACTGGTATCCCAGGAGCTCCTCAAACCACAAACTCTTAGAAGATTCACTCATATTGTACTTAAGTCTGCATTGTGCTCTTTGTATTCAAAACCGATGCAATTTCTGTGTTTCATGGTCAATGTGTAGGTCCAAGGCATACAGTTAACCTGCACTGGTGCATCGGGATCTAATACTGGTCTAACAGGAGCCGCTCAAACTACAAACTCTTAGAAGATTCACTCTTCTCGTACTTAAGTCGGCATTGTTCATTTTGTAATCAATCCCGATGCAATTTCTGTGTTTCATGGTCAATGTGAAGGTCCAAGGGATACAGAAATCCTGCACTGGTGCATCGGAATCTAATACTGGTCTAACAGGAGAGGCTCAAACTACAAACTCTTAGAGGATTTACCCTTCTTGTGCTTAAGACGTCATTGTCCATTTTGTATTCAATCCCGACGTAATTCCGGTGTTTCATGGTCAATGTCAAGGTCCAAGTGATACAGTAAACCTGTGTTGGTGAATCGGAATCTAATACAAGTCTCCCAGGAGCCGCTCAAATCACATACTCTTAGAAGATTCACTCTTCTTGTACTTAAGTCGGCATTATCCATTTTGTATTCAATCCCGATGCAATTTCTTTGTTTCATGGTCAATGTGAAGGTCCAAGGGATACAGTAAACCTGCACTGGTGGATCGGAATCTAATACTGGTCTCCCAGGAGCCACTCAAACCACAAGGCCTTAAAAGTTTCACTTTTCTTGAACTTAAGTCGGCATAGTCCGTTTGTATTCAATCACGGTGCAAATTCTGTGGTTTACGGTCAACGAGAAGATCCATAGGATACAGTAAAACTGAACTCGTGCACCGGAATCTAATACTGGTCTCCCAGGAGCCGTTCAAACCACAAACTCTTAGAAGTTTCACTCTTCTTGTACTATAGTCGGCTTTGTCCCTTAAGAATTCTAACCCGATGCCATTTCTGTGTTTCATGGTCAATGTGTAGGTCCAAGGCATACAGTACACCTGCTCAGGTGCATCGGAATCTAATACTAGTCTCCCAGGAGCTGGTCAAACCACAAACTGTTAGAGGATTCACTCTTCTTGTACTTAAGTTGGCATTGTGCCTTTTGTATTCAATCCCGATGCAGTTTCTGTGTTTCATGGTCAATTTGAGGTTGCAAGGGATACAGTAAACCTGCACTGGTGCTTCGGAATCTATCTCTGGTCTCCCAGGAGCCGCTCGAACCCCAAATTCTTAGAAGATTCACTCTTGTTGTCCTTAATTCGGTATGGTCCCTTTTGTACTCTATCCCATTGCGATTTCTGTGTTTCATGGTTAATGTGAAGGTCCAAGGGGTACAGTAAACCTGCATTGATGCACCGGAATCTAATACTGCTCTCCCAGGAGCCGCTCAAAGCATAAACTCTTAGAAGATTCACTCTTCTTGAACTTAAGTCGGCATTGTGACTTTTGTATTCGATCCCGATGCAATATCTGTCCTTCTTGGTCAATGTGAAGGTCTAAGGGATGCAGTAAACCTGCACTGGTGAGTCGGAATCTAATACTGGTCTCAAAGGGGCCGCTCAAATCATAAACTCTTAGAAGTTTCACTCTTCTTGTACTTAAGTCGGCATTGTCCCTTTTGTATTCAATCCCATTGCATCTTCTGTGTTTCCTGATCAATGTGAAGGTCCAAGGGATACAGTAAAATTGCACTGGTGCTTCGGAATCTAATACTGGTCTCCCAAGAGCCGCTCAAACCACTAATTCTTTGAAGATTCAGTCTTCTTCTACTTAAGTAGGCATAGCAACTTTTGTAATCAATCCCGATGCAATATCTGTGTTTCTTGGTCAATGTGAAGGTCCAAGGGATACAGTAAACCTGCACTGGTGCATCGGAATCTAATACTGGTCTCCCAGGAGCCGCTCATACCACAGTCTCTTAGAAGATTCACTCTTCGTCTACTTGAGTCGTCTTTGTCCCTTTTATATTCAATCCTGATGCATTTTCTGTGTTTCGTCTTCAATGTGAAGGTCCAAGGGATACAGTAAACCTCCACTGGTGAATCAGAATCTAATACTGGTCTTCCAGGAGCAGTTCAAAAACACAAACTCTTAGAAGATTCACTCTTCCTGTACTTAAGGCGGCATTGTGACTTTAGTATTAAATCCCGATGAGATTTCTGTGCATCATGGTCAATGTGAAGGTCCAAGCGATACAGTACATTCTGCACTGGTGCTTCGGAATCTAATACTGGTATCCCAGGAGCTGCTCAAACCACAAACTCTTAGAAGATTCACTCTTGTTGTACGTTAGTCGGCATTGTACCTTTTGTATTCTATCCCGTTACGATTCCTGTGTTTCATGGTCAATGTGAAGGTCCAAGGGATACAGTAAACCTGAACTGTTGCATCGTAATCTAATACTGCCCCGAGGAGCCGCTTAAACCACAAACTCTTAGAAGATTCACTCATTTTGTACTTAAGTCGGCATTGTGCCCTTTGTATTCAATCCCGATGCAATCTCTGTGTTTCATGGTCAATGTGTAGGTCCAAGGCAAACAGTTAACCAGCACTGGTGCATCGGGATCTAATACTGGTCT